>NC_059220.1:57018950-57324664 GCF_020615455.1 Coregonus clupeaformis | reverse complement strand
GTATGTCTGTATTTGTTAGGAGACGGTCAAACCCAGGACACAGTAGAGGAATGGGAGCTGACGCGCTGTGTGGAGGATGTGTTTAAGGTGAGTGGAACACGGACGATTAACTCAACCATGAGATACGGTGAGATCTACTGTATCACTCTCTCCCTCCATCTCTCTCTCTCAGATCTGTGTGGTGTGGAACAGCCCATCTGCCCATTTGCTGAAGGCTCTGGGAGAGGTGATTCCTGTTCTCTTTGATCTGTACTGCTTCACCAAAAATAACGCTTCCCACCTACCGTCAGTTCTCTGTTGTAATGCTTCTACTGCTGAGTATTTCTGTATCTGGCTATTACTATATAGCTTTCTATTTCTCAACAAGCCCTATTTGTGATGGTCACTTCAGCAATGTAACAATGGTTTCACCTGTATCTTGTCATGGATTGGTCTCTGCTTTTTGAATAGTTTCTAACTTTTCCCTGTATGATGTGTGCTCCACAGCGCCCCCTGTCAGGAGATCCTGCTCTGGTACTTGGGCCACTGAGCCTCCTATGTCCCTGTCAACCCTAAAGCAGCTGTGTGCCCTGGACAGAGTGATGGGCAGGTTGGCCTCTGGGTTCCACTTCACACCTGGCAGTGAGAGATGGGCACAGCTTACCCCCTCAGAGACAGTCAGGTGACTGGTATTCAACATCACACAATAACTGGTCCCCAATGCTTCCCTTCCTTTAGGGGTAATCACTGATCTGATATGAATGGGATTGATTAAACTAATGTAGTGGAAACCACACATTCACCTATCCAATCATGTCATATCATGGATTACTCCAAGGAGGGGTGGAAAGACAAAACTATAAACTGTTCAAACACGTTCGAAGTGTCTCCGTTCACATATCTCTCCCCTCCTCTCCTCTACCTTGCATGTCTCAGTAATGAGGATGATGCTCTGTATGAGAAGGTGTCTGGGGAGCAGTGTCTGGCCCAGCTGCTGGCTGAGATGAAGGACAGTGACCTGCCTGGAGACTTCTTCCTGGAGCTGCTGCAGGTAGCTACTGTACCACACACAGACACAGAGAGGCAGCCTATGGCTTTGGCCATTAGTCTTTATTGTCCTGCTGCGTTGCCCAGGTGGTGTTGGTCTGTAACTATGGATGCTCATTTCCCTGCCATGCCCTGACTTGCTGGGCTGAAGAGGAACAGGAAGTGGACACGTCAGCCATGACAATACTGCAGCTGGAGCAGCATCTGTTAGGGAAAGTCACAGGGCGGGGTCAGAAGTTGGCTCTACTGCAGGTGCTGGCTGTCATGTGTGAAGGTCTCCCTCATACTCTACTGCTGCGCAAGCCAACCCAGATAACGACTGTTATACACCCCACAGCTAACCTTAAGGACCTTACTCTTGTTCAAGATTGGACCATGTCGGATGCCAATAGTTGACCAATATAGTATTTTCTTTTCACTGCATAACTATTCATCTCCACCCACTACAGGTTTCATGAAGCTTCAGTCTCCCATCACTTCTGTTCTTAAGTCAGTTCACCACCTCATTACTTGTAGTTTTCTGATTAGCGTTTATAAAACTTTTACTTTAAAGCTACAATATGTAACTTTTTGGGCAACCTGACCAAAATCACAGTTATAGATCTTTCATTCTCATTGAAAGCAAGTCTAAGAAGCGGTATATCTGTTCTATGTGTGATATTTCGATACTTCCCGTTCTTAAGTTTTTGCGTCTTTTACTTTCAGTTTTGTACACCAGCTTCAAACAGCTGAAAATACAATATTTTTAGTTATGGGAAATATATTTCACAGTGGTTTAGATGGTACAATGATTATCTACACAATCCTTGCTTGCTTTGTTACATAAACTGAAATTAGGCTAACTATTAGAATTTTAGCAACCAGGGATGGCAGAGTGATTTCTGCGTAGTTCACCTTTAAGCGTCTCTGTCCTCTCCCTCAGCATCAGGGCTTTACAGAACACTGGTCATCTGGGCCTCTTTATTAAGGAATGAGGGCATGTTGACTAATACTTTAAGAGCTCTAAGAATAGCAGTGTCTATCTCTGATGAGGTAAAAGACCCAGGGCTAACACTGTGCCATTTTTCCTGAGGTAAACCATTCACGCTCATGTTAGGAAACGTCTCTGATAAACTGGTCTCAGTTTGTTTGATAAGCAGTATTTTTAGCTGTCTTATCTCTACCGCCCTCAGCCAGGTTTTTTTGCTGAGAACTTAAAAAAAAAGTTTTATGTTTTAAGTCTGAGGGAGGATGTAATGGCACTATTTAGTAGACACCTAGTGGTAGGAAATGTGTGGTTTGTACAAGCAGGTGTCTGTCTGTCTGTCTTGTATCTCAGGTGTGTTGTCTGTCCTCTCCCAGGTGGTGGAGTTCACCGTGGCTATGCTGCAGAGGGCCTGTGTGGGTCTGGACCAGGTCAGGGGTGTTGAGGGGCCAGTGGAGACCCAGACCCTCAGCATGGGAATGGGCCTGGTGGGCACCCTGCTCTCAGGACCGTCATCGGTACACGCATGTACGTACGCACGTACGTACATACGTACGTTCAGGCAGCAGGCTTTATCATTGATACTACTGATACTGCTACTAGTATGCTACTATGTGGATGTGGTCATACTGTATATTATGTGGTATTTTGTTTTGATGTCTCTCTTTCTCGCTCTCTTTGTCTCTTTGTCTCTCCTCTCTCTCTCTCCTTGTCGCAGCTGAGTGCTGAGGACTACTCAGGAATGTCGAGGCTCCTCCCACCCCTGGAGGAGATTTCCCAGAGGCACCCTGAGGTGGTGATCCGTCACACACAAAAACCACACATCATGGGAGAGGCTCCAGCAATAGACTCATTATCTTTTAGCGTGTAGATTTGACCACACAAAGAAGGACGCGTCTGCAGCTTTCCTCAATGACGCAGTCACCCAAGGATCTGACAGATTCATCATGAGCTGTTTTGTGAGGGACATGTGTATGAATGAATGTGAATGTGCTTACTCATGTTTGTGTGTTATAACAGTGGATCAGGCCTAATTGTAGTCAGAAAGACATAAAACAGTCGTAAATCAGACAGTACATGCATGTTCCACACTCAGAGGTTTGTTTGGAGGGGACTGTATGGTTTGGGGTTTTCCCCTCTGCCAGATCTCGATAGTACCATTTCCCGGGACAAGTGAGGGTTTATTCGGCATACCCCCCTCCCACTGCCTTGTCTTGGATGTGAAAGGCACCCAGACAGACCAGCGACAGTCTCTCCTTGGCCCTGCTCCACCAGTCTAACAGAACATCATCTCAGCTTGCCCCATTAGATACCCACAGGGATATTTTGTCACTCATGCGTCTGGGAAACTACCTCTGCCCGCAAACCCACATATTCGGAACAATTATGATCAAACCATAGTGCCCCACGTTCTGTATCTGTCCAAATCCTCAGTGCACAATGGTAGTAAATGGACAGGAGAAACTGGACGATTTACATGCCTTCTAACCCAGATACACACACACACACCTGTTTTCTCTTTCATTAAGGCAACTATAATCGTGACCCTCCTTTGAAACGTGTCTCTGACTGAGGAGTGGCCAGCTGAACTGGTGTGTGGGGGGTATCTGGAGGGTACAGGGTTGAGGCCTGGGCAGGCTGAATGATACCTCTCATAGCTTAGAATTAGGAATTACAATACAAATATAGAATAGTAATTTAATAGGATCTGTATGTGTCATGGTGGGTCTATCTGTCTGGTCCAGCAGACTCAGCTGCAGGGACCCAGGCCCAGTCCACCCGTCTGGGTCTTACTGGGACACCCAGTCACCTGGCCAACTCCATGGCTCCACTCCCACTGCTTTGAGCTGTAGAATAGAGCAGGTTTAGCCCTATCAGTGGGGGGCTGTATCAGTAAGGCAGATATACACACTCTTACACTCTCTCATACACACACACCCTGAAAGGAATAAAGTGTCTTCTCTATTTAAGCTTCTCCTCAGATATAGCAACCGCTTTTGCAAAAAAAAAAACAATGACTCAGCACTTTGTATAATTCCAAGATGGCGTAGCAGTGTGGTCGTGTTTTCTGTAGTGTCCTCATGTAAATAGCCTGTTTTTTTTCATATACATTTCTCAATCTCACTTGCCATCCTTTAACTAAATATACTTTCCTGCAACCCGCCTCACCCAATGTGGAACGGATTCTATTATTTCTATACCTTCGTATCTAGTACATCCGTCTGAAACTAGCCAGCTAGCCAGCTAACTAGCTACTTGCTATTAGCCACCGTTAGCGTTCTTCACCATTGTCTGTGGCCTGCACTACCTACCAGCCAGCTCTAGCCTGGACAACTATCGGCCAACTATCGAGCCATAGCATATCGGATTTTCTGCCGGAATCACTGGACCTTAACACCGGATCATCGCAACTAGCTAGCTGCAACCGAATGGCTGTTGTTGTTGGCTAATCACCACTGTCCATTAGCAAGCCCAAGTTAGCCTTGAGCTAGCCTCGAGCCAGGCCCATCTCCCGGCTATCTACCTCTCTGTCAACCGGACGGGACCTCCTAGTGTTGACACGGAGCCCCGCCGATCCATCACGACTGGTCTGCCGACGTGATCGTCTGATGTGGTTTCAACAGGCTTCCCGTTGCGACGACCACGAAGATCCATCTGCCCCTTTTATTCTCTGTACCCAACGTACTAGAAGACCAGTTCTTAAAGCCTTTAGCCGTATCCTTATTCTATTCCTCCTCTGTTCCTCTGGTGATGTAGAGGTTAACCCAGGCCCTGTGGCCCCCAGTATCACTCCTGCTCCCCAGGCACTATCATTTGTTGACTTCTGTAACCGCAAAAGCCTTGGTTTCTTGCATGTTAACATCAGATGCCTCCTCCCTAAGTTTGAGTTATTCACTGTGTTAGCACACTCCGCCAACCCTGATGTTCTAGCAGTGTCTGAATCCTGGCTTAGGAAGGACACCAAAGTTTCAGAACTACAACATTTTCCGTCTAGATAGAACTGCCAAAGGGGGCGAAGTTGCAATCTACTGTAGAGAGTTGAGCTTCTACTTCTAAAAATCCACCTTTCCAGAAATAAGTCTCTCACTGTTGCCGCTTGCTACAGACCCCCCTCAGCCCCCAGCTGTGCCCTGGACACCATATGTGAATTGATTGCCCCCCATCTATCCTCAGAGTTCGTATTGCTTGGTGACCTAAACTGGGATATGCTTAACACCCCGGCCATCCTACAATCTAAACTAGATGCCCTCAATCTCACACAAATTATCAAGGAACCTACCAGGTACAACCCTAAAACTGTTAACATGGGCACCCTCATAGATATCATCCTGAATAATTTACCCTCTAAATACACCTCCGCTGTCTTCAACCAGGATCTCAGCGATCACTGCCTCATTGCCTGCGTCCGTATTGGGTCTGCGGTCAAACGACCACCCCTCATCACTGTCAAACGCTCCCTAAAACACTTCAGCAAGCAGGCCTTTCTAATTGACCTGGCCCAGGTATCCTGGATGGATATTGACCTCATTCCATCAGTAGAGGATGCCTGGTTGTCCTTTAAAAGTGCTTTCCTCTCTATCTTAAATAAGCATGCCCCATTCAAAAAATTCAGAACTAAGAACAGATATAGCCCCTGGTTCACCCCAGACTTGACTGCCCTTGACCAGCACAAAAACATCCTGTGGCGTACTGCATTAGCATCGAACAGCCCCCGCGATATGCAACTTTTCAGGGAAGTCAGGAACCAATATACACAATCAGTTAGGAAAGCAAAGGCTTGTTCAAACAGAAATTTGCATCCTGTAGCACTAACTCCAAAAAGTTTTGGGACACTGTAAAGTCCATGGAGAATAAGAGCACCTCCTCCCAGCTGCCCACTGCACTGAGGCTAGGAAACACTGTCACTACCGATAAATCTATGATAATCGAAAATTTCAACAAGCATTTTGCTATGGCTGGCCATGCTTTCCACCTGGCTACCCCTACCCCGGCCACCAGCTCTGCAACCTCCGCTGCAACCCCCCTTCTCCTTCACCCAAATCCAGATAGCTGATGTTCTGAAAGAGCTGCAAAATCTGGACCCCTACAAATCAGCTGGGCTAGGCAATCTGGACCCTTTCTTTCTAAAATTAGCCGCTGAAATTGTCGCAACCCCTATTACCACCCTGTTCAACCTCTCTTTCGTATCGTCTGAGATCCTCAGAGATTGGAAAGCTGCCGCGGTCATCCCCCTCTTCAAAGGGGGTGACACTCTAGATCTAAACTGTTACAGACCTATATCCATCCTGCCCTGCCTTTCGAAAGTATTTGAAAGCCAAGTTAACAAACAGATCACCGACCATTTAGAATCCCACCGTACCTTCTCCGCTATGAAATCTGGTTTCCATGCTGGTCATGGGTGCACCTCAGCCACGCTCAAGGTCCTAAACAATATTATATCCGCGATTGATAAAAGACAGTACTGTGCAGCCGTCTTCATCGACCTGGCCAAGGCTTTTGACTCTGTCAATCACCGCATTCTTATTGGCATACTAAATATCCTTGGTTTCTCAAAGGACTGCCTCGCCTGGTTAACCAACTACTTCTCAGATAAAGTTCAATGTGTCAAATCGGAGGGCCTGTTGTCTGGACCTCTGGCAGTCTCTATGGGGGTGCCACAGGGTTCAATTCTCGGGCCGACTCTATTCTGTGTATATCGATGATGTCGCTCTTGCTGCTGGTGACTCTCAGATCCACCTCTACGCAGACGACACCATTTTGTATACATCTGGCCCTTCATTGGACACTGTGTTAACAAACCTCCAAACGAGCTTCAATGCCATACTACACTCCTTCAGTAGCCTCCAACTGCTCTTAAACACTAGTAAAACTAAAACATTGGACACTGTTAACAAACCTCCAAATATTTACATTTACATCATTTAGCAGACGCTCTTATCCAGAGCGACTTACA
Source organism: Coregonus clupeaformis (assembly GCF_020615455.1). Lineage (NCBI taxonomy): Eukaryota > Metazoa > Chordata > Actinopteri > Salmoniformes > Salmonidae > Coregonus > Coregonus clupeaformis. The sequence continues at coordinate 57,317,720 of NC_059220.1, read as the reverse complement.
AATTGGTGCATTCAACTTATGATAGCCAGTGGGACAACCACCTTTAAAAAAAAAAAATTAATGGGGGGTGGGGGAAGAAGGATTACTTTATACTATTCCAGGTATTCCTTAAAGAGGTAGGGTTTCAAGTGTCTCCGGAAGGTGGTCAGTGACTCCGCTGTCCTGGCGCCATGGGGGAGCTTGTTCCACCATTGGGGTGCCAGAGCAGCGAATAGCTTTGACTGGGCTGAGCGGGAACTGTGCTTCCGTAGAGGTAGGGGAGCTAGCAGGCCAGAGGTGGATGAACGTAGTGCCCTCGTTTGGGTGTAGGGTCTGATCAGAGCCTGAAGGTAAGGAGGTGCCGTTCCCCTCACAGCTCCGTAGGCAAGCACCATGGTCTTGTAGTAGATGCAAGCCTCAACTGGAAGCCAGTGGAGTGTGCGGAGGAGCGGGGTGACATGAGAGAACTTGGGAAGGTTGAACACCAGACGGGCTGCAGCGTTCTGGATAAGTTGTAGGGGTTTAATGGCACAGGCAGGGAGCCCAGCCAATAGCGAGTTGCCGTAATCCAGACGGGAGATGACAAGTGCCTGGACAAGTGCCTCATCCCCATATTGTTATTTATTTTGCTCATTTGCACCCCAGTATCTCTATTTGCACATCATCTTCTGCACATCTATCATTCCAGTGTTAATACTAAATTGTAATTATTTTGCACTATGGCCTATTTATTGCCTTACCTCCATAACTTACTACATTTGCACATACTGTATATAGATTTTCTATTGTGTTATTGACTGTACGTTTTGTTTATCCCATATGTAACTCTGTGTTGTTGTTGTTTTTATCACACTGCTTTTCTTTATCTTGGCCAGGTCGCAGTTGTAAATGAGAACTTGTTCTCAACTTGCTTACCTGGTTAAATAAAGGTTAAATAAAGAAAATGTGGACCACCAGGCAGGTAGTGATGTCATGTTCTCCTGAGGTGCGTTTGAGGACAGACATGGGGAAGGTTCCTCATCACTGTCAGCAGCCAATAGTCAATTTTGCTTGCAGACTTGCTCTGTGCAGTACTCAGGAGGTGAGAACCACTAGTAAACCATGTCATACAATACGTTTTGTAGTGATTCCTATGTTGTTGATGTGAATAATATTTGTTGGTCCGTGGTGTGTAATGACGAGCAACCAGACGCTGCACTTGACACATTTATGAAATTGCTTATCCCAGTTACTAATAAGCATGCACCCATTAAGAAAATGACTAAAAACTGGTAAATCCCCGTGGATTGATGAGGAATTGAAAAATGGTATGGTTGAGAGGGATGAGGCAAAAGATGGCAAATAGATCTGGCTGTACAACCGATTGGCAAATGTACTGCAAATTGAGAAATCATGTGACTAAACTGAATAAAAGATAAATGACATAAAGAGTGATAGTAAAAAGCTTTGGAGCACCTTAAATAACATTTTGGGCAAAAAGGCAAACTCTGCTCCATCAATGAATTGAATCAGATGGCTCATTCATCACAAAACCCACTGATATTGCAAACTAATTTAATGATTTTTTAATTGGCAAGATTAGAAAACTTAGGCATGACATGCCAGCAACAAACACTGACACTACACATCTAAGTATATCTGACCAAATTATGAAAGACAAGCATTGTAATTTTGAATTCCATAAAGTAAGTGTGGAAGAGGTGAAAAAAGTATTATTGTCGATCAACAATGACAAGCCACCGGGGGCTGACAACTTGGATGGAAAATGACTGAGGATAATAGCGGACGATATTGCCACTCCTTGATGATAAATTGATGATAAGAAGACTGTGGGGGCTGTTTCGTTAGACATCAGTGCGGCTTTTGACATTATCGATCATAGCCTGTTGCTGGAAAAACGTATGTGTTATGCTTTACACTCCCTGCTATATTGTGGATAAAGAGTTACCTGTCTAACAGAACACAGAGGGTGTTCTTTAATGGAAGCGCCTTCAACAAAATCCAGGTAGAATCAGGAATTCCCCAGGGCAGCTGTCTAGGCCCTTTACATTTTTCAATCTTTACTAACGTGTCTATGTATGCGGATGACTCAACACTATACACATTAGCTACCACAGCGACTGAAATGACAGCAACCCTTAACAAAGAGCTGCAGTTAGTTTCAGAATGGGTTGCAAGGAATAAGTTAGTCCAAATATTTCAAAACTAAAAGCATAGATTTTCGGACAAATCATTCACTAAACCCTAAACCTCAACTAAATATTGTAATGAAGAATGTGGAAATTGAGCAAGTTGAGGAGACTAAATTGCTTGGAGTAACCCTAGATTGTAATATTTTTTTACATTTTTAGTCATTTAGCAGACGCTCTTATCCAGAGCGACTTACAGTTAGTGAGTGCATACATTATTTTATTTTTATTTTTCATACTGGCCCCCCGTGGGAATCGAACCCACAACCTTGGCGTTGCAAACACCATGCTCTACCAACTGAGCTACATCCCTGCCGGCCATTCCCTCCCCTACCCTGGGCCAATTGTGCGCCGCCCCATGGGTCTCCTGGTCGCAGCCGGCTACAACAGAGCCTGGATTCGGACCAGGATCTCTAGTGGCACAGCTAGCACTGCGATGCAGTGCCTTAGACCACTGCGCCACTCGGGAGATCATCTGAGATGAGTTGTGATACAAATGTGAATGATAGACTTAAAGCCACTGTCAGTAAAAAGCGTAAACAATCTATGCAATAAATAGCCTAATAACCTGACATGCCGATATACAGAATTACCAGAACTTACAATTCCCTTGGTTTGACCTTTAAACTAATTTAAGACTAGCACACAAACAATTGCATTTCTTTCCATAACAACCACATAATACTGTAACTAAGCACCTGAGAGTACAGACATTCACCCCCCAAAAAACCCCTCTCCAAGTGCATCTGTCATGCTAGATAGGTACTGTATGGGTAAACCTGTGCCCAACAGGGAGCTATGCAGGCTCAAAGCTTTATGACTTGGACTTGATAGGATGTTATGTTATAAATGGTTAGGAGAATCCCTCCCTGCTGTTTTTCGGATCAGATGTAGCAGTACTCATTGCCCGGAGTCTCTGTTTTCCAGTTCCATTTGGCACATGGAACGGTACAGCTGGTTCCAAGATAATATTTGCACTTACAGTGCCCCATTGTCTAGATCTCTAACACTAAATGCCTCAAAGGAGACACAAAAGCCTCAAGACAGATAGAAAATACAACACAGTGTAAATAACTTCCCGGGCACAAAAACAACAAAATGTGTACAGTGAGGGAAAAAAGTATTTGATCCCCTGCTGATTTTGTACGTTTGCCCACTGACAAAGAAATGATCAGTCTATAATTTTAATGGTAGGTTTATTTGAACAGTGAGAGACCAAATAACAACAAAAAAATCCAGAACAAACGCATGTCAAAAATGTTATAAATTGATTTGCATTTTAATGAGGGAAATAAGTATTTGACCCCCTCTCAATCAGAAAGATTTCTGGCTCCCATGTGTCTTTTATACAGGTAACGAGCTGAGATTAGGAGCATACTCTTAAAGGGAGTGCTCCTAATCTCAGTTTGTTACCTGTATAAAATACATATGTCCACAGAAGCAATCAATCAATCAGATTCCAAACTCTCCACCATGGCCAAGACCAAAGAGCTCTCCAAGGATGTCATGGACAAGATTGTAGACCTACACAAGGCTGGAATGGGCTACAAGACCATCGCCAAGCAGCTTGGTGAGAAGGTGACAACAGTTGGTGCGATAATTCGCAAATTCAAGAAACACAAAATAACTGTCAATCTCCCTCGGCCTGGGGCTCCATGCAAGATCTCACCTCGTGGAGTTGCAATGATCATGAGAATGGTGATGAATCAGCCCAGAACTACACGGGAGGATCTTGTCAATGATCTCAAGGCAGCTGGGACCATAGTCACCATTTGGTAACACACTACGCCGTGAAAGACTGAAATCCTGCAGTGCCCGCAAGGTCCCCCTGCTCAAGAAAGCACATATACAGGCCCGTCTAAAGTTTGCCAATGAACATCTGAATGATTCAGAGGAGAACTGTGTGAAAGTGTGTGGTCAGATGAGACCAAAATCGAGCTCTTTGGCATCAACTCAACTCGCCGTGTTTGGAGGAGGAGGAATGCTGCCTATGACCCCAAGAACACCATCCCCACCGTCAAACATGGAGGTGGAAACATTATGCTTTGGGGGTGTTTTTCTGCTAAGGGGACAGGACAACTTCACCGCATCAAAGGGACGATAGATGGAGCCATGTACCGTCAAATCTTGGGTGAGAACCTCCTTCCCTCAGCCAGGGCATTGAAAATGGGTCGTGGATCGGTATTCCAGCATGACAATGACCCAAAACACACGGCCAAGGCAACAAAGGAGTGGTTCAAGAAGAAGCACATTAAGGTCCTGGAGTGGCCTAGCCAGTCTCCAGACCTTAATTCCATAGAAAATCTGTGGAGGGAGCTGAAGGTTCGAGTTGCCAAACGTCAGCCTCGAAACCTTAATGACTTGGAGAAGATCTGCAAAGAGGAATGGGACAAAATCCCTCCTGAGATGTGTGCAAACCTGGTGGCCAACAACAAGAAATGTCTGACCTCTGTGATTGCCAACAAGGGTTTTGCCACCAAGTACTAAGTCATGTTTTGCAGAGGGGTCAAATACTTATTTCCCTCATTAAAATGCAAATCAATTTATAACATTTTTGACATGTGTTTTTCTGGATTTTTTTGTTGATATTCTGTCTCTCACTGTTCAAATAAACCTACCATTAAAATTATAGACTGATCATGTCTTTGTCGGTGGGCAAACGTACAAAATCAGCAGGGGATCAAATATTTTTTTCCCTCACTGTATATTTTTTAAACCAGAACATTATGTCCCATTCCCCAGTGCATCCTCTATAATGGAGCACCTTTGCGTACATCACAATTTACATTGCTTTAGTGTTAAAGGGGCAATCAGCAGTAGTTGCAATAAAACGTCCTCCCTGCCCGTTCCAATAAAAATCTGAGGGATGGGACTGGGGAATTGTAACCAAATTCATAGCCAGCGCTATGGATGCAAGGACTGATCATCCATGATATCAACATTACACAGTTTTAACCGTGTTAAGGCTATATTGTTTACATTTACAAAGCTTATATATTTTGGGTTCTGATGGGGTATGACAGCTTATGAGGCATTTATCAGATGTATTCTTCAAGAATCAATGGGTACATCGTCCTAAAATGTATGTATGTAGCAACTGCAGATTCCCCACACCTTTACCTCTTGTCTGACAAAGGCACAATGTCTCTTAAACACAAGTACTGTTCCTAAAATCAGATTAAAACTTCAAGCAATCATAGGTTACACTAGCAGAGGAAAAAAGGGGTTACTTTTTTACTTTACGTTAGCGTTAGTCGATACCTCTGTAAATGCTGTTTTTTTTATGCTGTGTTAAACATTCTTAAACTGGGACTATCTGAACTGTTCTAGAGCGTCATCCTCTGTGCTCTCATCTCTTTGGTTCCTCCAATGACGCGTACTCCTTCAGAAACTTGATATGGAAATCTCTGAGCTTCTCCAGGAGCACCTTCAGCTTCTCTGTCGTGGGCAGAATGGTCATTCTGAAGTGATAGGTCCCTTCCCTCTGGCCGAAGCCACTGCCTGGAACGAGGCAGATGCCAGTCTCCTCAAACAGCCTCAGACAGTACATCATGTCAGGAGACATTCCCAGGGACTTGGCCTCCTCCACAGCTCGTAGGGGGATGAAGATGCGTGGGAAGGCGTACATGGCTCCCTGCACAGGGTTACATTTGATCCCACGGACCGCGTTGAGGATCTGCTCAGTCATCTGGGCCTTCTCAGCCAAAGCTCCAAGCACAGCACTCTTCTCCTTGTGGAACTGGAGATAGGAGGGTTCGTGTGGCAGAGGAGGGTTGACGATGACATCCATGGCAGCCTGTCCAGAGACAGGGGGACACAGCCTCACAGAGAGCAGCTTCACCAGCTGTGCCTTGACCTCCAGGTCGAGGTTGAGAACCCCCATATAGCCCCCTCTAAACCCACACTCTCCTGAGTAGCCTTTGGAGGTGGAGTGAAATGAGGCCAGCTCGACAGTGTTGAAGTACTCTGGGCCCATCTCATAGAGCACCTTCTTAAAGGAGTGGAACTGACAGTCTGGGGAGTACACGTTGTCCTGATACACCTCATCGGACATAACAAACAAATTCTCATCGTAGGCAAAGTGGAGGACTTCCTCGATGCACTTCTTACTCTGCATTTGACCGGTAGGGTTGCCTGGATTGATGATGCAGATGACTCTGGGGTGACAGTGCTCCTTGGCAGCCTGGTAGGCTCTGTGGAGCTCGTTGATATCCAGGGCCCAGCAGTTGTCCTCGTCCAGGTAGTAGTTGATCTGAACGGCCTCCATCTCAGAGATGGCTGAAGACTACAGGGGGTACTGAGGGATGGGGATCATCACACCACTCCTGGACCGGCCCTGGCCCGACACCAGCATTTTCAAGATGCTCACGATGCCATCACTAGCGCCGGTGTAAATCACTATCACCAGCTCCGATTGTAAACTATCATGGTCAAAACATATTGATACAACCGTAGCTAGGATGGGGAGAAGTCTGTCTTTAATAAAGCACTGCTCTGCATTCTTAACAGCGCTATCAACAAGGCAGGTCCTACAGGCCCTAGTTTTGTCACACCTGGACTACTCGTTCACAGTATCAAAGGCAGCAGATAGGTCTAGAAGGATGAGAGCAGAGGAGAGAGAGTTAGCTTTAGCAGTGCCCGTGACACAGAGAAGAGCAGTCTCAGTTGAATGACCAGTCTTGAAACCTGACTGGTTTGGATCAAGAAGGTCATTCTGAGAGAGATATTAGGGGAGTTGGCTATAGACGGCACGCTCAAGAGTTTTGGAGAGAAAAGAAAGAAGGGATATTGGTCTGTAGTTGTTGACATCGGAGGGATCGAGTGTAGGTTTTTTGAGGAGGGGTGCAACTCTCGCTTTCTTGAAGATGGAAGGGACATAGCCAGCGGACAAGGATGAGTTGATGAGCGAGGTGAGGTAAGGGAGAAGGTCTCCGGAAATGGTCTGGAGAAGAGAGGAGGGGATAGGTTCAAGCGGGCAGGTTGTTGGGCGGTCGGCCGTCACAAGTCGCAAGATTTCATCTGGAGAGAGAGGGGAGAAAGAAGTCAAAGCATAGGGTAGGGCAGTGTGAGCAGGACCAGCGGTGTCATTTGACTTAATAAATGAGGATCGGATGTTGTCAACCTTCTTTTCAAAATGGTTGACGAAGTCATCCACAGAGAGGGAGGAGGGAGGGGGAGGAGGAAGATTCAGCAGGGAGGAGAAGGTGGCAAAGAGCTTCCTAGGGTTAGAGGCAGAGGCTTGAAATTTAGAGTGGTAGAAAGTGGCTTTAGCAGCAGAAACGGAGAAATAGAATGTAGAGAGGAGGGAGTGGAAAGATGACAGGTCCGCAGGGAGTCTAATTTCCCTCCATTTCCGCTCAGCTGCCCGGAGCCCTGTTCTGTGAGCTCGCAATGAATCGTCAAGCCATGGAGCAGGAGGGGAGGACCGAGCCGGCCAGGAGGATAGGGGACATAGAGTCAAAAGATTCAGAGAGGGAGGAGAGGAGGGTTGAGGAGGCAGAATCAGGAGATTGGAGGGAGAAGGATTTAGCAGAGGGAAGAGATGATAGGATGGAAGAGGAGAGAGTAGCGGGAGAGAGAGCGAAGGTTGCGACGGCACATTACCATCTGAGTAGGGGCAAAGTGAGTAGTATTGGAGGAGAGCGAGAGAGAGAAAAGGATACGAAGTAGTGGTCGGAGACTTGGAGGGGAGTTGCAGTGAGATTAGTAGAAGAACAGCATCTAGTAAAGATGAGGTCAAGCGTATTGCCTGCCTTGTGAGTAGGGGGGGACGGTGTGAGGGTGAGGTCAAAAGAGGAAAGGAGTGGAAAGAAGGAGGCAGAGAGAAATGAGTCAAAGGCAGACATAGGGAGGTTAGTCACCCAGAACTGTGAGGGGTGAGCCATCCTCTAGAAAGGAACTTATCAAGGCGTCAAGCTCATTGATGAACTCTCCAAGGGAACCTGGAGGGCGATACATGACAAGGATGTTAAGCTTGAATGGGCTAGTGACTGTGACAGCATGGAATTCAAATGAGGAGATAGACAGATGGGTCAGGGGGAAAAGAGAGAATGTCCACTTGGGAGAGATGAGGATTCCTGTGCCACCGCCGCGCTGACCAGATGCTCTCTGGGTATGCGAGAACACATGATCAGATGAGGAAAGAGCAGTAGGAGTAGCAGTGTTTTCTGTGGTAATCCATGTTTCCGTCAGCGCCAAGAAGTCGAGGGACTGGAGGGTAGCATAGGCTGAGATGAATTATGCCTTGTTGGCCGCAGAATGGCAGTTCCAGAGGCTACCGGAGACCTGGAACTCCATGTGGGTCGTGCGCGCAGGGACCACCAGATTAGAGTGGCAGCAGCCACGCTGTGTGAAGCGTTTGTATGGCCTGTGCAGAGAGGAGAGAACAGGGATAGACAGACACATAGTTGACAGGCAACAGAAAAGGCTACAATAATGCAAAGGAGATCGGAATGAAATTAACTAAGCATCTGGGAAAGCGAGAGAGCGGGGCCTCCCTCACGTTTCACTGAAACACTCAAATATAACTCTCCAAACTTCCACTTTAGATTAATAGACTTTAGTTAGTGTCTGGTCTGTTAGCGATGTTACCAAACAGACTAGTTCTGTCTGTTACCTCTAGTTAGCGTCTGGTCTGTTAGCAATGTTACCAAACAGACTAGTTCTGTCTCTTACCTCTAGTTAGCGTCTGGTCTATTAGCGATGTTACCAAACAGACACAGTCATGTGGTCAGGTGCCACAAAGAGGGACTTAGGAAAATTGCAATTGGCTCAGAACAGGGCAGAACGGCTGGCCCTTGGATGTACACAGAGGGCAAACATTAATAATATGCATGTCAATCTCTCCTGGCTCAAAGTGGAGGAGAGATTGACTTCATCACTACTTGTATTTGTGAGAGGTGTTGACATGTTGAATGCACCGAGCTGTCTGCTTGAACTACTGGCACACAGTTTGGACACCAATGCATACCCCACAAGACATGCCACCAGAGGTCTCTTCACAGTCCCCAAGTCCAGAAGAGACTATTGGAGGCTCACAGTACTACATAGAGCCATGACTACATGGAACTCTATTCCACATCAAGTAACTCATGCCAGCAGTAAAATTAGATTTAAAAAAACAGATAAAAAATACACCTTATGGAACAGCGGGGAATGTGAAGCAACACAAACATAGACACATGCATACGAACACGATAACATACGCACTATACACACGTACACATGGATTTTGTGTTATAGATATGTGGTAGTAGAGTAGAGGCCTGAGGGCACACACTTAATGTGTTGTGAAATCTGTTATGAATGTATTGTAATGTTTTTAAAATGTATAACTGCCTTAATTTAGCTGGACACCAGGAAGAGTAGCTGCTGCCTTGGCAGCAGCTAATGGGGATCCATAATAAATACAAATACAAATACGGTTAAACAACTTTAGACTATGGTCTGTCAGTTTATTAGCCTAGTATCTACGTATGTCAGTAGGTAAGGTAGATAGTTATTATGTCTCCTTTGTCCGTCAATTAATCATTTTTAAATGTCCCACCCACTCATTACATAATGACTTAACTACTCCTTCTCTTATATGTGTCACTGAGTTGGGGTCAGGGTGGGTTCAGGTAGGGGTCAGGGGAACAGCAGGTGCTGCCCAAGGTTAAAAGTAATGGTTCTCTTTCTTCAGAGGAAGATAACTCAACCGTGGCTGTATTGTCCTATGTGGTGTCGAGACAACAATGCTGATATGCTGTGTAGACAAGGAATCCGCTGACACTGTACTTGATTATAAAGATTTATTATATCAAAGGTTCCAGCATCAATTTACAGATTGCTGCAGAAATCCGGAGAACAACTAACCCAATCTAAAAATGATTATTCTCCCAGTCCTTTGTTCAAACATGGTATTTATCCTATGTAACATAATATGGGTATTTTGAATAGACCAATCCCTGGCTTCTACATATCCAATTCTCCTCTGTTTCAGGGGGCCCCTATAGTATTGCTTTCCAGATGTTTCAGCAAGGCAAAGTAAAGTTCATCTAACACACCATTTGCAAACGTCAGCCAAAATTTTTAACTGTTCAGATACTACACCTACTGCCCCTGTCTCGGCCCCAGCCTCTGCCCATGACAGATTTCTCCCAGCTCAGCAGTATTGTGTGTTGGAGTGTCCTCTCCTATAGAGCCCCTCCCTCTGCGCTGAGATCACGCTTTTCTCTTGGGCGGGGAGCATGAGGGGGTGAGGCTGGAATCACTTCACTCAAACGCATGTCCACTCCAGTCAATGTCTGAGTTGGCAGAATTACTGTGTGTGTGTGTGTGTGTGTGTGTGTGTGTGTGTGTGTGTGTGTGTGTGTGTGTCAGGGCAGCCTGTGGAAGGCCTGCCTGCCTGCTGCATCGGTCAGGGCCCTAAATAAAGCTGCTGTGAGGGCTGGGGGTCTGTCAGCGAGGGCTGTGCACTGCAGACTCTGCTTCATGAATAAGCATCTCTGTCAGGCTGAGTAACAGGGATCCTTATTCAAGAGAGCCATGGCCCTCTGTTCTCTGCTACAGCCTAATCCCTCTCAGTCCATCGCAGCCTGCCTTCGGCCGGAGGGTGTGTGGGTGTGTCCATCCTTCCAATATGTAAATCTACCCGGTGCACTAGCGGTAACCACAGCACTGTGGACCTTGGCAAGTTCACTGCTCCTGTATAGATCGATTTCCGCCATTTCAGCCCCCATGAGTGTGTTTTTATCTGTTTGTGTGTGTGTGTGTTCTTCCTCAGTTGAGCACCTGTCTGACGGCACTAATAAAGACAGAGAAGGAGGCAGAGGTGCGGCGAGCTGCTGTCCACGTCATTGCCCTGCTGCTCAGAGGCCTGAGCGACAAAGCCACCCAGGTACATTACTACAGCAGTTATCTATACAGGTACTAGAACCACATGGAGACACACATTTGTTGAGCATTCGCACACACATTTGCTGGACAGTCATAAGAAGTTACAAATTGTCATTGGTATGTCCTCTTACAAAATGTAATCTAATGTAGTTGACGTGAGTGGAGATGTGTGTCTTGGTGAACAGCACCGTGTTTACATTTGACATTTTAGTCATTTAGCAGACGTTTACATGTAGAATCCTAGAGCCAGCTGGAATGGAGAGACAAAGAAAAGAGTGGATCTGTAATGTCCTCCTCCCTTACTTTGAACACTGGTCTGAGAACCACTGCATCGTTGATCTCAGAATACCTTTCTTTGTGCTTCTCTCACTCACACAGCCTTTAATCCACACACCACCATGTACTAGTGTACTACAGTACACCTCCCTGAATTCAACTGTTATTATGTAATGTTCGGTTATAAATATGGAGTTACTGCCCAGACAGGATATTTTTTGTTATATTGAAATAATGATTGACCTCGAATGTATTTCCATGTGTGTACAGCACTCTGTGACCCTGGACTGGAGCAGGTTCTGTACATCTGGTGCAGTAGGTTTGCTGCAACACTAACTGATTTCAGTGCAATGTGGCCTTCCTGGTTCTACACTCCGTAGGTGCGTCTGTTGGATGTGGTAGGTAGGTAGGTAGATAGGTATGTCACCTTGGTGCCAGTGCCACTGTGACTCACATTGGTGATTTCCATATGTAGATGACTCTCCGCCCGGCCCGGCCCCCCAAACTTGGTTGTTTAAAAGAGTCCGCAGCCTGCCTGTGGAGAGGCCACGCTAATATAAAACTGATGATTAATAGCCAGGGATTTTCCACATTGTGTGATGGGACTGGCCACTGTTAATAAATTGCCTGGGAAAGTCTTCAGCTGGGGGCTTAAATTCAGAGATAATTATGTCACCTTTCTATGTACCTTTCTACCCTCTGACCCTCTTGTAAGTGTCACTATGCTCCACAGTGTGATTACAGACTGCTAGCAATTTCTCACCAAGAACAGGAAGGAGACTTGCTAAAAACTTCCTATTTTGGACTTGTACTTGCCCTGTAACAACCATGTTATCTGGGGAAATTCCATGCTCAACTTGGATAACATGCTCTCTGTCCAAACAGATAGTAAAAGAGCAGAATACAAATAACAGCTAACTGTTGTGGCTGTCTAGGACCTGGACTGGACACAGATGTGTTGCTAAGGGTCAACACAGTCTGGACAAAGGGCCAGTTAACTTTCGCCCCCTTGATCTATAGATTGGTCATTGTATGGGATTGGTTTTAGCAACCCCAGTTGGTTTCCTTCAAACAATGTCATGATCATTCAAGAATGGGTCATGGTCCTTGCGGTGTAAGATATAGGTGTAAGAACGTTTACACTTAACCTTCTAATCTGCAATTGCTTTTCTCAACACAACTTTTCCTGTTGTTACATATACATTTGTTTATATACATTTCCACGCTGAGGTTGGAATAATACTGTGAACTTGTGAAAATGATGATAAGGCCCTTTTAGTGTAAGTGCTGTTTGAAAAGACCACCTGAAAATTCAGCCTGTTTTGGTGGGATGGAGTTTTGGCCTGCCTTGTGACATCACCAGGTGGTAAATTACTTAGGGTGTGTTCATAAATTCACTCTGGAGTGCCAGAGTGTTCGTAAATTCAGAGCGTTGTCAGATTGTTCTTTGTAAATTCAGAGCGGTTCACTCTCAGAGCGTTCAGAGCGCACACTGGACTCTGGCGGAGGAGTAGGGTTGATCTGAGCGTTCTGACCTCACAATGGCAGTCAAGCACTCAAGATAACTGGCTAAAGTTGGCTAGCTTGCTATCTACTTCCAGACACACTGACCATTTTACTCACCCTAGCAGAGGTGGTTAGGTTGTTTTCATGTTATCTAGAGCGTTGGTGACTAACCGTGCTGCTGGAAAGAATTTAATTAGGGTTTTGTTGCCGTCGTTTATGGACACCGGTCATATTGAACGGGTGTTGCGTGTTCGTAAATTCATCAATTATTCAGTGCTCTGGCACACTCAGATGAGAGTGCTCTGAAATCGGAGTATATAGCCAGAGTGAATTTACGAACGCACCCTTAATAGACCTTTAAGAGTTTCAGACCTCACTGCCAATAACAACTAGTTCAGTTTTCACCTCCCCACTCAGACCACTCCCAGACAGTCCAGGCAAAATTCTTGCTTGAAAAATTGCTCTTTGCTAAGAAACAATTTTTGTGTCTTTTGACCATTTTAATTGACAACAATCACAGTAAGGTACTTAATTGTTACCCAGAAATGATTTGATATTGAGATTAAAAAAACGGCTGTATTGGATTCAGTTTCTCAGGCCTTTCTCAAGGTCCTGTCATTTGGTTAATTGCTGTAGCTGTGTGCAGCTGCTGTGATGGTAATGACACACAGAGTCCATGTGAAATGTCAGGTAGGTAGACCAGACATGACCTCAAACCTGGTGTTAGAGGAGAAACGGCTGATGGCTGAAGACCTGTGTCTTCCCTCTGCTCCCAGGAACAGTGGTCACCTACCTAAACCACTCATTATGGCTCTGTGAGATTATTCCTGTTCAGTTTTGCATACATCCCTCTAATATCTCTCTCTCTCTCGTGTACCTTTCTCTCTCTCCCTATTTGTCTCTCTCTTCTTTCTCTCTCTCCCTATTTGTCTCTCTCTCCTATCTTTCTCCCTTGTTTCCCTCCTATCTTTCCCAGGTCCTGAATAATGTTCTGCTGGACCTGGACCTGAAGTGGGCGGTGCGGTCGGACACTGATGATGTCACAGTTCACCATGCTCAGCTGGCTCTGGAAGAACTCGATGATGTAATGAGAAGGTTAATCTTCCCTGCACAGAAACTGGAGAAGAAGGTGGTTTTACAATGAGATTCATGAACATGAACACAGCACACACACCAACCAAGCAGTATTAGATCATCAAGGGGACCTTGGAAGTGTCTAGGAGTAAGGGATTGTTCAAACTGGGCACGACATTCCACCTTTTGTCCTAGTTCCCCCTGAAGGTGAAAGGTCAGACATTAAATGATAGCTGAACTGTGTGTGAAACATTACTTTCTCAACAAATAGGGCACGTCTCTTTCACCCTCTGTCTGAGGTGGTGACTGTTTCCTTAGTAATTTTATCAGTGTTTGCAATACATGGAATTCCCCCCAGCCAGCCTGTGTCATGCTGTCTTTGTGACCAGAGGGGAAATTAAGAGTATTTTATAACAATGACCGATCTAGGACTTCGGCAGAGGCACCAAACTTTCCTTCTGGAAACCACACCTGCTTGTGCCTAGGAATCTTATAAACAGCATATTATTAGAGGTCAAAATGATTAGCTGATAATGTGTGTGCCTCTGAATAAAAAGCCATTACAGTGAAATAAAATGAAGGGATATGAGTTTCCTTTTGGAATGAACCAATGCATGTTCTGTTGTTTTTAGCATTGTTCTTTGCAGTGACCTCAGGCTTTTGTAGTTTGTTTTCTAGGGAGACAGCCCAATGGAGTCCCAGCTGAAAATAGCTCTGGAGCAGGGATTCAGAGCCACGAGGGACTAACCATGTACTCACCAGCGCATAACTTTTAGCTTCCAGCAATTATCACATAGGGAGGTAAAGTCTTTACACAATGTACTCCCATATTCATGATCATACTCAAGGTCAATTATTGTTAAACAATTGGCTAGTCATGCAATGATTGCAGTTGTAAGTTTATTAAATTGAGGACTAAACAGCAAATACCTTAGATATAGGCATGCCATGGAGATTAATGTTTTCTTTATTTGGATACATTTTCATGTATACACTTATGGTCATGTTATGTCGTGAGTCATTTCATCAAAGGGCAAAGCTTATCAAAATCAATCAGATTTAAAAAAAAACATAAAAATACACCTTATGGAACAGCGGGGACTGTGAAGAGACACACACACAGGCACAGACACACATACACATAAGACATGCACTCTACACAAACGTACACATGGAGGTTGTATTGTAAATATGTGATAGTGGAGTAGTGGCCCGAGGGAACACACTAAATGTATTGGGTAAAGTGTTATGAAATGTAATGTCATGTAATATTTTAAATTGTATATAACTGCCTTAATGATGCAGGACCCCAGGAAGCTGCCTTAGCAGCAGCTAATGGGGATCCTTAATAAATACACATTCAAAATTCTCTATGGAGAGAGGGATGTTATATTAGTAATGAATTTGCCTAACAGTGGATACAGTACCTTTACAGTGAGGGTGTCACGAATTCCGCCGAGACTGCTCCTCCTCCTTGCTCGGGCAGGCTTCGGCGTTCGTCGTCCCCGGAGTACTAGCTACTACCGCTTGATGTCTCGATGTTTGTTTGGTCTTGTCTTGTTAGTGCACCTGTTTCGTGTTATGTATTGATTAGGTCACCTATAAGTTTCCTTTAGTTTTGTTTGCAGTTGTGTGTGATTGTCCGCCTGTCCGTTGATGTATGGTATTTGTTCTCGTGTTGATAGTGTATTTACGCACTGTATGCGTAATCGCTCGCCTCCAGTGTTTGAGGCCCGTTATTTTGTATTGTCTTGTTGACTAGTAAAGTCGTTTTGACTGAGCTTCTGTGTCCTGCGCCTGACTCCAACACCGCATCCACATCAGCTTGTGACAGAGAGAAAAAAGTATTTGATCCCCTGCTAATTTTGTACGTTTGTCCACTGACAAAGAAATGAACAGTCTATAATTTTAATGGTAGGTTTATTTGAACAGTGAGAGACAGAATAACAACAACACAATCCAGAAAAACACATGTCAAAAATGTTATAAATTGATTTAATTCCTCATTAAAATGCAAATCAATTTATAACATTTTTGACATGCATTTTTCTGGATTTTTTTGTTGTTATTCTGTCTCTCACTGTTCAAATAAACCTACCATTAAAATTATAGACTGATCATGTCTTTGTCAGTGGGCAAACGTACAAAATCAGCAGGGGATCAAATACTTTTTTCCCTCACTGTATAACAAACGTGAGGTTCAGGTGAGTTACAGTAGTGAACCCGGACATAGAAATTGCAGAAATGGTGTGTGTGCCAGCATGCCAAGATCTGTATCTCCTCAGCTTGACTGCCAAGGACATTCCCACAGTGAGAGAGAGGCTCGGTTACTGTGATGCTATGCTCTGTTTCATCTTGGTTCACCACACGACAGATACCAACACTAACTGAAACACACAGCCAGCAAGGTATCCTCTCCTCCCACAGCCACTATGCCATTGCTATCCATGAAATTGCTATCCATGAAACGGCTATTAATTAGTACTAATGAATGTACTGCCATGAGTCACACTCACTGAATAGGAGAGGGAGGGAGCGATGGAGGGAGGGTGTGTGTATGAGAGAGGGAGAGAGAATTTGTATGTGAGAACATGTGTGGGATCAGACACACTCCGGGGCCAGATATATATTTATCTGTAGTGTATATACACACACACACACATGCAAAAGACCTCTGCAAAATTATCAGTTTCTCTGGTTTTACTATTTATAGGTATGTGTTTGGGTAAAAATAACATTTTTGTCTTATTCTATAAACTACTGACAACATTTCTCCCAAATTCCAAATAAAAATATTGTCATTTAGAGCATTTATTTGCAGAAAATGACAACTGGTCAAAATAACAAAAAAATATGCAGTTTTGTCAGACCTCGAATAATGTAAAGAAAATAAGTTCATGTTCATTTTTAAACAAAACAATAGTAATGTTTTAACTTACGAAGAGTTCAGAAATCAATATTTGGTGGAATAACCCTGATTTTCAATCATAGCTTTCATGCATCTTGGCATGCTCTCCACCAGTCTTTCACATTGATGTTGGGTGACTTTATGCCACTCCTGGCGCAAAAATTCAAGCAGCTCGGCTTTGTTTGATGGCTTGTGACCATCCATCTTCCTCTTGATCACATTCCAGAAGTTTTCAATGGGGTTCAGGTCTGGAGATTGGGCTGGCCATGACAGGGTCTTGATCTGGTGGTCCTCCATCCACACCTTGATTGACCTGGCTGTGTGGCATGGTGCATTGTCCTGCTGGAAAAACCAATCCTCAGAGTTGGGGAACAATGTCAGAGCAAAAGGAAGCAAGTTTTCTTCCAGGACAACCTTGTACGTGGCTTGATTCATGCGTCCTTCACAAAGACAAATCTGCCTGATTCCAGCCTTGCTGAAGCACCCCCAGATCATCACCGATCCTCCATCAAATTTCACAGTGGGTGCGAGACACTGTGGCTTGTAAGCCTCTCCAGGTCTCCGTCTAACCATTAGACGACCAGGTGTTGGGTGATGACCTTACTCCAGGCCTCTACGGTCCAATCCTTATGGTATTTTGCAAACCTCAGCCTGGCTCTTCTGTGCTTCTCATTGATGAAGGGCTTTTTTGTAGCTTTGGACGACTTCAGCCCTGCCCCTAGGAGCCTGTTTCGAACTCGCCATGCACTTCACCCCAGCTGCCGTTTGCCATTCTTTTTGTAGGTCACTTGATGTCATCCTACGGTTGTCGAGTGACATTCGAATGAGTTGGCGGTCATCCCGGTCAGTAGAGAGTCGTTTTTGCCATCCGCCGGTCTGTAGCTTTGTTGTCCCCAATGTCTGCTGCTTGACCTTGCTCTTATGAACCGCCGTCTTTGAAATTCTAAGGATGGAAGCAACCTGACGCTCACTGTATCCCTCTGCCAGTAAAGCCTGAATTGAACCCTTCTTTTCCTCACTCAAAACATTCCTTTTCAACTCTTTTGGCATGGTCAATAGTTATTTTTTGATTAATATTACTTTTGAGGTACTATTAGCACTGTTTTTGCCATCCAGCTGGTCCTATTGCAAGAGGATAGTGATGACCACAGCCATGGTTTTTATACTTTTCCTCGTTAAATAAGTTAAAATGCAAATCAATTACTTAAAAATCATACAATGTGATTTTCTGGATTTTTGTTTTAGATTCCGTCTCTCACAGTTGAAGTGTACCTATGATAAAAATTACAGACCTCTACATGCTTTGTAAGTAGGAAAACCTGCAAAATCGGCAGTGTATCAAATACTTGTTCTCCCCACTGTATATATATATATGTTTGTGTGTGTGTTATACGGTAATTGGTAACTTGTTGTTCAGGGTATGACTTAAGTAGTGTATGTGATTACAGCATGTATTGATTGTGTGTCAGAGCTTGCTGCAGTTTCTCTCTTTCCCTCACTCTACCAGCCTGTGTTGGACCTGCAGGCTGTCGGCAGCACCGGGAGAGGAGAGGAGGGGTGGGTAAGTAAATAAGCCCATAAATGATGCTTTGAGCAAGGCAGTGTGGAGGAGAGGAGAGGGGGTCTGTCTGAATAGTCCTGAGTCTTGTTGGAAGCTGGCTGCACTGCAGTGAGCTGGGACAGGGAGGGGGAGAGGACAGGAGAGGAGGGTGAGCTAGTGAGAGGGTAGAGGGGTCCTGAAGGGGAGAGGAGGAAAAGCAACGTCAGTCTGGGCAGCTATGCACCGAGCCGGGACAGTGTGACAGAGGAGAGGGAAGCTGGGATTTGGGCTGTGCTGCAGAGGGATGCTGAGACGAGCTGCCACTGCAGCAGGAGAGAGAGACTGAGACCGAGAGGGGGACTGAAGGACGGGCACTAGCCAGGAGGCTACAGAGATCCAGTCTTAGACATCCAACCTATACCACATTGTGGCCTGGCTGCTTGCCCATGGGAGAGACCTGCGAGCAGGCATGGACTCCAGACCAGATGGGCAAGATCCTGCCAGGACCAGGGATGGAATCAGATAATCTGTTATCCTCCTGTACATTTCTCCCTGCCTAACACCCTCAGCTGCTGGCTGAGATACTGGGATCTGAGGGCCTTCATGCCCCAGGACAGTCCGGGTAGATAGAGGAGAGGAGGTGGGACAGGGGAGACAGAGGAGAAGGAGGAGGAGGTAGCAGTATTTTGGGATGAGGGACTCCTAAATTAAGCGAGCTGGAGTAAAGATGTAGTGTGAATGGGAAGCAGAACAAGGAGTGTGCTGTGCTGCAGAGTGTGGTGGAGTGGAGTGGGGCAGACCAGGAGCCGGGTGGACTGACGGACACACAGGCGGCCTGACGGAGCTGCAGGGGTGACTCCAGAGGGGAGACGGAGCCCGAGTTGTACTCTGGGTCAGAAAGGTACGGGACAATATATACTGTGTTTTATATGTGTATGTGTGCGAGAGAACATAAAACCATTGTAAAGAGAATCATGTGTGAAGCAAATGTGTGGAGTGTTATGTGGAGCAAATTACAGTGGGGAAAAAAAGTATTTAGTCAGCAACCAATTGTGCAAGTTCTCCCACTTAAAAAGATGAGAGAGGCCTGTAATTTTCATCATAGGTACACGTCAACTATGACAGACAAATTGAGGAAAAAAAATCCAGAAAATCCCATTGTAGGATTTTTAATGAATTTATTTGCAAATTATGGTGGAAAATAAGTATTTGGTCACCTACAAACAAGCAAGATTTCTGGCTCTCACAGACCTGTAACTTCTTCTTTAAGAGGCTCCTCTGTCCTCCACTCGTCACCTGTATTAATGGCACCTGTTTGAACTTGTTATCAGTATAAAAGACACCTGTCCACAACCTCAAACAGTCACACTCCAAACTTCACAATGGCCAAGACCAAAGAGCTGTCAAAGGACACCAAAAACAAAATTGTAGACCTGCACCAGGCTGGGAAGACTGCATCTGCAATAGGTAAGCAGCTTGGTTTGAAGAAATCAACTGTGGGAGCAATTATTAGGAAATGGAAGACATACAAGACCACTGATAATCTCCCCTCGATCTGGGGCTCCACGCAAGATCTCACCCCGTAGGGTCAAAATTATCACAAGAACGGTGAGCAAAAATCCCAGAACCACACGGGGGGACCTAGTGAATGACCTGCAGAGAGCTGGGACCAAAGTAACAAAGCCAACCATCAGTAACACACTACGCCGCCAGGGACTCAAATCCTGCAGTGCGAGACGTGTCCCCCTGCTTAAGCCAGTACATGTCCAGGCCCGTCTGAAGTGCATTTGGATGATCCAGAAGAGGATTGGGAGAATGTCATATGGTCAGATGAAACCAAAATAGAACTTTTTGGTAAAAACTCAACTCGTCATGTTTGGAGGACAAAGAATGCTGAGTTGCATCCAAAGAACACCATACCTACTGTGAAGCATGGGGTTGGAAACATCATGCTTTGGGGCTGTTTTTCTGCAAAGGGACCAGGACGACTGAACCGTGTAAAGGAAAGAATGAATGGGGCCATGTATCGTGAGATTTTGAGTGAAACCCTCCTTCCATCAGCAAGGGCATTGAAGATGAAACGTGGCTGGGTCTTTCAGCATGACAATGATCCCAAACACACCGCCCGGGCAACGAAGGAGTGGCTTCGTAAGAAGCATTTCAAGGTCCTGGAGTGGCCTAGCCAGTCTCCAGATCTCAACCCCATAGAAAATCTTTGGAGGGAGTTGAAAGTCTGTGTTGCCCAGCGACAGCCCCAAAACATCACTGCTCTAGAGGAGATCTGCATGGAGGAATGGGCCAAAATACCAGCAACAGTGTGTGAAAACCTTGTGAAGACTTACAGAAAACGTTTGACCTGTGTCATTGCCAACAAAGGGTATATAACAAAGTATTGAGAAACTTTTGTTATTGACCAAATACTTATTTTCCACCATCATATGCCAATAAATTCATTAAAAATCCTACAATGTGATTTTCTGGATTTTTTCTTCTCATTTTGTCTGTCATAGTTGACGTGTACCTATGATGAAAATTACAGGCCTCTCTCATCTTTTTAAGTGGGAGAACTTGCACAATTGGTGGCTGACTAAATACTTTTTTTCCCCACTGTAGTTTCCTCCAGTACTTGAGACTGGAGTAACATTTGGCTTAAAACAAACCTTCTCAGAATATATTGATGTTTATTGTATATATGAGTAATATAAATAGAGGGAGTATGTAGTGGGGTGAGAGTAAGTCACATTCAGTTCATGGGTAGATGAATGTGTCTTTATGTGAATTTGTGTGTGTTTTATTGTTAGTGTTTGTGTGTGTGTTTTAATGTTACAGTGTGTGTGTTGTATGTCGGCTTGTGTCAGGTTAGTGTTTATAAGTGTGTGGTATAGGCTTCTGTATTTCATGGCAGAGCACAGTGGTTGGTTCCCTGAGGCTGGTCCAACGTTAGAAAGACAGACCGACAGGAACTAACGCCTCAGAATTCCATTTGAAGACGTGACCTATGCAAGGAAAATGTTGCCTGTCTGACTTTCCATGGGATCACTGACTCCAAATTGGGGTCTGTTGGCCGTTTGAAAAGGCCCTGTTGGGTTTTGTCAGCAGGCTAAAACAGGCCTCGGGAAGTGGTGCTACTCTAGCTGCTCATACATTCTATTTGACTAACAGTCATCCCCAGAGTGTACAGATACCATCTACCTCAGTCTGCCAGAGAGGGGCTTTAGCTGCTTCACCAAAACTCTGCAACCACACGCCTCTTTGTATTGGGGAATGAGAAAGATGCCTTTCAATCACGAATAGATTCAATCATAAAAAAAAAAAAGAGAGACATTTTCGATGAGTATTTTAGCTATACTTTAGTCTCTATTTTCTGTATATTCCTTGAAAGTGCCTCAGCCATTGTAAGATATAGTACACTATACACTACCAGTCAAAGGTTTGGACACCTACTCATTCAAGGGTTTTTCTTAATTTTTACTATTTTTTACATTGCAGAATAATAGTGAAGACATCAAAACTATGAAATAACACATATGAAATCATGTAGTAATCAAAAAAGTGTTAAACAAATCAAAATATATTTGATAGTGTCACGGTCGTTTACGAACGAGAAGGACCAAGGCGCAGCGTGATATGCATTCATATTTTTATTTACGGCTAAACACACGACAAAACAACAAACGAAACGTGAAGTCCAAGGTAGCATACAAACAACATACCTTACACGGAACAAGATCCCACAACCCACTAGTGCCAACAGGCTACCTAAGTATGGTCCCCAATCAGAGACAACGAGCTACAGCTGCCTCTGATTGGGAACCACCCTGGCCAACATAGATCTAAACGATCTAGAAACTAAACATAGGAAACACAACATAGAAACTACACACCCTGGCTCAACATTTAAGAGTCCCCAGAGCCAGGGCGTGACAGATAGTTGATATTTTTCAAATAGCCACCCTTTGCCTTGTGACAGCTTTGCACACTCTTGGCATTCTCTCAACCAGCTTCATGAGGTAGTCACCTGGAATGCATTTCAATTAACAGGTGTGCCTTCTTAAAAGTTAATTTGTGGAATTTATTTCCGTCTTAATGCATTTGAGCCAATCAGTTGTGTTGTGACAAGGTAGGGGGGGTATACAGAAGATAGCCCTATTTGGTAAAAGACCAAGTTCATATTATGGCAAGAACAGCTCAAATAAGCAAAGAGAAACGACAGTCCATCCTTACTTTAAGACATGAAGGTCAGTCAATCCGGAAATTTTCAAGAACTTTGAACGTTTCTTCATGTGCAGTCACAAAAACCATCAAGCGCTATGATGAAACTGGCTCTCATGAAGACCACCACAGGAATGGAAGACCCAGTGTTACCTCTGCTGCAGACGATAAGTTCATTAGAGTTACCAGCCTCAGAAATTACAGCCCAAATAAATGATTCACAGAGTTCAAGGAACAGACACATCTCAACATCAACTGTTCAGAGGAGACTGTGTGAATCAAGCCTTCATGGTCGAATTGCTACAAAGAAACTGGCTTGGGCCAAGAAACACGAGCAATGGACATTAGACCGGTGGAAATCTGTCCTTTGGTCTGATGACTCAAATTGGAGACTTTTGGTTCCAACCGCCGTGTCTTTGTGAGACGTGGTGTGGGTGAACAGATCATCTCCGCATGTGTAGTTCTCACCGTAAAGCATGGAGGAGGAGGTGTTATGGTGTGGGGTGCTTTGCTGGTGACACTGTCTGTGATTTATTTAGAATTCAAGGCACACTTAACCAGCATGGCTACCACATCATTCTGCAGCGACATGCCATCCCATCTGGTTTAGGTTTAGTGGGACTATCATTTGGTTTTCAACAGGACAATGACCCAACACACCTCCAAGCTGTGTAAGGGCTATTTTACCAAGAAGGAGAGTGATGGAGTGCTGCATCAGATGACCTGGCCTCCACAATCCACCGACCTCAACCAATTTGAGATGGTTTGGGATGAGTCGGACGGCAGAGTTAAGGAAAAGCAGCCAACAAGTGCTCAGCATATGTGGGAACTCCTTCAAGACTGTTGGAAAATAATTCCAGGTGAAGCTGGTTGAGAGAATGCCAAGAGTGTGCAAAGCTGTCATCAAGGCAACGGGTGGCTATTTGATGAATCTCAAATATAAAATATATTGTTTAAAATATTTTGGGTTGCTGCATGATTCTATATGTGTTACTTCACATTTTTGAAATCTTCACTATTATCCTACAATGTAGAAAATAGTAAAAATAAAGAAAACCCTTGAATGAGTAGGTGTGTCCAAACTTTTGACTGGTACTGTATATACAAAAGTATGTGGACACACCTTCAAATGAGTGGATTCGTCTATTTCAGCCACACCCGCTGCTGACAGATGTATAAAATCGAGCACACAGCCATCCAATGTCCATAAACAAACATTGGCTGTAGAATGGCCTTAATGAAGAGCTCAGTGACCTTCAGTTCATCAAATTTCTGCCCTGCTAGAGCTGCCCCGGTCAACTGTAAGTGCTGTTATTGTGAAGTGGAAACGTCTAGGAGCAACAACGGCTCAGCCGTGAAGTTATAGGCCACACAAGCTCACAGAACGGGATCACCGAGTGCTGAAGCACATGGCGTGTAAAAATCGTCTGTCCTCGGTTGTAACACTCACAACCGAGTTCCAAGCTGCCTCTGGAAGCAACATCAGCGCAAGAACGGTTCATCAGGAGCTTCATGAAATGGGTTTCCATGGACGAGTAGCCGCACATAGGCCTAAGATCTCCATGCTTAATGTCAAGCATCGGCTGGAGTGGTGTAAAGCTTGCCGCCATTGGACTCTGGAGCAGTGGAAACGCGTTCTCTGGAGTGATCAATCACACTTCACCATCTGGCAGTCCGACGGATAAATCTGGGTTTGGCAGATGCCTGGAGAATGCTACCTGCCCCAATGCATAGTGCCAACTGTAAAGTTTGGTGGATGAGAAATAATGGTATGGTGCTGTTTTTCATGGGGCTAGGCCCCTTTGTTCCAGTGAAGAGAAATTCTACAGCATACAATGACATTCTAGATGATTCTGTGCTTCCACCTTTGTGGCAACAGTTTGGGGAAGGCCCTTTCCTGTTTCAGCATGACAATGCCCCCGTGCACAAAGCGAGGTCCATACAGAAACGGTTTGTCGAGATGGGTGTGAAAGAACTTGACTGGCCTGCACAGAGCCTTGACCTCAACCCCATCAAACACCTTCGGGATTAATTGGAACGCCGACTGCAAGCCAGGCCTAATCGCCCAACATCAGTGCCCGACCTCACTATTGCTCTTGTGGCTGAATGGAAGCAAGTCCCCGCAGCAATGTTCCAACATCTAGTGGAAAGCCTTCCCAGAAGAGTGGAGGCTGTTATAGCAGCAAAGGGGGGACCAACTCAATATTAATGCCCATGATTTTGGAATGAGATGTCCGTCGAGCATACAAAGGTATGCTCGACGGGGAATAGATGTGAATTGTTATACATTGGGCTACCTGCATATTACATATTATCATATTCTTAGTCTTGGTGACAATGTTTGTATAGACATACTGTAAGCAGCTGATTCTCATTTGCATGGAAAGCAGAAAGATCTCCGGCCCACTGAGTTTATCATTTTAATTTGCAGACACTGAGCCCTGGATCCAGGGATTTGATTCACAGGCTTGTATCTGATTGAAAACTATGACTCATGAAAGCAGGGCTGTGGGAGTTACAGAGTAGATTGACAAAGAGTCAAGTTTAAACCCAGCCAGCAGGAGACTCCACACACTTGCCCCATCGCTCTCTCCCTTCACATGGTCATCCACTCCCCCTCCTTTCCTCTTTGGTTTCTCACCCTTTCCTTCCTCCGTCCTTCCCTTCCTCTGTAGTCTCTGTAAAAGTGCCCTGTCCCACAGCCAAAATGCTCATTCAGTCTGCACCAGCCTGCCATTACACCTGAGAATACAGTCCATTCAGTCTGCTGGAGGGAGGCATTACACCTGAGAATACCTGCCTGGGACCTGGGACCCACCTGGGAATAGCTACCTGTGCCTGTGCTTGGATCTCACCTGAAAATACGTTCCAGCCTCTCCTCTGTGAATGCTGACCTGCAGCTCGCCCGAGAGCCGATGGATTACAAAGCAGATTCTTAATGTGAATGGGACATCCAAGCCAGAGGACTATACCAGGATATGTATGTTTAAGTAGCAGGGACAAAGCCTTGATCATGAGATGATACCCTGCTCCTCCAGGTGTGAGCCAGCTATCACCATGACCACCACAGTGAGTACTGGGCTTTGACCACTCACTACCATAGAGTCTGACTACAGTATTGTTCAGAAATTGCCTTTAGTGGTGATGAAGGGTTACGGTCTGTGCTTGAAAGTGAATTTTAGTGGAATGGTCTCTCTCTCTCTTTCTTTTTGAGGAGATGTTAATGAGAGGGTTTAGTCCAGTAATATATGGTGATTATAGAATTGATTTTGTGATTGTTTTGGCAATGTGCCATTTCAGAGGCTGGAATTCTATGGGTTTCTGCATCAGTGATCAGTGACACTCTTCAACTACTCTACCTTTTCACGATGCCATAAAAACAGCAACAACTAACGTTACTCTTCATTTAATTTATTCATTGTTTTATTCATCGGCTGTGTAGTTCAACTTGGAAGTCCTGGTTTCTACCTGAAACATGATTTTTAGTCCATAGAGTTTGACATGGAGCCCCCTCTCTATTCTTCTCTAATCCTGACTGCTAACAGCCCCCCCAGTGAATGTTGCTCTCTAATTAGGGTCAAACAGATCCTGTCCCTGTCTGTCTGCCTGTCATCTCCTCTATGCCCAGGGGGCATTTAGAGCATGCTGGCTGCCTCGCCCCTCTTATTGCCCCCCATGGTCCCTGGATCATAGACTGGCCCTCAGAGGGGAATAGTTATGTGTTGTCAGTAGACACTGAATTAAATCTGCACTCACTTTCCAAAAACAATTCTAGATACAATACCAGGCATGGTGGAATACATTTGGAATAATGTGATATCATGGAAATTCTGTTGGGGTAGTGTACTACTTATTCTGGTGGTGTACCATATTTACTCTAATTTCAAGTTGCTTAAATAAAATAAAATGTTATTCGTCACATACACAGTTTACAGTTGGTATAAAAGGTGCAGCGAAATGCTTATGTGCTAGCTCCCTCAACAATGCAGTACATTAATCAATATAAAAAACAATGAAAGAGTCACGTCAAAAATAACAAGTAATAGGAGCGGTAGTATGCATAGTAATAATGGACTGTATTTACAAATATAAAGTGGGAAGTGACTTGGTCACGCAGTAGAATAAATAGTATATACTTGAACACCAGGGTTGACTGTGTGTGTGTGTGTGTGTGTGTGTGTGTGTTACAAGTTGCTTACAGAGTATTATTACATTGAAAGCGGGTCTCATAGAAACATGATGAGATAATGTACTGTATGTGTGACAGTGCTAGGATGTAAATCCACTTTGTGAGCAGTTAATTCCGTAGAAGTGGATGTTATGATATGAGGGCTGTGAATGAGGGCCGTCTTTCTCCAGCAGAACCGAGAGGGGTGCACAGGGAGGTCATTTCATCAATGAAAGGGGGGGGATTGTTCTCCATTCTAGCGACTCCTGAGTGCCTGCCAAGCTCTGCCTGGCTTTTAATTAAAGTCATTAACCTGGGAGGAGAGAGAGACTGACTGAGTCTGAAGACTGCTGGAGATGCCAGACAGAAGTTACTCCAGCCAGCTGTCTCTGTCAGTCAGGAAAATGAAGGCCAACAGATGTCTAACTTACTCAGTGAACTAGGTATCGTTTCCAGAGATTGTTTAAAGGTTGTAAATGGCTATGTTGTTTCTCCGTGTTTATTCTGCATTTTTTAGTTGGGGTCATTCACATTCTTTCATTTGGAAAATTGTGGGTATTGCTTGAATCTTAATCTTTACTTTCCGACCTTGCCGAAAATCCCATTATTTAGTGTTATGAACAGTGGATAGCCTAGTTAGTGTATAAGAGTACTGGTCATAAAGGCTGTGACAGAAAATATAAGATATTACAATTACATTTACTGAAATAAGGGAGGAAATGAACATGTCCACACGAGTAAACCTGTTGACTCATCATCTCTCTGTAGTTCCTAGGAGCTAATCAGACCAAGCCTGTGTGGGCTAGCCCTGGGTGTTCTCTGTCACTGTATAGACAACTACTGATGTGGGCAATATAAAATAGATTCACCACTAAACAAACCCAACCACATGTATTTATACATTCAAGGCCTGGCTAAAAATGGTATTTGATGGATTCATATAAGGCATCTCAAAGTGTATTACCTTTGGATTTTCTTAAACACATGTGGCTTCTTGTTTGTCTCCATCCAAACCCAGCCTGAGCTCTGTCTGTCCTCCAACATTTCTGTTTGTCCCCATCCTGACTCCTTCCCCTCTCCTTTCCACCCCAGATGCCCTCTCGCTGTAGGACTGCACTGCATATCGTGACTACCACCCTCTTCGCTGCGGTGGTCCTGTTTGGGATCCTGCTGGCCTATGTGACTGGCTATCAGTTCATCCACACAGAGCAGCACCACCTGTCCTTCGGCCTGTACGGAGCCATCCTGTCCCTGCATCTTTTCCTCCAGAGCCTGTTTGCCTTCCTGGAGCACAGACACATGCGCAGCCCCGCCCGGCCCCAGCACCTGCGGCGCTCCGTGGCCCTGTGCATCGCAGCCTACCAGGAGGACCCAGACTACCTGAGGAAGTGCCTCTGCAGCGTGCGCCGCATCTCCTTCCCCAGCCTGAAGGTGGTGCTGGTGGTGGACGGGAACAGGCCGGAGGACCGCTACATGATGGACATCTTCCAGGAGGTGATGGGTGGAGCGGACCAGGCCGGCAGCGTGGTGTGGAGAGGGAACTACCACAGTGACGGGGGCGGAGGTGGAGGGGTGGGTAGAGGGGGGGCTGGAGCAGCGTCCCTGCATGCACAGGAGGCTGCACGTGTGGCCATGCTAGTGAGGGGCTGCCGCTACTCCTGTATTATGCAGGAGTGGGGAGGGAAGAGAGAGGTGATGTACACAGCCTTCAAAGCCCTGGGAGACTCTGTGGACTATATGCAGGTAAGTCTCTGTGTTTAAATGTTGCATCTCTCAATGGGTCCTCTGTCCTGCTTGATAGAAATAGGTAATCTGATCTCCTTGTGACTGAGTCTCCACAGACTTTGGCAGAAGGCCTTGTATCGATGCTCTTCCATTACGGAGCAATATCTCAAAGCTGCGAACACACACACACACACACACACACACACACACACACACACACACACACACACACACACACACACACACACACACACACATACACACACAGAGGTAATCCCATTACTCAATGGACAGTCACAAACAGCATTTTTCCCCCTCCCAAGTGGGTACCCTTTAATACCCTCTCAAGTGTTACATATTATAGCAACTGATTGAAATGTCTGCATTGCTCTTGGGCTTGCATACTGTATACATAGAGCCATAATACAGTATATTACTGCATTGCCAGGGTCAAAGTTCAGTTGATCAGCTGGATCTCTCCTGTATGCTTCTTGAACACCTGTGTGCTGTCAGAAGCCTCTCATTTCTTCCAGCTAGCTTGAGTGGCACCTGATAAAACACAGGGGACCTGAAACACCTGCTGTGGCCCTAGGCCTTCAGTCTTGGGTCTTTCTCACTCATTTATAGACAATTAATCACTCATTTATTAATATAGACCACATCAGTGTGTATTGCACACATATCATCCCTACAGCTGTCATAAAATGAATAGTAAGATCAATAGCCGAATGTGTGATGGGATGAGCAAATTAGATTCATCCACTGTCAAAGCCAATCACATTACCACCAACTTGGCTCCATGTCAGTTATATTATAAGGATGGAAATAATGCACATGTGTATGTGTGGCTTTTCAGGTGTGTGACTCAGACACAGTTCTGGATCCAGCGTGCACCATAGAGATGCTGAAGATTCTAGAAGAGGATGCAAAGGTGGGCGGAGTAGGTGGAGATGTTCAGGTGAGAGATTTCTCTAAGAAGAGCCTTCACATTGTTGTTATTGTCATCCTATCAAAACGTACTTACTAGTTCTACTGAATCATCAGAAACAGTTTCTCCTCACTTGTCTCTGTTTCCCTTCAGATCCTGAATAAGTATGACTCGTGGATCTCCTTTCTGAGCAGTGTGCGTTACTGGATGGCCTTCAACGTGGAGCGGGCCTGCCAGTCCTACTTTGGCTGTGTGCAGTGTATCAGTGGTCCCCTGGGCATGTACCGCAACTCCCTTCTGCAGCAGTTCCTGGAGCCATGGTACCACCAGACCTTCCTGGGCAGCAAGTGCAGCTTCGGTGACGACCGCCACCTCACCAACCGCGTGCTCAGCTTCGGTTACAAGACCAAGTTCACGGCCCGCTCCAAGTGCCAGACTGAAACGCCAACGCGCTACCTCCGCTGGCTCAACCAGCAGACCCGCTGGAGCAAGTCCTACTTCAGAGAGTGGCTGTACAACGCCCTCTGGTTCCACAAACACAGCCTTTGGATGACATACGAGTCTGTGGTGACGGGCTTCTTCCCCTTCTTCCTGGTTGCCACAGTGATCCACCTGTTCTACCGCGGGCGCCTGTGGAACATCCTTCTCTTCCTGTTGACAGTGCAACTGGTTGGCATTGTGAAGGCCACCTACGCCTGCTTCCTGAGGGGCAGTCTGGTCATGATCTTCATGTCTCTCTACTCCCTCCTCTACATGTCCAGCCTGCTGCCAGCCAAGATCTTTGCCCTGCTCACTATCAACAAGGCTGGCTGGGGCACGTCAGGGCGGAGGAAGATTGTGGTGAACTTCATAGGGGCGGTGCCCGTCACGGTGTGGGGGGCTGTGCTGCTGGGTGGGGTTGCCTACACCATCTACTGTGAGACCCAGGAGCCCTTCAGTGAAACAGAGAAAGCCCTTCTCATCGCTGGGGTCATCCTGTACGCCTGCTACTGGCTCATTCTGCTGGTTCTCTACCTGGCTATAGTGGCCAAGCGCTGCAACAAGAGGGAGGAGCAGTACCACCTGCCGTACGCAGAGGCATAAGACATGGATCCTTGTTCAGTCCTTTATGGTGCTGCTAGAACAGCTGAGCCAGTCTGTGGCCCCACCACTCTGTCTCCATGGTGCTAAACCTCTGGGACCTATGTGGTATGAATGCGTTGTAGAATGACAATGGATGGACAGTTCTCACATTAACCTGGGAGACTTGGTTAAGTAGGTAACAAACCTTTTCTACAGTACAGAGTCCTTTAGCAGTGGGCATGGTGCTTACCATGGATATAAAGCACATTATCATACAGCCCGTTTGGCCACGGTGGGACAAGGTGGGGCCTGGATATACCAGAGATCATAAGAGCTATGACATGGTGTGTGTGTCAGTATGAATAGTTTGAAGCAATGTTGATATGTCACCAACTTGACTAGAATGACTGAATATACAGTCTTTCTTACCGTTTTGAAAGATGCATTGAGCTGAGGGCCCTCTCTGGTGACACAATGATCTACAGTTGTATTTTTGTAATACAATAATTGATAGACAATCTAACATTTATACAAACAGAACTTTTGGTGCTGTTGAACAGTGCCGAAGGTAAACGTTTAGCTCTTAAGGTAATGGCCTGCAAGAGTATTTACACTCAATTGAATGAGTCAGTGAGTTTTGTGTGGCCATTTTGTTGTATGGGTGCCAAATTGTATACACATTATACTGCAGTGCTCAATACAGGATGTACTTTTCCAAGTGAGGATAAACCAACATTCATTCCATCATGTAGACTCCTATGACCAAAGAGCACTTGTTTTTTGACACATGTCGTAACATTAATAGAACACAAGTACTAACTCCATTGCTGTTATTAGTTGTAAATCCAGAATGAGAAAATAAAGAAAACATGATCCCATTTTATCAAGGTCAGGTAGTATTAGTGTAGGTGCCACCATGTCTAAGTTGACATGTGTTTTTTGTTGTTGGAGAATGGAGATAATGTTGTGTACGTTTCCACTCGTGTGCTATTTAAGTTGGGTTCATATTATTTTATTAAATGAGGATTGCATAACTTGAAACTTGAATGTGCAAACAAGACACATAAAACAATGTTTGTTTACTGGCTTGCTCAGCCTCTATCTACCAATGGTGCAGTAGGTCAAATTGATGGTACAGTACATTTCCAGAGGTGATATAGATATTCAAGTAAAAACTTTGTGGGCCACCAGGAATATGTTTTGCAGTGTTGTCTTGGCTATGAATCAAAGTTAGCTGTTGTTGGGGATCAAAACTGCAACCTCCACATCAGCCACAGGCAAAATTTCCCCCGACACGAGGCACAAGATTGTTCGCAATTCATTCAAGTATTGGTGGCCATGAATTGTGACCACATTATTTTGGTGTTTTTTTTTTATATTGAAATTGGGGTTAAACAGGTAAAGAGCCCCCACAAAAATGTAGTACTTCGAAGTTATTTCCTGAATGCAATGCCAAAATAAAGGAAACACCAACATAAAGTGTCTTAATTGGGCATTGGGCCACCACGAACCAGAACAGCTTCAATGCACCGTGGCATAGCTTCTACAATTGTCTGGAACTCTATTGGAGGGATGCGACACCATTCTTCCATGAGAAATTCCATAATTTGGTGTTTTGTTGATGATGGCGGAAATCGCTATCCCAGGCGCAGCTCCAGAATCTCCCATAAGTGTTCAATTGGGTTGAGATCTGGTGACTGAGACGGCCATGTCATATGGGTTTCATGCACATCAAACCATTCAGTATCCACTCGTGCCCTGTGGATGGGGGCATTGCCATCCTATGGGGGCATAGCCATGGTAGCCATAATATTTGCCTGCCCAGCATGATGGCCCTAAGCATGATGGGATGATATTTGTTAATTAACTCAGGAACCACACCTGTGTGGAAGCGCCTGCTTTCAATATACTTTGTATCCCTCATTTACACAAGTATTTCCATTATTTTGGCAGTTACTTGTATCTTCGCTATTTAAGTGGTCATTAATGTGTTTGGTTTTAGGCAGTGCATTGGAAAACATGTTGGAGTCACAAGGCCATTAAGAGACGCCAGCCAGAGAGAGTGTGAGTGGAGGTGGTGGTGGCCAGGCACAGAGGGGGAAATGATTTACTGTGTGGCTGGATGAATTGGTCCCTTCAGCCATCATGGAGCAAAAAGGGTGGACATCTATGGTTACACTTCTATGTGCATGCCAAGAAGGGACCTCCCCCTTTCCCCTAAACACACACATAAACAGCCCCTAAGAGGGATGCCTGCAACCCCTTTGGCCCTCTTTAAGGAATCAGTACAGAATGCTGGAACACAGAACTTAGTGTTTAAAATTCTGTACAGACAGCAAATAATCTCTTTTAATCATCTGTCTTAACATGTAGATGTGGCCTACTTTTCCCTTTTTACTCCAGAGGGTGTATGTCAGGTGACTGTGTAATAAGACTCTCCGCACAGTGACTGTTGATGCACATGTATAATGTATGTAAACTAGAAGCACCATATCACCAAGTAGAATTATGAGTATGTGTAAATGTACTTGGCGAATAAAGGGGATTCTGATTCTTCTGATTCTGACATAGATATTGGGATTATGTGAAGAAATGTCTGACATTCAGTTGTATGGTGTGGAGATGTCAATTACAATGTTTGTTATAGCCTATCTTTCAGGCTGAACATCTGCTTTCAGTCTACAATATTGTCACTGCCTCTGAGGTACTCAGGCCATTGAGCTGTGACAGTTTCAGACCACTCATGTTTGACAAGAAATAAATGGATCTCATAATGCTGAGTGACTGTAGATGTCCACCCATATTTGTAAGCATATCTTACATGGAAAAAACCCAGTCTTATAATAGTATTGGTTTGAATATAATTACATAACTATTCAATAAGTCTAATGTGACTGAAAATCTATACCAGACTTTTCTAAGCCGTGTCTCAATGACATAGAACAACTGTTGAGCCTTTCCAACAAACCATGGTATCTCAGCTCATACATCATTTGATGTTACATAAAGGCAATGTTTCACAGTATATTGCAAAGTAGTATATTTTGTGTATTGTATATATTCAAAGATATTTTGAAGAATAGGCCTATATTTAAAAGGAACTATGGGATTTGTACATTTCATGAACCAATAGCTGTTTACATCATTTTTACAATGTGATGTAGTTAGCATATAATGATCTGTTAATTCAGTGTAGTTTGGTCTCTAGTGCTCATCATTGCTACACTGGTCTTTTCTGTAGTTTCATGGATGAGACATCACTCATATTACCATTATCCCTATTACTATTTAGAGATTATGCTTCATGTAGATTTAGAACAGGCAGGTATAACTGTCATGTAAAAGTAATAAACCAAAAGATAGCATTTCTGATACACTAGTAGGGTTAAAACTCCTGAGTGGCGCAGTGGTCTAAGGCACTGCATCGCAGTGCTAACTGTGCCACTAGATCCTGGTTCGAATCCAGGCTCTGTCGCAGCCGGCCGCGACCGGGAGACTCATGGGCGGCGCACAATTGGCCCAGCGTCGTCCAGGGTAGGGGAGGGAATGGCCGGCAGGGATGTAGCTCAGTTGATAGAGCATGGCGTTTGCAACGCCAGGGTTGTGGGTTCGATTCCCACGGGGGGCCAGTATGAAAAAAAATATGTATTCACTAACTGTAAGTCGCTCTGGATAAGAGCGTCTGCTAAATGACTAAAATGTAAATGTAAAAAAAAAAAACTCAGAATCATGCACCAGCATATGGCTATACACATTTTATTTTACTGGTATATAAAAGCTGAACATAATGTATTGTAACCACCCAGGTATTTCATTATGTACATATTTAAATAAAAGACAAGACGTTGTTGGAAAAAGTTTTGTATTTCAATTTCAAATCAAAACGTTTATTTTTCTGACTTGTACAGCGGTTGAAAAAAAAAAGTGTATTTTTATCTGAATAAAAAATATTTCTCATTCGACTGTTGTGGCGATTTCTCCCCCATTGGAAAATAATCACTGTACAAATGTCATGTCAACGCATTACTAAATCCTGTCACATCTGATAAGTGCAACAATTTATTTGAATAATACACCACATCATACAGAACATTCCAGCAATGTAACCACTGACATATCAAAACAAATATGCACACAGGCTAGTTCCAGATGACCCATAACCTCAAGCCAGAGGAGTGTGTCCCAAGTATAGTCTTGCACTGTGTGCTCCATACTTGTTGGCCTGGAGTCATTAAGAGTGCAGCATGTCCTTTGCTCCCACAGAGGTGACCAGGGTCAAGGTCATTAGGCACAAAATGGAAGAAAACAGACTGAAACAGGGACTACCTGAACTTGTCAAATTTTTTCAGTTAAAAGTGTTTTGCGACAGTGAGCCCTAATGCATACGACCAAGCACTTCACTACACTTTCTTGGGCACATTAGTGATGATGGGCTTTGGGCGAGTCTTGAAGATGAGCTTCTTCTTGATGAGGGCGGAAACAGAGTAGGTGGTAGGGTTCTGCTGGTTGGTTTCCATGGGAACCTCCTCCCCCTGCGGGAGGCCAGAGTGTTTCATCAGGACAGCAAAGGGCTTCTCCAGTTTGACCACCTTACCATAGAGGATGTGGTGTCCCACAATTAGCACAGGTACACCCTGGGGAGGGGACACAGGTGAGTACAGTAAAGACAAGAAACAACATCTCTGAGTGGAAAGAGGTAAGAGAAGAGTGTACTAGCACTACATTACATTTACATTTACGTCATTTAGCAGACGCTCTTATCCAGAGCGACTTACAAATTGGTGCATTCACCTTATAGCCAGTGGGATAACCACTTTACAATATGTTTTTTTTGGGGGGGGTGGGGTAAGGGGGGGTAGAAGGATTACTTTATCCTATCCCAGGTATTCCTTAAAGAGGTGGGGTTTCAAGGGGTTTCACATTATAGTGCCATGTTGTCCTGTACCTCTTTGGTGTAGAGCAGATCTCCCATCAGGTTCCCAGCCAGTCCAGAGTTCTGCCTGGACACCATCTCCCCCTGGAGTTCAACCAGCAACCACTCAGCAGGACCAAGACCATCCACACTGGACAGGGATGGATAGGGGAGTAAAAACAGATGTACTCACCAAATACATAGACATCAAGCATTGTCACTAAACATGATGAAATGAATATTTCACACACTCAGAGGCGACCCGTCATTCAGGGCAGGTGGGGCAGAGCCCCACTTATTTTGAACCCCACATATCAGTTTGCAAACAATGTAAAAAAATACATAATAATATCATTGCGTTAATAAAGCTGCATACAAACATGGTCTCTTTTTTGCTTTCTTGAGTAAGGCAGCTCCAAAATGCAGGTGGTTCAGCCTAGCTCAGTGCTTTCTGTAGTGGTGGGGCAGCTAGCGGAAAATACGGAGCGTAGGGGTTGGTAATAATATGCCATTTTAGCAGACGCTTTTATCCAAAGCGACTTACAGTCATGCGTGCATATATTTTTGTGTATGGGTGGTCCCGGGGATCGAACCCACTACCTTGGCGTTACAAGCGCCGTGCTCTACCAGCTGAGCTACAGAGGACCAATGTTCTCTAGTTGCGCCGTGATTGGGTAATGTTCTCTAGTTGCGCCATGATTGGCTCAGTGTTCTGTCACTCATGGGGACACTACATCACCGCCAAATCTAAGGGTAGAGCTAAAAAATTCAAGCCCCTTGGGTGCTGCCATTGAGTTACATTAGAAATGCCCATCCAAGAAGGCTCAAGGTCATTGGCCACAGATAAAATGACGTCAAATCACGTTAAATGTACAGTAGCTTTGATTGGACTGATCATGTCAACATCTTACTTTCAAAATCTTAGCTAGCAGTCATCATCATGAATCATGTCGACAATCTACTGGCAAATGCTTTTTAATCCTTGTCATATGAAGAGAAATAATGAAGAGAAATTACAGATAAAACGTATCGGTGCTCATCGGCCATTGAACATAAACATTACACAACAAGTTGGAAATCGCAAATTCAACAATGAGTGGTTTGGAAGGAATTAGTAACTGACTGCAAGCATTGCAAAGCAATCACTACCCTGCTTTTCAGAGGAGTGGCTGTGTAGTCCCAAGTCTGGGTTTAAGGGTCTCTTTTCCAAGCTTAAAATGATAAACATTTAACATTGGCCATGCTGTCAATCCAGCATGATTTATGTCGCACTCAAAACAACTGTTAACTCCGAACTGGGAAATCTGACTTCAGTGAGTTCAAGACAACTGGGAACAAAAACAAGCTCCGACTCGGAAAATACGTTTTGAACGGTCATCCAACTCGGAATTGTAAGTCGGGAACTCTGGCCTCTTTCTAGAGCTACGACCTGAAGATCACTGACGTCATCATGATTTGACCCTGTTTTTTCCCCGAGTTCCCAGTTGTCTTGAAAGCGCCATAAATCCAGAGAATGCCAGACTTTGATGACAAAGTTTGCCCACGAAGGACCGCCGTGCCACCTTCCTGTTCAAGTGAGCATAGCACAACAAGGTCAGTCCAAAAATGTATTTTATGCTGCTGCATAAATGATGTAATATGCCAGGGAGATATGTATACTGTAGCTAAGAAAGTGTATGTTGTGTAGTAAACTGTTAGTAGCCCATGTGCCTCACGCTAATAATTTGGTCTATTTTCACCTCTTAATTGTGCCTACTGTTCTGACTTGGTGGTGCACATGTAGCCTATAGCCTGTTTTAGAGAAAAGTTCTAATTGAATATTGTAAGAGCTTTCATTGTCTGCTTATATGCCCCCTTTATTTATCCTACGGTTCTGACTTGGAGTACAGGGAGAATACTGTAAGAACGGCCCATGTTCTGAATTTTGTCGCTGTACATTTCAAAAGTGCTGAAGAAATAGTTATCTTGACTACATCCGTCCAAGCTCACTCATTAAGTTCTTAATCGAAATTACGGATTGCCTCTTATCCGCTTGTCGTCCCCTTATGCCATAGTTTGTACATCTCAATTGTCAGTAGAAACCACGTTTGTTTAAGCAAGTCAGCCATATCTGCTATGTTTTTTAAAAAGGCAGTAAATGAGGCTGAATGAACTGTTTCGCTGCCAGACATGGCTCAGCTGATAGCCAGGTGTAGTAGTGGTAAGGTGTTGGGACAGCTTATGTAGGCCCTAACAGTTTGTGGGCACCGTTTGTCACCGTTACAATGCAATTAATGTATTGTTTAGTGTTGTGGCTTTGCTCGCATGCATCCCCAAATATTTTGTCTGTGTGTCCCACAAGATGTACATGCTAAAATCGCCACTGCACACACTACAGTTGACTGATCGACAGCATTGACACTCGCAGTCTCTCAACAGATCTAACTCTGTTCATTACCATCTGATGAAATGAAAGTTAGCTAACTAGGGAAGTTATACTATCCTGAATGTTTTCATACTCAGCGAAGAGACAGACAGAACTTCTGTGAATTGACCATTTATAAGAATCCAGATGAGATTGAGAAGTCTTACCTTGAATTTATAATTATTTGAACCATCGTGCTGCTCGCAGAAAGATAACTAAAACACTGACAGGGTGAGGAGAAGAAGAGAGATGCAACACAGGCACTCAATGCGACATTGTTAGGTAAATATAATGATCCATTAACGCTAATTCTGTCGCTGACAAGTCGTGTTTGTTTTCATGTTTTTCCCGCCAGGAAGATATACCACCTTCTTCCGGCGCACTGTCACGTCACTTGCGTGTAGGGGTTTTCGTTTCCGGTTCGAAGGTATCCAACGTGGTGTCTGCTGTAATTCAACGTGTGGATCTAGGAATGAATGTTTGTGAAAATTGAAGAAAATACTAAAGAAAGGGACGATAAAAGTAAGCGTTTTCTTTAACTGTTTTTATGTGCATTATAAATCGGTACATGTCAATAATATAATTATTTGCGCATAGGCAAGCGGTGTTCGTTCAGTGTCCAGCTAGCTAACCAGCCTAATTGTTTGCCAGATGGCTAAGTAACGTAGCTGGTTAGTTAGCAGCTATTTTTTTGAGTTGCTAGTTAGCCATCTTGTTTATACATGTTTGAAATTATGACTTGCATCGCATTATGACAGTTTAGCCGGTAGTTAACACGCGGCACGAGGCTAGCTAACTGGATAACATCAATACTGATTTCCACGCAAAACTGTTGATCCTCTTTTAATTTTAGCATCCATCTGTTTTCTTAGGTTAGCGACAATGGGGGAGTTTAAAGTGCACCGGGTTCGGTTTTTCGACTACATGCCCACTGCCATCAGAGCTATGGCATTCAATGCCCACACAGAGAAATTGGCCCTGGCACGAATGGATGGGAGTGTGGAGATTTACAACTTTGCTGACCACTATTTCCAGGAAAAGGTTAGTAACTTGTTGAATAAATGTATGGCCTATTCAGAATGAAAATAAACATTATGTTTGATCGTTACTCTACATTTTAGCATACTTAAAAGGCTTTACATTTACATTGTAGTCATTTAGCAGACGCTCTTATCCAGAGCGACTTACAGTTAGAGTGCATACATTTTTTTTCTTCCATACTGGTCCCCCGTGGGAATCGAACCCACAACCCTGGCGTTACATGCGCCATGCTCTACCAACTGAGCTACACAGGCTTTACACCTCCTTCCTTAGGACATTGTTGATGCTTATTGTTGATTAACAATGTCGACAGAAATACACCCACGGTTGGTTGTCACACTTGCCATTAATTAACACTTGTTTTGGATCTGCAGGTTATCCCAGGGAAGGACTCCCGGTCAATCGAGGCCCTGTGTTGGGTTGGAGGACGCCTGTTCAGTGCTGGCCTAAATGGAGAGATCACAGAATATGACCTGGAAAACCTGAGACCCAAATACTCCCTGGAGGCATATGGGGGCCCCATTTGGACCATATCCAGCTATTCTCAGGGGGCACACTTAGCGGTCAGTCACCTCTCTGTAATAGTGTCCTTTCAAACATATTGCACTTTGTGTTTTATGCCGACTTTAGATGGTATTTAAAATCTTGTAACTTTTTTTTTTTTTTTTTTACATGTTAGATCGCATGTGAAGATGGGACAGTGAAGTTGTTTGAGGTACTTGAAGAGAGCATTCAGTTTGAGCGCAGTCTGGACAGACAGAAAGGTGAGTGGAACAGAGTACTGATTCACTTGTCTAAACATTTGTTCCTTCCTTACATTGCAACCTTTCTTAATATGTTTTGGCATCCTTGCTGTCAATGGGGTTGCAACTGTGTTGACAACTGACCTCTTCTAGTGCAGCTTAGACTGTGTAATCCTGTCTTTCAGGTCGCATCATATCCCTCTCCTGGCACCCCTCTGGCACACAGATTGCTGCTGGCATGATGGACATGATCTGTGTCTTTGATGTTCCTACAGGTGAGTTAGGAACAGCCATGTGAAAATATTGTCAGACAGTTAGTGAGCTAACCACAATACGTTTAATGATAGGTTTCCTAATTTTGACTTGTTTTGATCCTGACCTCCAGTGTTTGTTGTTTCAGGTCATGCTGTACAGAGGCTCCTGGTGGACCGGGGCATTGGAGGCTCTAAGAGTCGGGAGACTGTAGTCTGGAGTGTAGTCTTCCTGTCAGACCATACTATCATCAGCGGTGACTCTGCTGGGAAGGTCCAAGTCTGGGACAGACACACCGGCACGCTCGTCAAAACACATCTGGTGACCAAGTGGGATGTGCTGGCACTGTCTGTCTCCAAGGTGAGAGGGTGTTCACTGTGATGGACACTTGGCCTTTACCATTATCTTATCCCTCCTTCCAGATTGTTGCACTTTGTTTATTAGGAGGAGCTAGAGAATGTAGATGTCTCTTTGATTTTCTGAATCCATATGTTGCAGAGAACATGATTTGTTTGACCCTACTAATGTGAATTGGTAGGATTGACTAGAGTGGAGCTTCCTTCTAGACTGGTCTGTGTGTGTGATTGACAGGATGAGAGCAGTGTGGTGGCGGGGACGTCAGAGGGTACTGTGATCCAGTTCCAGTTCATTGCTCCTACTCTGCAGCAGCAGGACAAGGAGTGGGTTAGAACCAGGACCTTTAAGAACCACACCCATGATGTCAGAGCCCTGGCTGAGATCGAGACTGCCATCGTCTCTGGAGGTCAGTACTAATGCTCAAATGGATGAGGATGAAGTGCTACTGTAGGACCATGAATGCTGCTTTATATTGACTGCATGACTAATTCTGGATACAATCTCTTCTCAGGTATGGATACCCAGCTTGTAGTGAGACCCCTCTTGGAAAAGTTTGATGAGAGGTCACATGCTTCGGGACTTCGCAAAATCCACTTTCCCCATGTGAGTACAGAAATAGTAGAAATTACTTGGGTATCAGAGCTGTTGCAAAAAATATTAATTGCATAGATTGTGAATAGTGAATTCAACAGAATGTTCATATTAACACTGAACAGATTGTTATAGAATTGCACTAAAAAGCTTGATTTGATCCTGTTTGTACTGTTGTTCTTTTCAGCGGAATCTAGTATCCTGTGCAAAGAAGGCAGGGCTACTGCTCTTCCAGTTCCCTGGTCAGCTGGAGCTGTGGAGACTGGGAGAGAGTGATGGACATGGTGAGAAGCTCTCACACACTCACTCTGGGAAGAGGGAGATGGGAGAATAGTCAATATCATGCAAATTATAGTAGCAACTTTACAAAAAAAGGGGAGTGATTATCACACTTGTCTAATCAAATCAAATCAAATCAAATTTTATTGGTCACATGCGCCGAATACAACAGGTGCAGACATTACAGTGAAATGCTTACTTACAGCCCTTAACCAACAGTGCATTTATTTTAAACAAAAAAGTAAGAATAAAACAACAACAAAAAAGTGTTGAGAAAAAAAGAGCAGAAGTAAAAATAAAGTGACAGTAGGGAGGCTATATATACAATAGAATAAAGTGACAGTAGGGAGTCTAATGGGTGTAGCTGTATTTGATGACACCTCTCTCTTCTTTTCAGGGAAGCCAGGAGACAGCTTGCCTCTGAAGAGGAAACCTGAGAAACTCCTCCATCTCAAGAGAAAGGTAGGTACATTGCTCTTGCATACACCTGTTTATCACCTCAATCTGTAGAACTATCCAAGATCACCTCACCCTTGGGCATTTCATTTTAGCTGATCTAATAACAGTATACATTGAATTTGAGTGGCATAGTCTGAGTTTATGTAATGTTGAAGAAACCCTGTTTAACTGTAGTTGTTTTGTTATTCTGTGACGTTTGCCCTCAGGGTGAGGATCAAATCTGCTGCAGTGCTCTGTCCTCCTGTGGAGGATGGCTAGCCTACTCCACTGTGTCCAGTGTACGTCTGTACAGGCTGCAGACGGACAATAACGACATCAGTATTACCAAGGTAGTACCAAGTCTTGATTGTGGTCTCCATTATGTTAGATGCACAATCGGCCTCCTCACCTACTTTATCATGTTTGCCAAAGTGGTTTGCTGATTTGCTACACAAATCCCATTTCATTGTTTGACTAATTCATAAAATCCTGTTTGTTCTAGTTTAATGTCATTTGAGCTTGTTGAATCTGATAATAGATTGTGTGCTTTCACTCTTCCCAAGGGACAGTCGTATTTGCAATCATTCAAATGGGCCAGCTTTGACTGGACAATAATTTCACTCTAATATTTAATATCTAATATAATATGTCCTCTGTAGCTCAGCTGGTAGAGCACGGCGCTTGTAACGCCAAGGTAGTGGGTTCGATCCCCGGGACCACTCATACACAAAAATGTATGCACGCATGACTGTAAGTCGCTTTGGATAAAAGCGTCTGCTAAATGGCATATTATTATTATATTATTACTGAGCATCCAGTAGATGGCGCCATTTGTCCGTGCTGTAAAATGTCAGTTTAAAACTCCAACATTGCTGGTTGAGCCCGGTCTTGTTCTCCTCTCCTACATTGTTCAGTTGGAGAGGTAGTCCAAATCCCTCTCCCTCTCTCCCCCAGGTACCCAAGCTTCCAAAAGTTCTGCGCTCTGCACACCAGCTGTGTTTCTCGTCAGACTCCTTCAAACTGTTTGCTGCCTCCAGCCAATCATCAGTCCTCGTTATTGCCCTTAGCCAATCTGAGTGCAAGTATGTGCACACCCTTAAGCCCAAGTCAGGTCAGTGGATCATCAGAAATATTGGTTATCTGATCTCCCATGTCAACTGGCAAACTGCTTTCTGAAATTGCAATTTTGATGCTCTTCACTGAAAAACCAAAGCTCTGTGCTGGATAACCTAATCTCTGTTTTTTGGTAACATGGCCTCACTCTGCTGTTTCCTTCTCCAGGGTCCAGACAGCCCATTCACCTAATGACTAACAGTGTGGATGGGAAGTGGCTGGCGACAGCAAATAGTGACTGTGAGATCCACGTCTACAATGTACAGAAACTAAAGGTGACTGAGTTTTCCTCTGATCCAGTCAAGCTCTACAGCTGTTCTGTAAAAGTAGTGTAATCTGCTACCAATGACAGCCTCACATGACCCATGACCCTATTCTTGTGTTCCAGCTCCACTGTATAGTACCTGTGTATGGTTCCTGTCCCAGTGCCATGGGGATCAACCCCACCACCAACAACCTGACCATGGTGCACGCTGACCAACAGGTAAACACCATGCCACCTCTCATACTGCCGCTGCAGATATTGGTATCTCTCAATAATACTTTTAACAGGAGTGATCGTTGAAACTTGTGATATCCCCTGTAGGTTTACGATTTAGTACCCCGACACGTGTAGATATGCTGACTGTTCTTTGGTCCATGTCTATAGATATTTGAGTACTCAATAGTGGAGAAGCAGTACACAGACTGGAGCCGAAAGCTTCAGAAGCAGGGGCTCCACAACTTGTGGTTGGACCGGGACACACCCGTCACCCACGTGACCTTCAACCCTAAAAACCCTGAACAGATCCTCCTGCACGACATGCACATGTTCTGCATCATCGACCAAAGTCTGGTAAGAAACCTGCATCTCTCCCACAGGCATCCTTCTTTTTTGTTTTCCTTTAAAGTGTTTATCCATCAATGTCTTTGTCATAATGGCCTTTAGCAGTCCTTCTCAGTTGAGCCTTTTCATCTATTCAAGGAACAGTGTTGGTTTAGTGGCCTATTATGGGTCATATTGAATGTATCATTATAATACACCTGCTTTTAGTGGCCTGTGAGGTTAACACAGTCACCCTCTACCCCTTCAGCCCTTCCCTGACCAGAAGACCCAGTTCTACAATCAGATGACCCTCAGGAGCCTATCAGAGCAGGAGAGGCCCTGTCACCTCCATGCTTTCAAAATATGTAAAACCTTCCAGGTGAGTCTCTCTGTTTGGCCAGGTAGAACCCAAACTGGGACAATATCAGGATTCTGTTGAATATATCTTATATACAGTAGGGGTGTAACGGGACACGTATTTGTACCAAACCATTCGGTAGGGGGACCTCTGTTCGGTCTGTGAACTGTGAACCCAAATTAAAACATACAAATAAAAACACTAAGCCTATGCTTCAAGTAAATCTGAGTTGGAAAATTGTTTCAGGCTATTCTGTTGAAACAACAAGACGTTGTATAAACAATTCTCATCTTAATTGGCGCATTTCAAACTGTCCTTTTGTGAGGCGCAGCCAGGAACTAGTTCTACTATGGCGAGTGGTGGGGTCGATAAACCAGGAGGAAGATTCTCCATTTAAAATCTCCAGTTTGGGGAAAATGTTGACTTCTTAGTAGATTACAACAGCAATGGACAGAGATTTGTGGATAAAACATTAACAGTATGTCGCCACGCTCAACAAGAATAGCCTATGCAGCTGCCAACACCTTAAATATGTTGGCACATTTACACCGACATCACGCCAGTAATCCGGAACAAGACTGAAGCGCAAAAAAACAACACAACATCGTCTCCCCTCTGCATTCAAGCAGCTGATTCTGACTGGGCCAAATAAATTACAAGAGCGATAGGTAGGCTATATTTATATATTTTTTACAGTCTTTGGTTTATAGCCACGGTTATGCGCCTATTCTCGGTGGTTGAGAATAGGAGGTTTCAGCACCTCGTAAAAGTGCTCGAGCGACGTTACGAACTTCCCTCTTGCACCCATTTCAGCGAACCGG
Organism: Coregonus clupeaformis; assembly: GCF_020615455.1. Classification (NCBI taxonomy): domain Eukaryota; kingdom Metazoa; phylum Chordata; class Actinopteri; order Salmoniformes; family Salmonidae; genus Coregonus; species Coregonus clupeaformis. Next base: position 57,273,162 of record NC_059220.1, on the reverse strand, counting down.
TAGTATCCGCTCTATATAAGCAAACCGAAGGCAAAGTTTTCAATGAATTGTGCTTTCTTAACAGTGACAGCCCATCACATTACCCCAGAGTGGAGATGTACTATGCTACAGACACGGCCCCTTTATGAGAGTCACAAGTGCGCATCTGGCACTGAGAGAGGCAGTGTCATGGTGCATTCGTAACCAAGTGGAAATTTACCCAATACGACTGGGAAAAATCCACTTGAACGGCTCTCCAACTGGTAATTACTAATGGGGAAACTCGTTTATCATTCTGAGCACCCACTTCTCCCACATGGTGAGCTCTGACGTCACCTGCTAGGGAAATTGCCTCTAGAACAGCATTTTTGGCAGTTAATGTAACAAAACTCTATTTATATAAAGCAATCAAATGTTTTTTTTTACTCTTTAATTTGTTTACAAGCATGATAGCTGTACTTTTAGTTTATGGTTGGCGCAGCTTGTTGGCCATTAGCCAATCTGCGTTTCTCAATGAGTTCAAATCACATGAATGCATCCAACTGGTATTTACGATTTCACAACTAGTAAATTCCCCCCTCCCACATGGTTACAAACACAGCATCAGAGTGGAAACTTGAGAGGCCCAACATATCAATCCTGTCACAACAGACAATGCCAGGAACGTTATGAATGCTGAACATTGTGAATGGCATTTAATTTTCACGCTGTACCGAAACCGATCCGTGACCCCAAAACCGCAATACGTACTGAACCGTGGGTTTGGTGAACCGGTACACCCCTAATATACAGTAATGAGATGTTTAGATTCTATAAATGTGATAATGGGTCAAATCAGTATGTCTCTGTTCCTATGATATGTGTCCTGTGTAGGACTTGCTGTCTGTGAGTTTGCTGGATGACCAGTCTCTGGTGATGGTGGAGCGCCCTCTCCTGGCCATCACATCCCAGCTACCTGCTCCCGTCAGACAGAAGAAGTTTGCCACATAAACATGAGGGAGAAGTGTATTTTTGTTTGTCTGTGGCTGCGCTTCTATTCTCTACCCTTCTCCCTGAAGTGGGCACACATTCATTGGATTTGAAAAGATTGCGACTGCTGTGACCAGGTGCACATTTCAGGAGCAGGGAAGGGAATCGGAGCACAGTCTGTCTCTCTTCACCCCTGACCCATGCTTTGTAAAGACTGTTTGATACAGTAATAAATGAAATATTTACTGTAATGTACAGACTGTTTTGTCATTTTCTCAAGGTAGTCACCTAAAATTGGCAAGGACAGTCAATCATGCATTTGGGTTAATGGTTAGGTTTCAGTGTAAAGTTTGTAAGTCTGTACAATAATGTATATAGCAGATCATTCCTCAAACATACCGTTTATTTGTAATACACAAGGCAACATTACAGCACCAGTTTGATAACATTTGGATATTACTGTCTCCCTCATAGAGAATGGTTACATGTTGTTCATACCTCCTAGCTTATTAGTTTTGGAATTCAGTCTTCATGTGTAGACCAGCTTATTGTTCTGTTAGAAGAGACGGCGTTAGAACTGAGCACCATTTGATGTAGTACTAACATACAGACATGCCTATTCCTAACCACTCACACCTGTCTTTCTGTCATACTAATGTTCATCTTTGGACTGACTTGAGTGAAAATACTGGATGGAATATGTTCAATTTGATTTACAGTCGATACAAACAGTTTGAACAACTGTGTGTGGATGATGGGGTCATACTGGTGTAAGGCCCAGCTTGCTCTCCCACCATGATTGACAGGCTTTGTTCAAGCTGTAAGCGGAGTGGAGGGCAGCTGTGAAGTTATTACATGAATCATGTATGGAGTGTGTTGGTGGTTCTGGGTCTGTTCCTGGGTCTCTGTGTTTATGGGACCTTCATCCTGCTGGCCTGAAGGGTGAGGGCCAACAGCAGCACATAGTCCTTATTTCCTGTTGACCATCCATCAATGGGCCTCAGGTTAGGTTTCTATGAGATGGGTGTGTGTGTCTGGTTGTGGGGTGTTTCAGTGGATCTACTTTGATATTGTCTATACAAAAATGGCATGTTTTTTTATTTCCCAGTTTGAGACTGATCAAGAAAAGGGCTTTGTCTTGTTCCTTTCTCTGCTTCAACCATTACGCCTTACCCATGACTAAATCAAAGCATGTTTCTGTGTGTGTAAATCTGTCAAAGTATTATGTGTTTAAAACCCTGCCTGGATCATTATTCCAACCAAAGGAGTTTACCAGTTTGAGAAGAGGTAGGAACTGTATGCTTGTTTTCCTCCTTTCCCCAGGCCAGACGTGGGAAGTGTAAAGCACCGTGAGGTTATCTTGTCTGGGTTGTGCTGTGTTCCATTGTCAAGAGAGGTTTGATATCTGGGCTCTGATAGCTGAGGTTCTGTGTTGAGGTATCTGAGGAGGAGAGACTGTTTTGAAGAGACTTCCAGCTTTTTACTCTGTCAGATAGTCCGAAATGGTTATTATAGATTGTTAGATTGACCCTTGACAGCTCAGGCATGGACAAACAATATAGGCTATATTCTGACCTCTTGTTTTTTTTCCTAAATGGCATCAAGATGTAGTTTCTCTCCCAGTAACACCTACCTCATCCCAAGTGTTTGTGGTGGTGTTTCTCATAGGCCACTGCATTATTAGAGCTACTTCCAGTTCCTATAGTGGAGAAATGACAGGCATGTTCATGTAAAAGAGACCCCAGCAGTATAATTATGGAGTATACAGGACAGTTGATCACCACACTTACCCAAGTAGTCCTTGTAGGACTTTTGCCTCATTGGACGTCCATCTGGATGAGAAATAGCACCTCCAGTTCGTGATTATGCCAGTTTTTAGAACTATATTAAATGTCTGTTGACTGAATCAGACCTTACCAGAGTTGCCACGAGACTTGATGCACTGTCCCCGGTTGGGAATGCCAGCGGCGGGGTTTCCTTGGTTGATGATGTGGCACTCGTAGCCCGTGGGACAGTGCAGGGGCTCGTCACCATCCTCTGTGGTGCTGCAGGCCTCCGCTGGAGGGCAGGGGACACACAGGTCAGAGGTCAACTAAACACACACACTGATGGTGTAGAGTTCAGGTGCGTTTAATGGTGATGTTCCAGGCTACTCACCCTGCAGTACCTCCTCTGGACCGTCTAGAAGCCAGCCATTCCCTCCCAGCCATCGAGGCTTGGGTTGAACCAGCCAGTCCAGCACTGATCAACACAAACACACATCATTGGTAAGTTTGATCCTAATGATATCGTCAGTATTTTACTGCATACCCTAGTACCAATGGTTAGAGCCATGCCCATGCTATGTATGACCATGTGTGTCGTCATATGGGTCGATAAGTGTGGTTTTGTGGACTGTCATCTAGATCAGTGGTGCTTACCTGGTGGGGGCTGCACTGACTCCAGACAGGCGTAGATGCAGCCGTTGTAGCAGCAGCGCTTGTGGCGCTCACACTCTGAGTCAGAGCGGCAGCCGGGCACCTCACAGGCCCGCTCCGGCAGCATCTGAGGTGGGGGTGGGCAGCGGTCGTTCTTCTGGTACTGTGTGGACTGGGACTGCTGGTTCGGATACTCATAGTCCTGAGAGGAGATGAGATAACAGAATTACTTTATTGTTTGCACAGAAATTTGCAGTCTACTATCCTGAGGCTGCAATATAGAGAGACCTGGATCATTTTCAACACAGTAGGTGATTGCTGGAGTCTTTTTGTACATACAGTAGGCCTACAAAGATGAATAGTGATGTCCTACCCCTTTGACCAGCAGGTGGCAGTAATGCATTTTGTAACATACTTGTTGCAAAATTTTCCATCAGCTCCTTCTATTTGTTATGTTTTCCATGTTATGTAGCTATCATGCCTGTTAGTAAACACCTTGACCTGCACTCTAAACACGTAGAGTGATGAAGAACTGAAGGGTAAGTCAATAAGGGGGAAAAAGAGGGCAATGAACGTGATACACTGTCAAGGAAGTCTTACCTGCTTTAAACCCACACACATTCTCCACCTCACCTGAACAGTGGTGGTCTGTGATTTGCTCCAAAAGAGCTTGTGAAACACTTACATAATCAGATCTTTAATACAGCCATGGCTGTATTTCCATGTACCTATTGTGTGAACTACTTCCTGGAGGATGTCATAGGTCAAACTGGTTTATTCAGGTTTGTGGTCCCTGTATGTGATGTGCAAATAACCATAGAGCTAAGGAGGCAGCATTTGTGGGTCTTTCCTCATATTTTCCTAGTGTTATTCCACAGAGGAGCTGCTCTGGCTCAGCAGCAGATACAGTGAGGTCCGGTTTCCCGTTGCAGTTGAGCTAGCCTACTGTACAGGGCCAACCACACAGTCTCAGTCTGGGAGGCTCACTCTGACTCTGCCAACATTAACCAGAATGCAAATATTCCACATAGTCTGGCCAATGTTAACCAAAGCGCATCTTTATCATGGAGCTCCAGACCAGACACTGTAATTTCAAGTGCACATCCTGCTGCTCTCGACGTGGATGCCCTGCCAGCCCGGGTAAGGTGTCCCTGTCCCTTTCCCCCTGACAGAGAGACTGTGGCAGGGGCGCTCTGAGAGTTTCCCCCCTCTCACTAATTAGATAATGGGCTTGCGGACTGCACATGATCGTTAACTGCGCTGTTTATTTGGCAGGCTAAGCGACTGCTCTTCCAAACCGACCGTAAAAACGAAAGCAAATGTTTGGCGCTGGTGTTTGTGCCACAGAATGAATGTTTGTAATAAACACACAAATAATTTACTCCGTCAGCTGCCAGGTGGGGTGCCAGGTCTCAGTGACTGGATCAACTTGTAGCATTGGCGTGGCAACACACGAGTGCACTACTTTCTGGCCTTCCATTTACATTTTAGTCATTTAGCAGACGCTCTTATCCAGAGCAACTTACAGTTAGTGAGTTTATACATTTTCATACTGGCCCCCCGTGGGAAACGAACCCACAACCCTGGTGTTGCAAGCGCCATGCTCTACCAACTGAACTACAGGGGACTGCTGACTTGGTTAGGTTATTGATCCTGATTTTAATAATAATAATATGCCATTTAGCAGACACTTTTATCCAAAGCGACTTACAGTCATGTCTGCATACATTTTTACGTATGGGTGGTCCCGGGGATCGAACCCACTACCCTGGCGTTATAAGCACCATGCTCTACCAATTGAGCTACAGAGGACCACGTCTTAGTACCACTTCCAGTCTTAGTACCACTTCCAGATTTTTTATGTGCTTTACAGCGATTCTCCTTCCTCAAGATTCATCTTTAGAGCTTTTGGCCTTATCAGGGCTTGCCTGGCTACCCTTCCACATCGCTCCGGACAAACACCACGCCCACTAACATTTCTATGGAGCGATCGATATAGCAACGGAATTAAATTCAGGATGAGTCATCAGGCAACATCAGGGCGCTATTCATTCTAAGAATTAATGCTTTTAGCAGCTGTGGTCCACATTGGCCAGATTGGATCCATCATCTCTCAGATCTTCTGACTGTCTGTCTCCTGAGGGTTTCTAGGCCTAGCTACATTAGCCTGTCCTATAGTATCTCAAAGAGAAGCCAATCACATGTCACAATGCTCTTAGGTCTACAAAATGATTCAAATCCTGTTTACAACGTTACAGAAAATGATTATGGGAGGCAAAGTAGGCCATTCACTTTCATCCTCATGTCATTGTGTATCTTTACAAATGCAGTTCAGACAACTCCAGGTTTAAAGTACAAGAGTGAGGCTGATTATCCCTGTGATTGGACAATGTGAGCTACAGTGACCACGGTTCATTATCTGCTCAGTTCCCATGGTTTCCCTTCAGATCTCAGTAGCAGAGGAAGTAGAATATCCGGTTCCTGTCTATCAGTCTGCCTGTCTGAGTGCCAAGCTGCCCTGCACTGCCCTACCATGCCCTGCACTGTGCCGTGCTGCATGTGTCTGTTTGATGTTCAGTCCCACATTGTTTATTTACAGTCATTGGTCTCTTCCTGCTGGGCCACAGAAATGCCGGCAAACCTGTTATATTGATTTCTTCCAGGGCAGGGATTTCAAAGCTGAGCGATGCAGCAGAGTGGTCTGAAGCCATTAGAGACCTCATTTGGCTCCAGACTGTGATGTAAACTGTGATCAGGCCATTGACGTCTGTACTGTATCTAGTCCTTAGATCAGGCACATCCTGATTCCTAGAACTCAGGAAGCACACCAGCTTCTCAAGTGAAACGATGTGCAATGTGATACGGTCATACAGCCCAAATGGATGTATGGATTGCACTGATTATTTCATGATAGTCACACTTATGCATTGACCATGCTATTTAGATCCGTATCGCTTTCTTTCTCCTGTAATACAAGTGCAGCCATTCTCCACCCTCCTTTCCATGCTGAGATAATAGTTAGACTGAGACCATGTCTGGACATAACACACATGCAGGTCACTGCCTGCTTCTGCACTGACTGTTTACCATGGTGTTTTATCCTGATGGATGTTTGGACTATCACAGGTTTATTATATCACCAGAGAGCAATGGGGGTGCTTCTCCAGCCCGCTCTCAGCGGGGAGCTGATATTCCTGTGGGTGTGTACAGTAATGTCCAGACCATGCTCACATGATATCATCTGACTGGGATTAACGTTCAAAACTTCTATCGAATCCTCAGTGGGCTAAGTGTATTAACTCTGACCTACCCAGCAGTTTACTCAAACCAAGTATGAAACAGACTTTACCTCCTGTGGATTTCTTCCAGAATATCTTATTACTGTATGCCAAGGCCATATTATGTTTTGTATTTGTTATGCATATTTTGTTTTTATTTTTCCTATTTCTATAGAGAGTGGTATTTGCTGGCTACACTAGAGGGATTATATCCTATATTGAGTCCAGCCATCTTGGAATAGCCTAGTAAATGAATTTGGCCGACATACTGGAATTATCAAAATTAGGATGCTTGTTCCAATCTCGTTCGTTCTGACGTCTCAGCACACAAGACAGCCCAATCCAATGGGAATCATTCCCTTATAGCTCCCAAGAACGCTAATGTAACCTGTCTAAATGACTATCGCCCTGTAGCACTCACATCTGTAGCCATGAAATGCTTTGAAAGGCTGGTCATGGCTCACATCAACACCATCATCCCAGACACGCTGGACCCACTCCAATTCGCATACCGCCCAAACAGATCCACAGATTATGCAAGCTCATCACTATGCTCGGGACCCTGGGACTGAACGCCTCCCTCTGCAACTGGATCCTGGGCATTAAAGATAAAACACCAGGTGTCATTTTAGATTCTGAACTCAATTTCGAATCACACATTAGGAATGTGACCAAAATAGCTTTTTACCACCTGAGGAACATTGCCAAGGTGCGGCCGTTTCTATCTCAGGCTGATACAGAGAGACTCATCCATGCTTTTATTACAAGCAGGCTTGACTACTGTAATGCTCTCCTGCCATTGGTCAACTGCAAAGCAAACAGAATGCTGCAGCACGGGTACTGACCAAGACCAGATGGAGAGCACACATTACACCGGATTTAAAGTCTCTGTACTGGCTGCCTGTGAGTTTTTTAGAATTCATTTTAAGATTATTCTATTGGTTTTTTTAATCAATCCACGATTGTGCACCCCAATACTTGTAAGACATGCTTTTGAGTTATGTACCCAGTAGGTCCCTCAGGTCCTCTGGCACTGGCCTTTTAACTATCCCAAAGCCTAGGACCAAGAGGCATGGAGAGGCAGCCTTTAGTTACTATGGCCCCAGCCTCTGGAATAGCCTGCAAGAGAACCTGAGGGGGGCTGAAACTGTGGAAATATTTAAAAGAGATTTTAAAACACACCTTTTTAGCTTTGCTTTTACTTAGGGTGCAGTTTTTATTGTTATTCTTTTGTTTTTTTATTCCCTTATGTTTGTTGTGTAGTAAATATTTATGTTTTTATTTTCATTTTTATAAAAATGTTGTGAAGCGCATTGTGTTGCATTCATGTCAAATGTGCTTTATAAATCAAGTTTGGTTTGATGATTTGGACTTCCTGACGGGCTGCCCCCAGGTGGTGAGGGTAGGCAACAACACATCTGCCACGCTGACCCTCAACACGGGGGACCCTCAGGGGTGCGTGCATAGTCCCCTCCTGTACTCCGTTCACCCACGACTGTGTGGCCGCGCACGACTCCAACACCATCATTACGTTTTCTGATGACACGACGGTGGTAGGCCTGATTACCGATGACGATGAGACCGCCTATAGGGAGGATGTCAGTGACTTGGGAGTGTGGTGCCAGGACACCAATCTTTCCCTCAACGTCAGCAAGACAAAGGAGTTGATCGAGGAAACGGAGGGCCGAGCATGCCCCCATCCACATCGACAGGGCTGTAGTGGAGCGAGTCGACAGCTTCAATTTCCTCGGTGTCCACATCACTAAGGAATTAACATGGTCCACACACCCTCAGGAGGCTGAAAGGATTTGGCATGGGCCCTCAGATCCTCAAAAAGTTCTACAGCTGCACCATTGAGAGCATCTTGACTGGTTGCATCACCGCTTCGTATGGCAACTGTTTGGCATTCGACCGCAAGGCGCTACAGAGGGTAGTGCCTACGGCCCAGTACATCACTGGGGCTGAGCTCCCTACTATCCAGGACATCTTTACCAGGCTGTGTCAGAGGAAGGCCCTGAAAATCGTCAAAAACTCCAGCCACACAAGTCATGGACTGTTCTCTCTGCTACCGCACGGCAAGTGGTACCGATGCACCAAGTCTGGAACCAACAGGACCCTGAGAACAGCTTCTACCCCCAAGCCATAAGACTGCTAAATAGTTAACCAAATAGCTACATGGACTATCTGCATTGACCCCCCTTTTGACTCATCACATACGCTACTGCTTATTTTTTATTTATCCTGTTGCCTTATCACTTTACCCCTACCTATATGTACATATCTACTTCAATTACCTCGTACCCCTGCACATCGACTCAGTACTGTGTATAAAGCCAAGTTATCTTTACTCATTGTGTATTTATTCCTTTTGTTATTATCTTTATATTATTTCTATTTTTCTCTCTGCATAGTTGGGAAGGGCCAGTAAGTAAGCATTTCACTGTTAGTCTACACCTCTTGTTCACAAAGCATGTGACAAATAAAATTAGATTTGATGTCCGGACACATGTCAGGGACAGAGAGTATCCCCCTGGGTGGGATACAATAACAGGTGTGAGTTACTAAGCAGTGGAAGCTGTGGTTATTGTAATGTTCTCCCCACGCTAGCAGACTGTTGGCATGTTTCTGGCTGTGCTGGCCAGCTGCTCATTCTGCTTTGCTGCTCTGGAGGGAAAAAGAGAGCATCCTGTGCCCCTCTGCAGCCCATCTCTCTGCCTCCTGCACCCCTCTCATTTCTCCCCTCCCTCCACCACTGTCTCTGTCTGCTGCTCTCACTACAGGAGCCCCTCTGTGACAATGACCATGCTCTGTTTCTCTGTGGTCAGTCTTCTGCATGACCGTCCGTCACTCCTCCACTCCTCACACAGCCAGGACAGAGTGGAGAGGACAATACACAGGGGACTACACAGCATTCACCCTGCTATTGCTAAAACTGAGCACACTGGAAGGGTTTACATGGGAAAGATGGCAGAACTTTAAAAGCTGTGTGACTATTGAATGACAAGGGCTTTAACACACACACACACACAGACCTGTACCTTCTACAGTGAGGGAAAAAAGTATTTGATCCCCTGCTGATTTTGTACGTTTTCCCACTGACAAAGAAATGATCAGTCTATAATTTTAATGGTAGGTTTATTTGAACAGTGAGAGACAGAATAACAACAAAAAAATCTAGAAAAACGCATGTCAAAAATGTTATAAATTGATTTGCATTTTAATGAGGGAAATACGTTTTTGACCCCCTCTCAATCAGAAAGATTTCTGGCTCCCAGGTGTCTTTTATACAGGTAACGAGCTGAGATTAGGAGGGGACAGGACAACTTCACCGCATCAAAGGGACGATGGACGGGGCCATGCACCGTCAAATCTTGGGTGAGAACCTCCTTCCCTCAGCCAGGGCATTGAAAATGGGTCGTGGATGGGTATTCTAGCATGACAATGACCCAAAACACACGGCCAAGGCAACAAAGGAGTGGCTCAAGAAGAAGCACATTAAGGTCCTGGAGTGGCCTAGCCAGTCTCCAGACCTTAATCCCATAGAAAATCGTTTTTCTGGATTTTTTTGTTGTTATCCTGTCTCTCACTGTTCAAATAAACCTACCATTAAAATTATAGACTGATCATGTCTTTGCCAGTGGGCAAACGTACAAAATCAGCAGGGGATCAAATACTTTTTTCCCCTCACTGTATTTCGGAGTCTGGTGAGTTTTTATAGAATCCAAGCATGTCACATGGCTTCAGATTCACATGTCAAATCATACAGTTTCCCTCTCTCCAACTGTACTCATAGTAGGTTAGACATACACTCTACTGAGCTCTTTAACAGAGACATAGTCACACCATGGTAACAACACCCACCTCTCACCCAAGCCCCAAAACTGTTTTCAGTGTGTGAAAACCTCCAAACTACACCCCTCTGCCACCCTGCTAAAACAGTGTATGTATTGTATGTCCACCAGCTTTTCCCTCTCTCTTTCCACACACACACACACACACTGTATTGCTGCAGCAACAGTGAAGGTACTCCTATCAGGTCTAAACCCCACCTTTTGGTGAAGCCCTCTCTTCCTGATCCGCCGGGCACCTCCTGACCCACAGGACAGCACCAGCATGCAGAGCACCAACACCAGGGGCGTCCGGATGTGACAGCCAGGCATGGTCCTAACACTTTACTCCTCCTGCACTCCTCACTCTGTTTCTTCTCTCTTCTTCTGTCACTCTCTGTGGTCCTTGCTGTATCCTTCTTCCTTATTGTCCTGTTTTCTATGTTCTCTCCTTTTCTCCAACACTGTGGTGTTCAGTCCAGTGCTTGGTATTCCTTATTGGGCCGGTGTTGAGGCAGGAGCTCCCGTGCTTGTGAAGCCAGCGATTACACAAGCTCTGCTATAGGACAAGTCTTTTTATCCGTCTGAGCAGGGGAAAATAAGAAGAAAGGAAAGGAAAGGAGGAGAAATAATTAATAGAGCCACTGTGGAGGGAAAAAGAAAGAGGGAGATAGTTAGGGGCGTCAAGGAGGGAAAGACAGCTGTCTGTGCATTAGTTATTCTGAGGAGAGGGTTAAATCGGTCTGCTGGCACGGCAAGCACATGTCTGCCTTTCACTGAGAGAGAGGGAAGGAGAGAGCGAGCGAGCGGGAGAAGGAGGAGGGAGCCCAAAGGAGGGAGGGGAGAGAACAGAAGACACAGAGAGATGTAGAGAAATATTTATTTTGTAGGACCCTCCCCGTTGCCCCCCTGGGTCTGTAAATGCACATCTGCTGGAGAGAGAGAGAGAGAGGCTTGTCTGTCGCCATAATTTACAGCATGCTGCAGTAAAACGTTTCAGGGTATTTTAGTGTTGATAATACCCCAAATTATCGTATAATTTACAGTATTGTATGCATACATTTTACATAATGACTGACTTGTGGGAATATGAAATGCATGATATAGTGTAAGAAAGTATCTGGGAGTGCCATGACTATGCATTCCTGAGTAGGCTGTATGTTGAGAGGATGATGTAGACGTTCAACCAGAAAGAATAAAAGCATGTTGCGTGATCCAGAGAAGGGGCCACTTGTCTGTGAAATAGCATGTTCCCTCTCAAACTAGGACATATCCCCTCACCCTTCTCACTCCCTAACTCCCCTCACCCCCCTGGCCCCCTCATTCCCGTATCCTGCATTGAAAGGGGGAAAGAATGCTAAGCCTGTACAAATCTTTGTCATTATTAGTTTTACAGGAGCAAGGCTTATGTCACAATGGGGCCCTAGCTATAGTAACACAAAAGAGAGAGAGAATAGAGAGAGGGAGAGACATGCTTGTCTGTTGCCAGCGGAGCCTGGATTGGGTATAAGTCGGGAAAAGTTGCTTTAAAGACATGGCCACAATCACCCCTGATGATGGGCTCGATAGCACAGGTAAGGTGATACAGTAGCTACAGTAATAACAGCAAAAACTATGGAGCAATGAACTACAACTATGGGAACATAACTCAGAGGCATAATGCAGGCAATATTTGGAGCTCAGATCAGCACGTGATTAAACTCTTTAGAGCACTCAAACTCATTCCACGGAGGGCCGAGTGTCTGCGGGGTTTCGCTCCTCCCTTGTCCTTGATTGATGAATTAAGGTCACTAATTAGTAAGGAACTACCCCCAGGTCTTAATTGAAAGAAAAAAACAAAAACCAGCAGACAATATGCCCTCAATGGAATGAGTTTGACACCCTTGCTTTAGAGAATGGTTGTGTCATGTTGATTGTTGGTATAAGCCCATTATAATATCCCCATAATACAGCAGTGGTAGACTTGTTGAGTGGTGTTTATAGGACTGTTGATTATAGCCAGTCTAGATACAGCTCTGTGTTAGACATGTGGCTGTGCTCCATGCAGACAGCAGTCAGTCTCATTTCTGCACTGTGGGGTTAGGGGGTCACCCATCACTGTCACTACCACCCCAGACTGCCCCACCTTCCCCCACACATCCCTCACCCCCCGTGGGACAGCTGCAGCCCCCTGAACGCCTGGATGCCTGGCCCTTCCTCCCCTGGAGCCAACAGCTGCATGGAGCTAGAAAAAAACACATCTCTGTGTCCTGTCCACCCACCAGCTTAAACCCCAGTACACCCCTCTCTCTACCACCCTAGACTACCACCAGCACAACACTTTGTCATGATCCTCCCCTTCTACAGCAAGGATACTGAGGAACTTGACTCAGAGAAGCTTGACACAAAGCCTGGGTGCCCCTTCACATGAAACAGGACCTGACTATGTTGTGTGTGTCTGTGTTTGTTACAACAAGCTCGCACAGTCTCACATCAGAATTAGATGTTCATCCATATTTCTCAAATGTCAAATTTCAAAGTTATTCCAAACGTCAAATTTCAAAGTGTTTAAGCAGGTTAAATTTAGGCATTAACTCTGCATTTTTAAGGGTTAAGTTTAGGCATTAACTCCAAAATCTTAAGGTTAGGCATTAACTCCGAATGGTAACGGTTAGGTTTGGGATAGGCTTAAAACTAAAATCTCAAAAACAACTTTCTATCACTGGATTTGAACATGCAACCTTTGAGACCAGAGGTAGATGCTCACACCCATCTACCATCAGTGGTGTGAAGTACTTAAGTAAAAATACTTTAAAGTACTACTTAAGTCATTTTTTGTTGGATCTGTGCTTTACTTTACTATTTATATTTTTGACAACTTTTACTTTTACTTCACTACATTCCTAAAGAAAATAATGTACTTTTTACTCCATACATTTGATACCCAAAAGTGCTCGTTACATTTTGAATGCTTAGCAGGACAGAAAATTGTCCAATTCACACACTTATCAAGAGAACATCTCTGGTCATCCCCACTGCCTCTGATCTGGCAGACTCACTAAACACAAATGCTTTGTTTGTAAATGATGTCTGAGGGTTGGAGTGGGCACCTGGCTATCCTTAAATAAATAAAAAACAAGAAAATTGTGCCATCTGGTTTTCTTAATATAAGGAATTTTTAGTTATTTGTACTTTTACTTTTGATACTTAAGTTTATTTTAGCAATTACATTTACTTTTGATACTTAAGTATATTCAAAACCAAATACTTTTAGACTTTTACTCAAGTAGTATTTTTCTGGGTGACTTTTACTTGAGTCATTTTCTATTAAGGTATCTTTACGTTTACTCAAGTATGACAATTGGGTACTTTTTCCACCACTGGCTACCATCCCTGCCAACAACACCCTAGCAAAACCGAAACCTACTTGAAGGTAACAGCGCTCACTGTTGCCCCTAGTGGCCAGTTTCCTTGTCATCTCCCGACATCCTCAGACATGGATGAATGACGAATACTGACTTGTATCACGGTGACCTGGCTAATTGTTATACATTCTTATAGTGTCTTGTTGCACAGTATGATTGTAGCCTATATGTCCCTTGGGGCAGTGGGCTGTTTAAAGGTACAGTGTGACCATATTGGTTTTCCTTACGCCTGTCTTTCCCACGTGGTGTAGAGAGATACTGCACACAGATTCTTTGATGCATGCTGATAAAGAGCGGCTACACACACACACAACCACACAACCTGACCTGTACCTTCTATTTTGGAGTCTGGTGAGAGTTTTTATAGAATCCAAGCATGTCACATTCCTTTGATCTGAGGCAGTGTTCTCTGGAGATTGGGAAGTTTCTGTTAGAGGGGAGAGGGCTTTCTGCACACATCACATGCTTCTTTCCAACCATGGTGGATAGCAGATCTCAGTGTGCTGCTGCTCTAATGCAGGCCAGCTGGACAGTGGAGGCACCTCAGAGGAGGAAAGGGAGGACCATCCTACTCAGTGAATTTCATAAAAATAAAAATAGTGAAACATTAAAAAAGTTATCATTTTTAGATAAAACTATACTAAATATATTCACGTCACCAAATAATTGATTAAACACCCTGTTTTGCAATGAAGGTCTACAGTAGCCTCAGCAGCACTCTGTAGGGTAGCACCATGGTGTAGCTGGAGGACAGCTAGCTTCTGTCCTCTTCTGGGTACATTGACTTCAATACAAAACCTGGGAGGCTCATGGTTCTCACCCCCTTCCATAGACTTACACAGTAATTATGACAACTTCCGATGACTTCCTCCAACCTATCAGAGCTCTTGCAGCATGAACTGACATGTTGTCCACCCAATCAAAGCATCAGAGAATTAATCTTCTGAAAGCATAAGCTACAGCTAGCTAGCACTGCAGTGCATAAAATGTGGTGAGTAGTTGACTCAAAGAGAAAGACAATAGTTGAACAGTTTTTAACAAATACTTTTCTTCCAAAATTAAGGAGACGTAAGAGAGAAAGAGAGCGCGAGCGAGCTATATTTGATTGCATTTTTTAAAACTTTCACATAGCTAGCAAATGCAGCTAGCTAGTTTAGCCTACTCAAACACCCAGCTCAAACAGAGAGGGATGCTATGTTAGCTAGCTGGCTATGGCTATCCAATGCTGGAACTCTTCCAAGTCAAGGTAAGCTTTTATTAAATTATTGACATAAGGCCTGCTGGTGTAACTGCTAAACTGCTTTCTGACTGTACACTGTACTGCATGATTGTAGCGGGTTTACTAACATGTTAGTTCTAAGAGTTCTAGTTGACTATGACGTGACAATGATGTAGGCTATGTGTAATGGTTAGCGGTCATGATATGAAGGTTTGGCTTGTAAAAGTTTTTTTGCCTGATCATAGACAGCTGATGTGTTGTGTTCTGAAATCCACAAGCAAAGCGAAAAGGTGAGAAGAGGAGAGCACGTAGATAATTGCGGGAAGGAATTATATATACATAGAGGAAAGTGATCATGCTGTTTTTATGTGGCTGCTATGAAAGTGAACTGTTTGCGTGTGATCAGGGGTGTATTCATTCCACCGATTCTGTTGAGAAACGTTTCTTAAACGGAAGCAAATGGAACGAAACAGGGATAAACATACCTGAATTTGTCCAAGAGTGTGCAGGCTGTATTGAATGTGTCACTGTCTGTCACCTTGATTACTCAAAATTCTCTCGACCTTTGCACTTACAGTACCAGTCCAAAGTTTGGACACACCTATTCATTCAAGGGTTTTTCTTTATTTGGACTATTTTCTACCTTGTAGAATAATAGTGAAGACATTCATACTCCCGAGTGGCGCAGTGGTCTAAGGCACTGCATCGCAGTGCTAGCTGTGCCACTAGAGATCCTGGTTTGAGTCCAGGCTCTGTCGCAGCCGGCCGCGACCGGGAGACCCATGGGCGGTGCACAATTCGTCCAAGGTAGGGGAGGGTTTGGCCGGCAGGGATGTCGGTTTGTTTCCCACGGGGGGCCAGTATGAATAAAAAACACAAACATACAAAAAATTTTTTTAAATAAAAAAACATGTATGCATTCACTAACTGTAAGTCGCTCTGGATAAGAGCGTCTGCTAAATGACTAAAATGTAAAAATGTAATCAAAACTATGAAGTAACACATATGGAATCATGTAGTAACCAAAAAAGTGTTTAAAAAATCAAAATATATTTTTTATTCTTCAAAGTAGCCACCCTTTGCCTTGATGACAGCTTTTGCACACTCTTGGCATTCTCTCTGCAGCACTCCATCACTCTCCTTATTGGTAAAATAGCCCTTGCACAGCCTGGAGGTGTGTTGGTCATTGTCCTGTTGAAAAGCAAATGATAGTCCCAACCAGATGGGATGGCGTATCGCTGCAGAATGCTGTGGTAGCCATGCTGGTTAAGTTTGCCTTGAATTCTAAATAAATCACAGACAGTGTCACCAGCAAAGCACCCCCACACCATCACACCTCCTCCATGCTTCACGGTGGGAACTACACATGCGGAGATCATCCGTTCACCTACACTGCGTCTCACAAAGACATGGCAGTTGGAACCAAACATCTCAAATTTGGACTCCAGACCAAAGGACAGATTTCCACCGGTCTAATGTCCATTGCTTGTGTTTCTTGGCCCAAGCAAGTCTCTTGTTATTGTTGGTGTCCTTTAGTAGTGGTTTATTTGCAGCAATTCGACCATGAAGGCCTGATTCACGCAGTCTCCTCTGAACAGTTGATGTTGAGATGTGTCTGTTACTTGAACTCTGTGAAGCATTTATTTGGGCTGCAATTTCTGAGGCTGATAACTCTTATGAACTTATCCTCTGCAGCAGAGGTATCTCTGGGTCTTCCTTTCCTGTGGCGGTCCTCATGAGAGCCAGTTTCATCATAGCGCTTGATGGTTTTTGCGACTGCAGTTGAAGAAACTATCAAAGTTCCTGACATTAAGAAAAACCCTTGAATGAGTAGGTGTGTGAACTTTTGACTGGTACTGTACGTTGTAAACTTTAATTCACAGGCTAGGTTGTAGCAACCTCATGATGGGTACAGGGACAATTCGAGTATCATGTAGTAGCCTAAACCTATCAATGTTACATTGAGCTGGGTGAATGGAATATCAATGACAGTCATCCAATATGCTGCAATAGAAATAAGGCCATGCTCATAAAAAATATTATCATCCTCCCTCATCTTAAATGGCACAGACCGCCACTGCAGCTGGACCATGGTGGACAGCCATGTCACACAGCATTTGGGACCTGAGTAGGGTGATGATGAGACAGAGGAGGAAGAGGGAGATTCTGATGATGAAGGGAGGATGTTAAAGCAGACCCCAGTGCATTTGCCCTTGTGCTCTGTCCATCAGAGCAACATTTCATGACATAATACCATCTGGGAAAGACTGGATTCAATGTGTGGGACATGTGTGTACATGTGTGCGTGCGTGTTTATTTTGCCTGTGTCTGTGTTTGTGTGTGACAAGAAGTGTATGTTTTTTCACTTCATGTGTAACATCAGCCAGCCCTGGCATGCTGGGACCCTCCATGGAGTCAGTAGGGCAGCGGGGGGCAGGAAGTAGTCTCAATAATGTTCCCCAAATTGGAGACCCAATCAGGGCAGTCCTCACTGGGTCAGAGATCAGCAATGATGAACTGGTAAACCAATCCGCTTCCATTACAGTCCCTTACATTAACTGTACTGTTTTCACATGGGCTCTTAACAGTAATGCTGTTTTAAGTCCCAGTGGTGGCTTTTATTATGTACTCATACTAATGGAAAGTAGGTTAATAGCACTTTGTTTTACAGTGAAATGAGTTGATTTACTCATTTGATTTACAGTTAACCTCTTAAATCAAGAGCAATGAAAGTATTACTTTCTTATATTATGGCCTTTGACATTTAAAAGTTCTCCAGGCATTAATTAATTCCTGGCAGTTTATTTAATGTGCATGTCAGTGCTGAGATGTAAATCTCTAGATAGCAACTAAGCAGAGCTGATTTACAAGCTCTTTGAATTAGAGTGTGCATTTGTGAGAAAGTGCAAATTATTTGTGCTAGTGTTTTTCAGAGAGAGCGAGAGTCTGTATGGGGTAATAGTGTTTGTTATTGGGGATTTTATTATCTATTATACAGGAACCAAGAGGCCCGGCGCCATCCTCTCTGCTTTACAAGGCTCACAGTAGATACATCTATGGGAATTGTTGCTAAGTTGGTAATGGAAAAATGATTTGTGTACAAATCTCTATCTCTCCTCAGGATACAGATGCATGGTTTAGAGTATGCTCTATTGTGTGGTTATGTTAAAGGTTATGTGCATACAAAAGTGTTTGTTTGTTTAAGGATGTTTTAATATCTAAATGGATGTGTTTGAGTGAGTGTGTGGGGGTGGTACATACACTACCGGTCAAAAGTTTTAGAACACCTACTCATTCAAGGGTTTTTCTTTATTTTTACATTGTAGAATAATAGTGAAGACATCAAAACTATGAAATAACACATATGGAATCATGTAGTAACCAAAAAAGTGTTAGACAAATCTAAATATATTTTAAATTTTAGATTCTTCAAATAGCCACCCTTTGCGTTGATGACAGCTTTGCACACTCTTGGCATTCTATCAACCAGCTTCACCTGGAATGCTTTTCCAACAGTCTTAAAGGAGTTCCCACATATGCTGAGCACTTGTTGGCTGCTTTTCCTTCACTCTGCCGTCCGACTCATCCCAAACCATCTCAATTTGGTTGAAGTCGGGGGATTGTGGAGGCCAGGTCATCTGATGCAGCACTCCATCACTCTCCATCTTGGTCAAATAGCCCTTACACAGCCTAGAGGTGTGTTGGGTCATTGTCCCGTTGAAAAACAAATGATAGTGCCACATGAAGGCCTGATTCACACAATCTCCTCTGAACAGTTGATGTTGACATGTGTCTGTTACTTGAACTCTGTGAAGCATTTATTTGGGCTGCAATTTCTGAGGTTGGTAACTCTAATGAACTTATCCTCTGCAGCAGAGGTAACTCTGGGTCTTCCATTCCTGTGGCGGTCCTCATGAGAGCCAGTTTCATCATAGCGCTTGATGGTTTTTGCGACTGCACTTGACATTTTCCGTATTGACTGACCTTCATGTCTTAAAGCAATGATGGACTGTCATTTCTCTTTGATTATTTGATCTGTTCTTGCCATAATATGGACTTGGTCTTTTACCAAATAGGGCTATCTTCTGTAAACACCCCTACCTTGTCACAACACAACTGACGGAAAGAAATTCCACAAATTAACGTTTAAGAAGGCACACCTGTTAATTGAAATGCATTCCAGGTGACTACCTCATGAAGCTGGTTGAGAGAATGCCAAGCGTGTGCAAAGCTGTCAAGGCAAAGGGTGGCTACTTTGAACAAACTCAAATATAAAATATATTTTGATTTGTTTAACACTTTTTTGGTTACTACATGATTCCATATGTGTTATTTCATAGTTTTGATGTCTTCACTATTATTCTACAATGTAGAAAATATTAAAAATAAAGAAAAACCCTTGAATGAGTATGTGTTTCTAAAACTTTTGACCGGTAGTGTACATGTACATGTGACTGTATGCATGCGTGTGAGTGAGTGTGTGGGCGGGGCTCGGAAACACAAAAGCACTGAGCAGCTGTTTGAATCTGCAGACTGGCACTGGCTGAGAGAAAGGAAGGTGCAGATTAGTGAGATAGGAAGGGATGGGGGCAGGTGTGGACAGACAAGGTGTGGTGCTCAGAGACTAAACACATCTGTTTGGCTCCTGTCTCACTGCAATCACTGCTTCAAGAGGCAGCCTGAGATTTCCCAGCTAGCACAAACGTTCTGAGAACCTGGGTGAGAGCGTGGTTGTCCTATGGCTATTTTTCATACAACCTTCTCACAACTTTCTGGGAATGGTGCAGGATAGTTGCTTGGCTTTGGAACATTCTCAGCACATTTAAGGAACTTCACAAAAAACACTTTAACAGAAAATGTCCTAAAAGTTCAAACATGGTTCCATTTCATTTCAATTTTTGTAATGTTTTAAGAACGTTCTCCAACTGGTTTGATATTGGGAATGTTCTCAAATAGTTCAGAGAACGTGAAGAAACAACATTCTTCAGTGGGAATTTCAGTACTTCAGCATAACTTTTCAGCATAACGTTTTGTACAGGTTTCCTTGTGATTCTATGCTAGCGCCATCCTGGTGGCACAGTGGCCTAATTCCATGGATAGAGAACAGAAGATCATAGGTTTGAATCTCACTGATGCTGTGCCACAATAAAAAAGAATTGTGTTTGCATGATTAATGCCTAAGCAAATTGATTTCCGTATGTCCTATCTGTACTTGGAGTTCAAAACAGTTAACCCAAACTAAGCTAGCAGTGTTATCAAAAGTCTTATTGAAACATGTTCTCAGAATGTTATTTAATTACCTTAAAATAACCCTTTGATTTCTGTTCAAAGAATGTTAATTAAACCTCCCAGGAAAACTTTCAGGGAACTATAGTAAAGTGTTCTCAGAACCTCCCTGCAACCTAAACATTTAAGTTCACAGAACAGGCGAAATTATCACTTCCGTTCTCAGAATGTTTAAAATACGTTCAGTTTTACCGCTCAGGAAACGTATGGCTTCGTTCCCAGAACCAATGGGAAATCAAAAACATGCATTCCAACAACTTCCAAGGAACCAAATGTGCTAGCTGGGTTTGAACTTGAGCCAGAATATCTATATATTCCACTGAAACGATGATTTACGAACTGGAATGGTTGTACAACATCATGGGTAAACTCAAATAATTGTTTTTCCAACTTAAAAGGTTTACTTTTGGTTGACCACACTTGCCAAGAATTTGGCTTTAAAGATTGTTAAGTTTTCAGTCTTCATTCACTTTGAGTCTAGGATTTTGAACTTGTACACTTTTGAGTTTAACTTTTGATTTAAATTGGATAAAATTACCATCATGTTCACTTCACACTTTCTCCCCTGTTTAGAACTTTTCCCCCAAGTTCACTAATGAAAGACGCTATAGCAGGTCTTAACTGCTCATCTGGGAGGCTCTTCGTGCTTGTAGCTGCTCATTATCCTAACCCCCTGCAGCTGGCCCAATCACAACTCATTAAGGCCATTTTCCCCTGATCTCCCCCAATCAGTGCCGCTCTGCCACCCCTAGGAACTAGAGGGAGCCATCCACACTGGGCTGGGGGATTATCCTGTCCCCCCTCTAACCTAGACCTCTATCTACCGTTTTCACCCTCCACCTCCCTTTCTGCCCCCCTATTTCCCTCCATCATTTCCCATTTTCCTCTCGTCTCCCTCCTCGTACCAACTTCTCTCTCAGTGACTTTACTTCTTTGTCTGTTTCTTACTTTTCCCTCATTCCTCAAACCACACTTGGACCCTCCTTTTCCTTCTGTCTCTCTCTCTGTCTCCAGCTGTCCCTCTCTCCCCTTATGCATACAGCCGGGTGTCCTTTGAACTCAGGTAGCTGCCTGGAATTCCTCAAGGTGACCCCTGAAAGCAAGGTCAAAGCAAACCTTTCAACCGGCCGTTAGTATAGCGACCATCTGCCCAGGAGTCCAACAGTGTCACGCTCTGGCTCCGGGACTTTGTATGTTGAGCCAGGGTGTGTTCGTTTCGTGGTGTTCTGTTTGGTTGGGTTGTTCTATGTGGTTGTATTTCTTTGTTTGAATGAGTGACTCCCAATCAGAGGTAACGAGTGTCAGCTGTTGGCTCGTTGTCTCTGATTGGGAGCCATATTTATACTGTCTGTTTTCACCTTGGGGTTGTGGGTTTTTGTTCCGTGTTCAGTCAGTGTTACTGTGGACTTCACGATCGTGTTTTGTTTTGTACTTGTGCTTTACTAATTAAAGTCATGTTCGTTTCACACGCTGCGCCTTGGTCTACTCCTTCTCGTCAAGACGATCGTGACAGAAAAACCCACCATACAAAGACCAAGCAGCGTGTCCAGGAACACACGCAGGAGGTGACGCTGGTGGATGTCCTCCTCGGTTGGGGGCAGATTACCGAGGAGGAGGCCGTCCGGTACCGGAAGGCGATGAAGGGGGAGACCCAGGCAGGAGTGGAGAAGCGGCGTCAACCGGGCCGTGGTCGGAAAGGCGAGAGGCACCCCCAATAATTTTTTAGGGGGGGGCACACGGCATGGGCGACTGGGCAGCAGGAGGCTGCCACAGGGCGGATTGGGAGATTAAGAGAGGAGGCCACCGGCTTTTGGGGGCCAGAAGGCAGGTTGGCGGAGCCTGGATGGAGAGCAGAGCCAACTCCCCGTACTCAGGCATGGCAGCATGAGACTGGGCAGGTTCCGCGGTATGCGGAGATGCGCACTGTGCCGCGAGTGGTCCGGCATAGTCCGTACGTCCTGTGCGAGCACCCCGCACGTGTTGTGCGAAGGTGGGCATGCAGCCAGGACGGAGTGTGCCGGCTCAGCGCTCGCGGCCTCCAGTGCCTCTCCTCGGTCCCCGGATATCCTGCGCCAGTGTCACGTGCTGTTATGCCAGTACGGGTACACAGCCCCTGTACGTCCTGTGCTGATGCCTCACACAGAGTGTGTGAAGGTAGGCATTCAGCCAGGACGGGTTGTGGCAGCTCTTCACTCCAGGTCTCCTATCCGTCTCCATAGCCCAGTCCGGCCTGTTCCTGCTCCACGCACGAAGCCTACGGTGTGCGTTGCCAGCCCTGTTCGGCCTGTCCCTGCTCCACGCACCAAGCCTACGGGGTGCGTCGTCAGCCCGGCCCGGCCTGTACCTGCTCCACGCACCAAACCTACGGTGTGCGTCGCCAGCCCAGCCCGGCCTGTTCCTGCTCCACGCACGAAGCCTACGGGGTGCGTCGTCAGCCCGGCCCGGCCTGTCCCTGCTCCACGCACCAAACCTACGGTGTGCGTCGCCAGCCCTGCCCGGCCTGTTCCTGCTCCACGCACCAAGCCTACGGGGTGCGTCGTCAGCCCGGCCCGGCCTGTCCCTGCTCCACGCACCAAACCTACGGTGTGCGTCGCCAGCCCTGTCCGGCCTGTTCCTGCTCCACGCACTAAGCCTACGGTGTGCGTCGCCAGCCCAGCCCGGCCTGTTCCTGCTCCACGCACCAAGCCTACGGGGTGCGTCGTCAGCCCGGCCCGGCCTGTCCCTGCTCCACGCACCAAACCTACGGTGTGCGTCGCCAGCCCTGTCCGGCCTGTTCCTGCTCCACGCACTAAGCCTACGGTGTGCGTCGCCAGCCCAGCCCGGCCTGTTCCTGCTCCACGCACCAAGCCTACGGGGTGCGTCGTCGGCCTGGTCCAGCTCGTTCCTGCTACTCGCACCAAGCCAAGGGTGCGAGTCGTCAGCCTGATCCAGCCCATTCCTGCTACTCGCACCAAGCCAAGGATGCGAGTCGTCAGCCTGGTGAGGTCCGTTCGGCTCACGCACCAAGCCAAGGGTGCGTATCGTCAGCCAGGTCCGGTCCGTTCCTGCCTCACGCGCCAAGCCAGGGGTGCGCGTCGTCAGTCCGGTGCCTGATCAGGTCAGCTACTCCACTACGGAGTTTGAGCAATCCGCTCCGTCTATGTCCGGTCCAGATCCAGCCAGCGGGGTCAGACCGGACCGGGGGCGCTACGGGGGATTGTGGAAGGGGTGGTGGTCAAGCCCGAGCCGGAGCCGCCTCCGAGGAGAAATGCCCACCCAGCCCTCCCTGTTTGGGGTTTTGAGGCGCGGTCGCGGTCCGCGCCTTTAGGGGGTACTGTCACGCTCTGGCTCCGGGACTTTGTATGTTGAGCCAGGGTGTGTTCGCTTTCGTGGTGTTCTGTTTGGTTGGGTTGTTCTATGTGGTTGTATTTCTTTGTTTGAATGAGTGACTCCCAATCAGAGGTAACGAGTGTCAGCTGTTGGCTCGTTGTCTCTGATTGGGAGCCATATTTATACTGTCTGTTTTCACCTTGGGGTTGTGGGTTTTTGTTCCGTGTTCAGTCAGTGTTACTGTGGACTTCACGATCGTGTTTTGTTTTGTACTTGTGCTTTACTAATTAAAGTCATGTTCGTTTCACACGCTGCGCCTTGGTCTACTCCTTCTCGTCAAGACGATCGTGACAAACAGTGAGGTCAAAGTGAAGGGGTGGGGTGGGGGGTGTGGTAGGGACTGGGAGAGAACGTGAGGGGAGGTGGATCTGGGAGTTTTTTAGGACATCAAAGGATTTCCTGTCTTCCTGCTTTATAAGAGTTGAAGTCTGAGGTCACATGTCCCACTTTCCCAACGTATTATTATATCCTGTCTCTCTGTAAAGAAGTCTTGTAGGTGAGACTTTATTTTCCTACTTTTTACTGTCCCTGCATCGTAACTTGAAGCGTATGTGCCATGCTATGTCTTTCAGTGGCTGTATACACTCAAGCGGGATTCCCACAGTTATCTGAATTTGCTGTATACTGTACCATTTGTTCCAGTAGAGCGCTGAGGGCTTGTGTATTTGAATGGAGGAAATATGATGCTCAGAAAGGTTTTCACATGTGGGACCTTAAAGAATGTTAGCCTTACATCAACATGTATTTTTACAATGCATACAATATCCTCAAACAAGTAAGGGAGATTTGGGTTTAGATAGTTTAGACTGGAAAGAGATCAAAATATGAAACATCCACTTGCAATAGAGAATAGGAGTTTTAGTTCCATGGGACGGAAATCCTGTGGTAATTTGTTTCTTTGATCTGGTAGTCCTCTGTAAGATAATAGGTGGGCTCTTCCCTTGGGAGCCAACCCTCTTACACAGACGGGCCTCTCAGTGTGTGTGTGTGTTTCAGCGTGTTTGTGCATGAATGCATGCGTGTTTGTGTGCGCGCATGCATGTGTGTGCACACGTGGGTGTGTGTGTGTGTGTTTGTATGTGCATGCATGCGTTTCTGTGTGTTTGTATGTGGTGGGAGATCCCTGGGCCAATGTTTATGGAACAGCTTACTTTGGCTATACATCAGTTTGTAGTTTATTATTCCAGATTTATGGAAGGTGACATGTTTATTAATGCTTATTTGTGTTATTACAGGGGTACGATTTTTATCAGGCCACCTTTGTTATTGCAGTTCTGTAGACTTTCCTTATCTTTTATGCATATTTTGCACAAAACATTCCAGAGCAGAGAAAATGAAACCCCCTTTTTTCTCTGCCATTCCCATTGATAAAGAACAATTTAATTTCTTACCTTTGTGAGCAATGTTTCACAGTAGCCTACACAATCTAATTTCCCCTTATGATGGCAGTGAGTTAATGTGTATTTGTTCAGCTGTGGCTTTTCAAATGTACTACTGCAAAGGTTATTCCCTCTATTACTACTGATCCACTAAATGATTTACAACTGATAAAGTCATTATCTAAATCATGTGAGAGTGCCAGCTCCAGCAATAAATATATTCTGACATGATTCTGCGTTGGTTTCTCAAATGACTGCCTCGCCTGGTTCACCAACTACTCAGATAAAGTTAAATGTGTCAAATCGGAGGGCCTGTTGTCTGGACCTCTGGCAGTCTCTATGGGGGTGCCACAGGGTTCAATTCTCGGGCCGACTCTTTTCTCTGTGTATATCAATGATGTCGCTCTTGCTGCTGGTGACTCTCAGATCCACCTCTACGCAGACGACACCATTTTGTATACATCTGGCCCTTCATTGGACACTGTGTTAACAAACCTCCAAACGAGCTTCAATGCCATACAACACTCCTTCCGTAGCCTCCAACTGCCCTTAAACGCTAGTAAAACTAAATGCATGCTCTTCAATTGAACGCTGCTTGCACCCACCCGCCCGACTAGAATCACTACTCTCGGCGGGTCTGACTTAGAATATGTGGACAACTACAAATACCTAGGTGTCTGGTTAGACCGTAAACTCTCCTTCCAGACTCACATTAAGCATCTCCAATCCAAAGTTAAATCTAGAATCGGCTTCCTATTTCGCAACAAAGCCTCCTTCACTCATGCTGCCAAACATTGACTATTGACTATCATTTACATTTTACATTTACGTCATTTAGCAGACGCTCTTATCCAGAGCGACTTACAAATTGGTGCATTCACCTTATAGCCAGTGGGATAACCACTTTACAAATGTTTTTATTTTAATTTTTTTCTTTGGGGGTTGGGGTGGGGTAAGGGGGGGGGGTAGAATCCTACCGATCCTTGACTTCGGCGATGTCATTTACAAAATAGCCTCCAACACTCTACTCAGTAAATTGGATATTGTCTATCACAGTGCCATCCGTTTTGTCACCAAAGCCCCATATACTACCCACCATTGTGACCTGTACGCTCTCGTTGGCTGGCCCTCACTACATATTCGTCGCCAAACCCACTGGCTCCAGGTCATCTATAAATCACTGCTAGGCAAATTCCCGCCTTATCTTAGCTCATTGGTCACCATAGCAACACCCACCCGTAGTATGCGCTCCAGCAGGTATATCTCACTGGTCATCCCCAAAGCCAACAGCTCCTTTGGCCGCCATTCCTTCCAGTTCTCTGCTGCCAATGACTGGAACGAACTGCAAAAATCTCTGAAGCTGGAGAATCTTATCTCCCTCACTAACTTTAAGCATCAGTTGTCAGAGCAGCTTACCGATCACTGCACCTGTACACAGCCCATCTGTAATTAGCCCACCCAACTACCTCATCCCCATATTGTTATTTATTTTGCTCATTTGCACCCCAGTATCTCTATTTGCACATCATCTTCTGCACATCTATCACTCCAGTGTTAATACTAAATTGTAATTATTTTGCACTACGGCCTATTTATTGCCTTACCTCCATAACTTACTACATTTGTACACACTGTATATAGATTTTCTATTGTGTTATTGACTGTACGTTTTGTTTATTCCATATGTAACTCTGTGTTGTTTTTTATTGCACTGCTTTGCTTTATCTTGGCCAGGTCGCAGTTGTAAATGAGAACTTGTTCTCAACTGGCTTACCTGTTTAAATAAAGGTGAAATAAAATAATAAAATAAAAAAATAAACTGATTTTAGCCATACTCTGCTTTAAAATACCTCTAAGCTCCACTAGAGGGAGTAAGTGTTGGCATTATCAAACCTGTCCCAGCGATTTGAATGCGTGGGTATCAGATGCACTGCACATGTCCTGCAAAGCATTATTGTGGAGGAATTAACCTTATTTTGGTCATTATCCCATATTTTTTTTTGCAGTGAATCAAAAGTGAATCACTGCATAGTTGTTGTGATACTTCAAGCCACCTGGAAGAGTTTAGGGGCCATTACCTTATTAGCTCATTTAAACTCTGGGCAGAACAGAGGTGACTGCCAGTGCTGTAAGGCAGTAGTTTGAGCAGAAAAAGGCCTTTCCTGTTCTGTCTGTTCAGCACTTTTGGGCTCAGGAAGTTCCTTAGGACTTAGCCCCACCTGTCTCCTCTCCACCTCATTCTTCCACCTACAGTTACAAAGTCTCTGGTGTTTTCTCGTTTGGGCAAAAGGCCGTCTTCCGTCCTCTTTCCTCCGCCCTCTGTCCTCTGTGACCCGGAAACCGATAAGTGGTGAGTGGTCGAGGTGTCAATTCGTTGTTAAGAGTGAGATAAACAGGATAACAGCAAACATTTGTTCTGTTATATATTCCTATTCATTGAACAAGTAAACTTTTAGTACAATAGGTGTGTGTGTGTGTGAGTTTAGTGCAGATGTATTGGAGGAGCTGTTTAATCTCACTCCAGCCTATACGGTTCTCCTGTCCTCTGAGGACCTCCGCGTAGCTGCGCTGGTCCTGCTGTTGGGCCCTGTGGAGTGGAGGGGGGCCGGGGGGGGGGGCTTCCTCTCTGGTCTGGTGCGGGGTAGTAGGCGGTCCAGTCCAGTCTGGCTAAGCCGATGGAAGTGGTTCTCTCTCTCTCTCTCTCTCTCTCTCTCTCTCTCTCTCTCTCTCTCTCTCTCTCTCTCTCTCTCTCTCTCTCTCTCTCTGTAAGTAATTCAAGGAAAGACATGTCTTTCTATGTGTGCTAGTATCTATGCTATCAGACCACTTACAGGTTAGGAGCCCTTTGTGTTCTTTAAGTACAATGCTGTTCTCTTTTTATTATAGATGTGTTTTCTTGTGGTATCTACATTATTCTTTGGCTGAGGTGGCATGAATTACACATACCCAGGTAGCTCAAGAGGTAAAAAATGTTAGTGGTGAGATTCAGCAAAGAATAATCAATAAGAAATACTGTATTATGACGTTAACAGATTTATAGACCTGTATATTCAACTATGTGGTGTCCCTACATCACCCTGGCTATAGTTTCGCATTGCTTTACCTCCAAATTCACGTCATTGTCACGCCTCCCTTGGAGGTCTGGAGGATTTTGTATTGCAAAAACGGTTTGAATGATCCGCTGGCTCCCAGCAGCATGATTTTGATTGGATGTTACATTTCAAGAACCTCCTCCCACACGGTCCAACTCAAGGTCTAGAAAATATTTTTACATGACCCTCCCCTTGTACTGTAAAATAAATTAAACACCGTCCCCCCTCATAAAATGTACTCAAAATAATGTTTACAACCACAAATAACAAAAACTGTAGCAACCCTGTGTTTATAAACGTGGATATTTATTTAGCTTTTGTGTTACAGTCGATGCCATGCAGGGCTACGGGCCAGAAGGTTGAGGGTTCGCCGACCACCAGAGGAGCTCACTCTCCCTGACTGTTTCATTACTTCACGATCAGAGCCGGTTGCAGACAATGATCAGCTAGGAGGAAGTCAGATTTCCAACATTTTGATGCCATATTTATAATTATATAAAATATATGCAATACATTTTCCACCAATAGGTTTCTGTGCCAATGCACCACACAACCAATAAACAAAACATACCGACATGGTTTGCATTTTGAACACCACAATAAATAGTCTATGTCAATCTCGACAAACAGAAAACACATCCCTCCATACCTTGTAGGCTTACCCAGTATTGAAGGCTTGGGTTGACAATCTGAATGTCATTAAACTTTTTGGTGTTTTGTAACAGATGTCTCTTTCCATTCATCAAATACATTTAAACTCAGTTTTTCACAATCCCTGACATTTAATCCTAGTAAAAATTCCCTGTCTTAGGTCAGTTAGGATCACCACTTTATTTTAAGAATGTGAAATGTCAGAATAATAGTAGAGATAATTATTTATTTCAGTTTAAATTTTAATCACATTCCCAGTAGGTCAGAAGTTTACATACACTCAATTAGTATTTGGTAGCATTGCCTTTAAAATGTTTAACTTGGATCAAACGTTTCGGGTAGCCTTCCACAAGCTTCCCACAATAAGTTGGGTGAATTTTGGCCCATTCCTCCTGACAGAGCTGGTGTAACTGAGTCAGGTTTGTAGGCCTCCTTGCTCGCTCACGCTTTTTAAGTTCTGCCCACAAATGTTCTATAGGATTGAGGTCAGGGCTTTGTGGCCATTCCAATACCTTGACTTTGTTGTCCTTAAGCCATTTTGCCACAACTTTGGAAGTATGTTTGGGGTCATTGTCCATTTGGAAGACCCATTTGTGACCAAGCTTTGACTTCCTGACTGATGTCTTGAGATGTTACTTCAATATATCCACATAATTTTCCTTCCTCATGATGCCATCTATTTTGTGAAGTGCACCAGTCCCTCTTGCAGCAAAGCACCCCCACAGCATGATGCTGCCACCCCCGTGCTTCACGGTTGGGATAGTGTTCTTCGGCTTGCAAGCCACCCGCTTTTTCCTCCAAACATAACGATGGTAATTATGGCCAAACAGTTCTATTTTTGTTTCATCAGACCAGAGGACATTTCTCCAAAAAGTAAGATCTTTGTCCCTATGTGCAGTTGCAAACTGTAGTCTGGCTTTTTTATGGCGGTTTTGGAGCAGTGGCTTCTTCCTTGCTGAGCGGCCTTTCAGGTTATGTCGATATTGTCACGACTGAGGCTGCCTCCTCTCCTTGTTCGGGCAGGCTTTGGCGTTCGACGTCACCGGCCTTCTAGCCACTGCCGCTCCTCATCTCATCATTCCATTTGTTTTGTCTTGTTTATTACACACACCTGGTTCATATCCCCTCATCAGTACCTGTATAAGGGTTCCCTCTGCCCCCTTGTCTTTTTGTGTGATTGTATATTGTGAGATTAGTGAAGCTCGGTAGACTCCTTGTATTTTTATCACCAGGTTATTTTCCTCGTGTGCCTTCTTGGTTTCAGTGCGCCTCTTTTGCGCACTGGACTGTTTTGACGCTTTATTGCGTATTCCGGAATAAATCTTGTAATTCAGTGATTTACCCACCTGCGCCTGACTCCTTCAAATCACCACATCATAGATATAGGACTTGTTTTACTGTGGATATAGATAGTTTTGTACCTCTTTCCTCCAGCATCTTCACAAGGTCCTTTGCTGTTGTTCTGGGATTGATTTGCACTTTTTGCACCAAAGTACGTTCATCTCTAGGAGACAGAACGCGTCTCCTTCCTGAGCGGTATGATGGCTGCATTGTCCCAGGTTGTTTATACTTGCGTACTATTGTTTGTACAGATGAAGGTGGTACCTTCAGGCATTTGGAATTTATTTTCTGAGGTCTTGGCTGATTTCTTTTGATTTTCCCATGATGTCAAGCAAAGAGGTACTGAGTTTGAAGGTAGGCCTTGAAATACATCCACAGGTACACCTCCAATTGACTCAAATGATGCCAATTAGCCTATCAAAAGCTTCTAAAGCCATGACATCATTTTCTGGAATCTTCCAAGCTGCTTAAAGGCACAGTCAACTTAGTGTATGTAAACTTCTGACCCACTGGAGTTGTGATACAGTGAATGAGAGAGAGAGAGAGAGAGAGAGAGAGAGAGAGAGAGAGAGAGAGAGAGAGAGAGAGAGAGAGAGAGAGAGAGAGAGAGAGAGAGAGAGGGGAGGAGGAGAGAGAGGAGAGAGAGAGAGAGAGAGAGAGAGAGAGAGAGAGAGAGAGAGAGAGAGAGAGAGAGAGAGAGAGAGAGAGAGAGAGAGAGAGAGAGAGAGAGAGAGAGGAGAGAGAGAGAGAGAGAGAGAGAGAGAGAGAGAGAGAGAGAGAGAGAGAGAGAGAGAGAGAGAGAGAGAGAGAGAGAGAGAGAGAGAGAGAGAGAGAGAGAGAGAGAGAGAGAGAGAGAGAGAGAGAGAGAGAGAGAGAGAGAGAGAGAGAGAGAGAGAGAGAGAGAGAGAGAGAGAGAGAGAGAGAGAGAGAGAGAGAGAGAGAGAGAGAGAGAGAGAGAGAGATATATATTTTCGTCGTATACATTTTTTCACTTTCACTTACTTAGCGAGGGACAAATGTAGCTAGCTAGTTTAGCCGGTGTAACTGCTAAACTGATTAATGCTGACTACACTTAACTGCATGATTGTAGCAGGTTTACTAACGCATTAGTTGTAGTAGCTACGTTGACTATTACGTGACAAACGATGTAGGCTGTGTGGTTAGCGGTCATGATAGGAAGGTTTGGTTTGGAAAGGTTTTATCTCCTGGTCACAGACAGCTGATGTATTGTGCACTGAAGTCCACACATGAAGGGAACAGGTGAGATGAGGAGAGAACATAGATAGATGCGAGAAGGAATTATATATACAACGAGCTGTTTGTATGTGTCTGGTATGAAAGTGAACTGTGTTTGCGTGTGATCAGGGGGGTATTCATTGCGCCAATTCTGTTGAAAAAAACGTTTCTTAAACGGAAGCAAACGGAACGAAACGGGGATAAACATACCTGAATTTGTCCAATAGAAACTCTAATTTGCAACTGTTGGACTAATAATCACACCCTAGATCAGCTAGATGCAGGCAAGAGTGTGCAAGGCGGTATTGAATGTGTCACTGTCTGTCACCTTGATTACTCAAAATTCTCTCGACCTGTGCACCTACGTTGTAAACTATAATTCATAAGCTAGGGTGTAGCAACCTCATGATGGCTACAGGGAAAATTTGAGTATCATGTAGTAGCCTAAACCTATTGATGTTACATTGAGCTGGGTGAATAGAATATGAATGACAGTCATCCAAAATGATGTAATAGAAAGAAGGCCATGTTCATAAAAACATTTATCATCCTGCCTCATCTTAAACAGCATCGAACGCAACTGCTGGAATTATATTTGGGATGAATGTGTGCATGCCTACAGGAGACTTTTGAAGTAGCCTAATCAGATTCAAACATTGTGACTGGTTGTGTTTATGCCACATATAAAAGGTAATACATTGAAAAAGTTAAATGGTAAATATGTAGGCTATATTAAAGCGTTAGGTTCTAGGTGCACAAGGAATAGCCACTCGGATTGGAGAGGCAGAGTGTGTGTTAAGTGTTCCTGAATAACTGGGCCTGCTGGGAGCATATGTGGCCACATTATTATAGGACGACTTGGGAGAATGATGATCTGCAACAGACAGCTCATCTCAGTATCAGAAGTAAAAATACAGCCAGACTGGCCTGCTACTGTCCCTTTCTAGACCTTATGAACTGGCAAGAGTAGACCCACAACTGATCCAAATAGAATGAAACATTCAAATCACAGGGCTTTTGTGCCATTATTCAAATGACATTCACTGCAGCCTAGAGTAGGCTAGAATGTTGCATTCACTTGAAAACAACAATGAACAATTATTCATTGCATTGGGGTGTTGTAGGCAAGTCTAGGTATGCAGCTTTGAATGTTTTTATGTGTGGTATGATTGCTAGTTAGCCTATTGCAGATCTGGACAAACAATCTA
The DNA here is from genome assembly GCF_020615455.1 of Coregonus clupeaformis. Lineage (NCBI taxonomy): Eukaryota > Metazoa > Chordata > Actinopteri > Salmoniformes > Salmonidae > Coregonus > Coregonus clupeaformis. The sequence goes on along the minus strand of NC_059220.1, from coordinate 57,240,507 downwards.
CCTAGCACTATTCATAGCTGCAGGAAGATGTTTTTATTTTTTTATTTTTGTAGGGGATAGATCAGCTTAATATTGCAGATAGAATTATATTTTGTTAGTTTTTTCTCCTGAAGATGTTTGTGTGTGTGTGTGTGTGGGGGGGGTTCGCAGAAAACAAAAAAAAACATGCCTGCGCTACAGATGGCTATATCATATCTGTCCGCTAATACAGCACTAGTCAAGGTCCAGTGCACTACCTTTGAGATTATTTTGTTAAATTATTTTTAGTTTTCAGAGGGTGCTGCAGCACCCCTACTAACCATGGCTATGCAACTATTGTCACTATGAATGGTGGATAGAGGGCCGGATAGACCATTAGACTGGTAGACTATACTGACCTGTAGTATAGTAAAAGTTAGCACATGGAAAAGCATGGTATATAAAGGAAGTACCAAAACACCTTGATATAGGGGAGGTGCATGCAAGCAGATGAGGACATTTGGCTAGGATGGAAGACATTATATAGTAAAACCTGCAGAAGAGTGAATGTAAACCATGGAAAAAACACACTACCCTCCCCTGTGGCCCAATAAAACACACTACCCTCCCCTGTGGCCCAATAAAACACACTACCCTCCCCTGTGGCCCAATAAAACACACTACCCTCCCCTGTGGCCCAATAAAACACACTACCCTCCCCTGTGGCCCAATAAAAAACACACTACCCTCCCCTGTGGCCCAATAAAACACACTACCCTCCCCCTGTGGCCCAATAAAACACACTACCCTCCCCCTGTGGCCCAATAAAACACACTACCCTCCCCTGTGGCCCAATAAAAAACACACTACCCTCCCCTGTGGCCCAATAAAAAACACACTACCCTCCCATGTGGCCCAATAAAAAACACACTACCCTCCCCTGTGGCCCAATAAAAAACACACTACCCTCCCCTGTGGCCCAATAAAAAACACACTACCCTCCCCTGTGGCCCAATAAAAAACACACTACCCTCCCCTGTGGCCCAATAAAAAACACAACCCTCCTCAAATAAAAAATGTTTGACAACCCTTCCCTATTTTGGACCACCCCTCCCCCCAACTAAATTGCAATCTGTCCCTTATCAGTCTACAGGTTAATTTGCATAATTTAGTGGAATTAAATTGACACGTGTGTAGGCTACAGTATATTCGTTATGTATCTTATTCATCACAAGCATACAACATACGATACAGATCCTTTGAGCAGAAAATCTCTTAGACATCGCGAGAGCTGCTGCTGCAGAATCTCAAATGGCAATGGAAGGCAGGCTTCATCAGCGTGTCTCACACCACTTTGCAGTGAGCTGGAGGCAGTAGGCTATGCATTTTGAAAAAATATACTTAATTATTTGAAACATGAACGTTGTAATAAATATTATGAGGCATGTCTTACCTTGCTTCAAAGTAGCCTATTAGATCTCCTCTCTTTCTAAATTCGAATGGATATTTCTGTCTCTGTCACATGAAACCGCTGGCATGTGAGGTGCGGTGTTTTCCGCTAATTGCATTATGGAACGAACATTCGATCATAGCCTACTGTCTGTGAAGAAATAATAGTTGATCAACATTTTAAGCTAAACGTTCTGATCTGTTGCATCAGACTCATTGCTTTTTAAAGTTTTTCTTTGTATGTAGCCTAGGCCTACTGGTTGTAAGAATATGGGATCTATACTACATGACCAAAATGACCTGCTCGTCGAACATCTCATTCCAAAATCATGGGCATTAATATGGAGTTGGTCCCCCTTTTGCTGCTATAACAGCCTCCACTCTTCTGCGAAGGCTTTCCAGTAGATGTTGGAACATTGCTGCGGGGACTTGCTTCCATTCAGCCACAAGAGCATTAGTGAGGACGGGCAATGATGTTGGGCGATTAGGCCTGGCTCGCAGTCGGCGTTCCAATTCATCCCAAATGTGTTTGATGGGGTTGAGGTCAGGGCTCTGTGCAGGCCAGTCAAGTTCTTCCACGCCGATCTCGACAAACCCTTTCTGTATGGACCTCGCTTTGTGCACGGGGGCATTGTCATGCTGAAACAGGAAAGGGCCTTCCCCAAACTGTTGCCACAAAGGTGGAAGCACAGAATCGTCTATAAAGTCATTGTATGCTGGAACTAAGGGGCCTAGCCCGAACCATGAAAAATTATTCCTCCTCCACCAAACTTTACAGTTGGCACTATGTATTGGGGCAGGTAGCGTTCTCCTGGCATCCGCCAAACCCAGATTTGTCCGTCAGACTGCCAGATGGTTTAGTGTGATTCATCACTCCAGAGAACGCGTTTTCACTGTTCCAGAGTCCAATGGCGGCGTGCTTTACACCACTCCAGCCGAAGCTTGTCTATGGAGATTGCATGGCTGTGTGCTCGATTTTATACACCTGTCAGCAACAGGTGTGGCTGAAATCGCTGAATCCACTAATTTGAAGGGGTGTCCACATACTTTTGTATATATAGTGTATCTTCCCACAACTGTCCCAGAGTCTGTTTGGAATAGGCTATTTCTTTCTTGACAAGCTGACCAATAATAGGTTTTAGGTAACTTTTCTACTATGGGGAATAGTAGATTGACATAGGCTAGGGATTTTGCTCTTCATTACTTGTCTTGTTGGCTGAGGAAAAGTAAATGTGGACAGTTATTTGAACATCTTCAAAGTGCACATCAGAATTTGGTAAGAAGGACTGCACATTATTGCATCCTAGACTTGCATGTTCTGTTAATATTAATTACCATAATCGAAATGTGATTTCTGTCATTCTGAGCACCGTGGGTGGATGCCCTAATCAGGTTACACACCTAATGCATATGGGTCTGGCAGGTCAAATGTCAGATAAATTAAAATGTTGCCGGTCAAATGTCTGGCGCCACATTTTCCTAATGGAAACCCTGCATGTTATATGTGTAGGCCTAACTATGTTAGCAAATGTTGTATACAAAAATACAGTTAAACATCACACACAATGTATAAACCTATTACAATTGGAACAGGCCGATCCTGCTGGAGGTCTGCTGGGTGTGCAGGGTTCTGTTTCAGCCCAGCAATAACACACCTGATTCAACTTATCAAATCTAATGAGTTGATAATCAAGTGTGCGATTGCTGGGCTGGTATAGAAGTCTGCTCACCCAGTAGATCAAGGATCAGTGGATCAAGGTTGGCCACAGCTGGTATGGAGGTTTTTGTTGTTTAATAGCCTACTTGTTACTACTCAATTATCTATTGTTGTTTAGACTAAGATGTCTAATCTTTACATAGGAGTTAGCTTATTTGTACATTTTGAAGTGATTAAGTGTTGTTCTGTGAAGTGTTTAAACTTGTTTTAATTGTTAAACTATTATTCAAAATGAACTAGTGTCAATGTTGATGAATCACTGATCACAATCCTGCAGTAAAGAAGGGAAGGGGTTCTGTCTGTGTTTCTGTGTTGTATTCTCAGATGAACATTTCCTTTTTGTCTAGTTGTAAGATCTCCAATCTGTTTGATTTGATTGTCACTCTCTCACTATATCAGCTATGTGAATCCATTTTGCAGAGTATAATATGGCTTGCATCGCCAAATGCAGCCATAAGCCTACAGTATGATGGCATTACTGGCTTTATGGGCATTTGTCATCTGACGCAGAGAATAGCTAAACTCACACATTGTTTACATGTTGAGCTATATGTTCTCAATTTAAAATGATACCAGTAGACAATGTATATGAGGCAAACCATATGCCAGATTTTGTACATGCCTTTTAAGCGCTTACATATAAAATGTTTAGTACAAATCCAACCCTTGTAATTTAGGTACAGTTACAGTATAAAAATAAGGAGATGACAATTAGGCTACAGGAGATGAGCATTACAGGTAACATTTTATGAGGTTTATTTTATTTCATACATTTGAACAATGTTTCTTGGAAAATGATTGCAGTTGTTCCCATAGATAGAGCAACCATGTACTGTCTATGTATCATTGACCCTGGATAAGCTAGCGACTGGGCTAACACAGCTAACCTTTTAGGTCAATAATATGCTGCTTTTATAAAATATTGTTGGCTTTATAATCGTGAGAAAAAGTAGCTGATTTCTGCCATGGAACCTAAAGGGGAAGCCTGGGTCACGATGAAACTACCTTGGCTAAAGCTTTTGATTACAACCGTATACTGACACCTGGTGGTCAATATCTCAGAAGACTGACAAACATAAACTGACATAAACATGTAGTAGAAATAAGAATAGTAGAAATAGTCAAAGAAAAGTCCAGAAGGTTTGGAGCCTATAGTTTGATCCACTATTGACTAGAATAATACTGGTTTAACTCACTCAGATTTCACTGTAAAGACACTCAGATTTTATTCTAAGGACCATGTTCTCACCTCCACAGTGGATGGTTGCCACAGTGATGGATGTAATCCAGGATGTTCTTGTTGCTGTGGTCTCAAAGTAGCGGTGGATCCCCACGTAGAACACTCCGAAGGCCTTGATCACCTCAAAGGTCAGCCCAAACACCAGGAAGCAGGCCAGCATGATGAACCATCCATAGCCTTCATCAGGGGGGCCCAACGTACGCCACTGCTGCTCCCGCATAGTCCCACTCTTCACTGGGGAGTCCATCTCTAACCTCAGGCTGACAGGCTCCTCTCAAGCATCTATGTTAAGATACAGTAACAGATAAGATAATATCTCATTTGTTCTTATATCTGCTACATCTAGCCCGTTTAAACAGGTGACTGTTATGACTCCAGTTACATCCACATGACAGTGATCTCAGTGCTATTACATGGGTAACTTGACCTTAGTTTAATTATTTAATGCCTCACAATAACAAGACTTGAATGAATCATTACTACACCTTACAAGACAGTTTTGTTATTATCAATCTAGTTGTTAAAGGTCCCACACAGTCATCCTGATTCCCATGTAAAATAGCATTTGAGTGACCAAAACCTCACCCATAATATATTTCCCGATAGAAATACTGAGAATTTGAGAAAATCAACTTTTTCTCTCATGTCTAACTATCAGTAGGGCTGAAAAGACAGTTGGCAGGGAGCTCACCTTGACTGACAGTTCTTTGAAACGCCTATGTCAAGCAACATGGACGCAATGTCGCAATGAGATCATCTCAAGCAAATTTGCTAATACAAAAATAACTCAAACATTAAAATTGTATGCAAGATCCAATTCTGTCATATATCACATCATGGTTTCACAAATTATTTGTTCATCCAAATGTTTGGTTATTGTAATATAATCAATATAGACAAAATGCTTGCTGTATAATTTAGCTATAGCCAAAATGGAATGGTCAGCACTGTTTTATCAAGCTAGCGTTAGTTCATCTTGGACAATTATAGTTTAAACTGACCAGGGAGAGGTCTGAGTTTATATTTATTGACTGCCAGTGCCAGACCACGTACATAAACCACGAGTCATGACTGTATACAGAACAGCTTCAACGCACCTTGGCATAGATTCTACGAGCATCTGGAACTCTATTGGAGGGATGCAACAGCATTCTTCCACAATAAATTCCATCATTTGGTGTTTTGTTGATGGAAACGCTGTCTCAGGCACCGCTCCAGAATCTCCCATAAGTCTAGTGACTGACACACACACTATGCTCGTTTGAGACCCCTCTTTCAAAGTCACTGAGATCTCTTTTTCTAGCCATGGTAGCCAAAATAATCGGCAACTGGACAGTTTTATACATGACCATAATCAAATCAAATCAAATTTTATTGGCCACATGCGCCGAATACAACAGGTGCAGACATTACAGTGAAATGCTTACTTACAGCCCTTAACCAACAGTGCATTTATTTTAAATAAAAAAGTAAAATAAAACAACAACAAAAAAGTGTTGAGAAAAAAAGAGCAGAAGTAAAATAAAATAACAGTAGGGAGGCTATATATACAGGGGGGTACCAGTGCAGAGTCAATGTGCGGGGGCACCGGCTAGTTGAGGTAGTTGAAGTAATATGTACATGTGGGTAGAGTTAAAGTGACTATGCATAAATAATTAACAGAGTAGCAGCAGCGTAAAAATATGGGGTGGGGGGGCAGTGCAAATAGTCCGGGTAGCCATGATTAGCTGTTCAGGAGTCTTATGGCTTGGAGATTTGACGTGACTTCCGTCTCGCTTCCGCATTGTCTCCGTACTGCTGTGCTGTTTGTTGCTACTTGGCTACCTGCCAAACTATTCACGTTTTACTTTTAATAAACGTTTAATCAATCTTTGTGTTCAACAAATTTACCAACTTTTTAGTTTTGTCCTCACTCATCTTTTTCGTTAAACTTTTTCACCCCGGACGTTTATCCCGAGACAGAAGAGTCATTTTCCTGTGCGTTTTAGCTGCCAACTTTACGTTATTTTCCTTTTTTCCATCGCAACTTTTTTCCCTTATTCAACTTTTTTCACTCCGGACGCTTTATCTGGACATGGTTCATCAACATCTTCAACAGCCGAAGCTAAGTAGTAACATTAACATGATGTCTTCTAATTGCAGTCGCTGTACTCATAATATACAGGAGAACGATCGCCTTACGGCGAAAATAGCTGTGCTACAAGCCCAGCTTCAGACGCAATCGTTAGGCAAGGGTAATCTCAGTGTAGGAAAGGAAGAAACAGCGTCTGTGCCACCAGTAAGTACAGACAGTAACGTTAGTATAAATCCCCCCGCACAGTCCCCGCGGCCGGACAACTTTCTCATGGCTTCTGGAGGGAAATACTGTTGGAATGCTCAACCGGTGTCGCTCATTCAGCCGACAGAAACCTTCAACCGGTTTTCCCCATTATGTAGCGAGTCGGAGTCTGAGTCTGAGTCTTCTCTAGTCTCTACTCCTCCCGTTACGGGGTCTGAGACGCCGAAGGCTCCCACCATTAGCTCTGACAAATTGAAAACCCTAGTCATTGGCGACTCCATTACCCGCAGTATTAGACTTAAAACGAATCACCCAGCGATCATACACTGTTTACCAGGGGGCAGGGCTACCGACGTTAAGGCTAATCTAAAGATGGTGCTGGCTAAAGCTAAAACTGGCGAGTGTAGAGAGTATAGAGATATTGTTATCCACGTCGGCACCAACGATGTTAGGATGAAACAGTCAGAGGTCACCAAGTGCAACATAGCTTCAGCTTGTAAATCAGCTAGAAAGATGTGTCGGCATCGAGTAATTGTCTCTGGCCCCCTCCCAGTTAGGGGAAGTGACGAGCTCTACAGCAGAGTCTCAGCACTTAATCGCTGGTTGAAAACTGTTTTCTGCCCCTCCCAAAAGATAACATTTGTGGATAATTGGCCCTCTTTCTGGGACTCACCCACAAACAGGACCAAGCCTGACCTGCTGAGGAGTGACGGACTCCATCCTAGCTGGAGGGGTGCTCTCCTCTTATCTACCAACATAGATAGGGCTCTAACTCCTCTAGCCCCACAGTGAAATAGGGTGCAGGCCAGGCAGCAGGCTGTTAGCCAACCTGCCAGCTTAGTGGAGTCTGCCAATAGCACAGTCAGTGTAGTCAGCTCAGCCATACCCATTGAGACTGTGTCTGTGCCTCGACCTAGGTTGGGCAAAACTAAACATGGCGGTGTTCACCCTAGCAATCTTATTAGGATAAAGACCTCCTCCATTCCTGCCATTATTGAAAGAGATCGTGATACCTCACATCTCAAAATAGGGTTACTTAATGTTAGATCCCTCACTTCAAAGGCAGTCATAGTCAATGAACTAATCACTGATCATAATCTCGATGTGATTGGCCTGACTGAAACATGGCTTAAGCCTGATGAATTTGCTGTGTTAAATGAGGCCTCACCTCCTGGTTACACTAGTGACCATATTCCCCGTGCATCCCGTAAAGGCGGAGGTGTTGCTAACATTTACGATAGCAAATTTCAATTTACAAAAAAAAAATGGCGTTTTCATCTTTTGAGCTTCTAGTCATGAAATCTATGCAGCCTACTCAATCACTTTTTATAGCTACTGTTTACAGGCCTCCTGGGCCATATACAGCGTTCCTCTCTGAGTTTCCTGAATTCCTATCAGACCTTGTAGTCATAGCAGATCATATTCAAATTTTTGGTGATTTTAATATTCACATGGAGAAGTCCACAGACCCACTCCAAAAGTCTTTCGGAGCCATTATCGACTCAGTGGGTTTTGTCCAACATGTCTCTGGACCTACTCACTGCCACAGTCATACTCTGGACCTAGTTTTGTCCCATGGAATAAATGTTGTAGATCTTAATGTTTTTCCACAAAATCCTGGACTATCGGACCACCATTTTATTACATTTGCAATCGCAACAAATAATCTGCTCAGACCCCAACCAAGGAGCATCAAAAGTCGTGCTATAAATTCTCAAACAACACAAAAATTCATTGATGCCCTTCCAGACTCCTTCTGCCTACCCAAGGACGTCAGAGGACAAAAATCAGTTAACCACTTAACTGAGGAACTCAATTTAACCTTGCGCAATACCCTAGATGCAGTTGCACCCCTAAAAACGAAAAACATTTGTCATAAGAAACTAGCTCCCTGGTATACAGAAAATACCCGAGCTTTGAAGCAAGCTTCCAGGAAATTGGAACGGAAATGGCGCCACACCAAACTGGAAGTCTTCCGACTAGCTTGGAAAGACAGTACCGTGCAGTACCGAAGAGCCCTCACTGCTGCTCGATCATCCTACTTTTCCAACTTAATTGAGGAAAATAAGAACAATCCAAAATTTCTTTTTGATACTGTTGCAAAGCTAACTAAAAAGCAGCATTCCCCAAGAGAGGATGGCTTTCACTTCAGCAGTGATAAATTCATGAACTTCTTTGAGGAAAAGATCATGACCATTAGAAAGCAAATTACGGACTCCTCTTTGAATCTGCGTATTCCTCCAGGGCTTAGCTGTCCTGGATCTGCACAGCTCTGCGAGGGCCTGGGATCGGGAGAGACACTTAAGTGTTTTAGTACTATATCTCTTGACACAATGATGAAAATAATCATGGCCTCTAAACCTTCAAGCTGCATACTGGATCCTATTCCTACTAAACTGCTGAAGGAGCTGCTTCCTGTGCTTGGCCCTCCTATGTTGAACATAATAAACAGCTCTCTATCCACCGGATGTGTACCAAACTCACTAAAAGTGGCAGTGATAAAGCCTCTCTTGAAAAAGCCAAACCTTGACCCGGAAAATATAAAAAACTATCGGCCTATATCGAATCTTCCATTCCTCTCAAAAATTTTAGAAAAAGCTGTTGCGCAGCAACTCACTGCCTTTCTGAAGACAAACAATGTATACGAAATGCTTCAGTCTGGTTTTAGACCCCATCATAGCACTGAGACTGCACTTGTGAAGGTGGTAAATGACCTTTTAATGGCGTCAGACCGAGGCTCTGCATCTGTCCTCGTGCTACTAGACCTTAGTGCTGCCTTTGACACCATCGATCACCACATTCTTTTGGAGAGACTGGAAACCCAAATTGGTCTACACGGACAAGTTCTGGCCTGGTTTAGATCCTACCTGTCGGAAAGATATCAGTTTGTCTCTGTGAATGGTCTGTCCTCCGACAAATCAACTGTACATTTCGGTGTTCCTCAAGGTTCCGTTTTAGGACCACTATTGTTTTCACTATATATTTTACCTCTTGGGGATGTTATTCGAAAACATAATGTTAACTTTCACTGCTATGCGGATGACACACAGCTGTACATTTCAATGAAACATGGTGAAGCCCCAAAATTGCCCTCGCTAGAAGCCTGTGTTTCAGACATAAGGAAGTGGATGGCTGAAAACGTTTTACTTTTAAACTCGGACAAAACAGAGATGCTTGTTCTAGGTCCCAAGAAACAAAGAGATCTTCTGTTAAATCTGACAATTCATCTAGATGGTTGTAAAGTCGTCTCAAATAAAACTGTGAAGGACCTCGGTGTTACTCTTGACCCTGATCTCTCTTTTGTCGAACATATCAAGACTGTTTCAAGGACAGCTTTTTTCCATCTACGTAACATTGCAAAAATCAGAAATTTTCTGTCCAAAAATGATGCAGAAAAATTAATCCATGCATTTGTTACTTCTAGGTTAGACTACTGCAATGCTCTATTTTCCGGCTACCCGGATAAAGCACTAAATAAACTTCAGTTAGTGCTAAATACGGCTGCTAGAATCCTGACTAGAACCAAGAAATTTGATCATATTACTCCAGTGCTAGCTTCCCTACACTGGCTTCCTGTTAAGGCAAGGGCTGATTTCAAGGTTTTACTGTTAACCTATAAAGCGTTACATGGGCTTGCTCCTACCTATCTTTCCGAGTTGGTCCTGCCGTACATACCAATACGTACGCTACGGTCACAAGACGCAGGCCTCCTAATTGTCCCTAGAATTTCTAAGCAAACAGCGGGAGGCAGGGCTTTCTCCTATAGATCTCCATTTTTATGGAACAGTCTGCCTACCCATGTGAGAGACGCAGACTCGGTCTCAACCTTTAAGTCTTTACTGAAGACTTATCTCTTCAGTAGGTCATATGATTGAGTGTAGTCTGGCCCAGGAGTGTGAAGGTGAACGGAAAGGCTGGAGCAACGAACAGCCCTTGCTGTCTCTGCCGGGCCGGTTCCCCTCTCCACTGGGGTTCTCTGCCTCTAACCCTGTTGCAGGGGCTGAGTCACTGGCTTGCTGGTGCTCTTTCATGCCGTCCCTGGGAGGGGTGCGTCACTTGAGTGGGTTGAGTTACTGACGTGATCTTCCTGTCTGGGTTGGCGCCCCCCCCCTTGGTTTGTGCTGTGGTGGAGACCTCTGTGGGCTATACTCGGCCTTGTCTCAGGATTGTAAGTTGGTGATATTTAGAGATAGTTGGTGAAGTTAGAGATATCCCTCTAGTGGTGCGGGGGCTGTGCTTTGGCGGAGTGGGTGGGGTTATATCCTTCCTGTTTGGCCCTGTCCGGGGGTTTCTTCGGATGGGGCCACAGTGTCTCCGGACCGCTCCTGTCTCAGCCTCCAGTATTTATGCTGCAGTAGTTTATGTGTCGGGGGGCTGGGGTTAGTTGGTTATACCTGGAGTACTTCTCCTGTCTTATCCAGTGTCCTGTGTGAATTTAAGTATGCTCTCTCTAATTCTCTCGTTCTCTCTTTCTCTCTGAGAACCTGAGCCCTAGGACCATACGTCAGGACTACCGGGCATGATGACACCTTGCTGTCCCCAGTCCGCCTGGCCTTGCTGCTATTCCAGTTTCAACTGTTCTGCCTGCGGCTACGAAACCCCCTACCTGTCCCAGACCTGCTGTTTTCAACTCTTTAATGATCGGCTATGAAAAGCCAACTGAGAGACCTGAGCCCTAGGACCATACGTCGGGACTACCGGCCGTGGTGACTCCTTGCTGTCCCCAGTCCGCCTGGCCTTGCTGCTATTCCAGTTTCAACTGTTCTGCCTGCGGTTATGGAACCCCTACCTGTCCCAGACCTGCTGTTTTCAACTCTTAATGATCGGCTATGAAAAGCCAACTGAGATTTATTCCTGATTATTATTTGACCATGCTTGTCACTTATGAACATTTTTGAACATCTTGGCATGGTTCTGTTATAATCTCCACCCGGCACAGCCAGAAGAGGACTGGCCACCCCTCATAGCCTGGTTCCTCTCTAGGTTTCTTCCTAGGCTTTCGCCTTTCTAGGGAGTTTTTCCTAGCCACCGTGCTTCTACACCTGCATTACTAGCTGTTTGGGGTTTTAGGCTGGGTTTCTGTACAGCACTTCGAGATATTAGCTGATGTAAGAAGGGCTATATAAAATAAAATTGATTGAAAATTGATTGATTGGGTAGAAGCTGTTGAGAAGTCTTTTGGACCTAGACTTGGCACTCCGGTACCGCTTGCCATGCGGTAGCAGAGAGAACAGTCTATGACTAGGGTGGCTGGAGTCTTTGACAATTTTGAGGGCCTTCCTCTGACACCGCCTGGTATAGAGGTCTTGGATGGCAGGAAGCTTGGCCCCAGTGATGTACTGGGCCGTACGCACTACCCTCTGTAGTGCCTTGCGGTCGGAGGCCAAGCAGTTGCCATACCAGGCGGTGATGCAACCAGTCAGGATGCTCTCGATGGTGCAGCTGTAGAATTTTTGGAGGATCTGAGAACCCATGCCGAATCTTTTCAGTCTGCTGAGGGGGAATAGGCTTTGTCGTGCCCTCTTCACGACTGTCTTGGTGTGTTTGGACCATGATAGTTCGTTGGTGATGTGGACACCAAGGAACTTGAAGCTCTCAACCTGTTCCACTACAGCCCTGTCGATGAGAATGGGGGCGTGCTCAGTCCTCTTTTTTTTTCCTGTAGTCCACAATCATCTCCTTTGTCTTGGTCTCGTTGAGGGAGAGGTTGTTATCCTGGCACCACACGGCCAGGTCTCTGACCTCCTCCCTATAGGCTGTCTCATTGTTGTCGGTGATCAGGCCTACCACTGTTGTGTCGTCGGCAAACTTAATGATGGTGTTGGAGTCGTGCCTGGCCATGCAGTCATGGGTGAACAGGGAGTACAGGAGGGGACTGAGCACGCACCCCTGAGGGGCCCCCGTGTTAAGGATCAGTGTGGCAGATGTGTTGTTACCTACCCTTACCACCTGGGGGCGGCCCGTCAGGAAGTCCAGGATCCAGTTGCAGAGGGAGGTGTTTAGTCCCAGGATCCTTAGCTTAGTGATGAGCTTTGAGGGCACTAAGGTGTTGAATGCTGAGCTGTAGTCAATGAATATCATTCTCACGTAGGTGTTCCTCTTGTCCAGGTGGGAAAGGGCAGTGTGGAGTGCAATAGAGACTGCATCATCTGTGGATCTGTTGGGGCGGTATGCAAATTGGAGTGGGTCTAGGGTTTCTGGGATAATGGTGTTGATGTGAGCCATGACCAGCCTTTCAAAGCACTTCATGGCTACAGACGTCAGTGCTATGGGTCGGTAGTCATTTAGGCAGGTTATCTTAGTGTCCTTGGGCACGGGGACTATGGTGGTCTGCTTGAAACATGTTGGTATTACAGACTCAGTCAGGGACATGTTGAAAATTTCAGTGAAGACACTTGCCAGTTACACGTCCTGGTAATCCGTCTGGCCCTGCGGCCTTGTGAATGTTGACCTGCTTAAAAGTCTTACTCACATCGGCTACGGAGAGCGTGATCACATAGTCATCGGGAACAGCTCGGGCTCTCATGCATGCTTCAGTGTTGCTTGCCTCGAAGCGAGCATAGAAGTGGTTTAGCTCGTCTGGTAGGCTTGTGTCACTGGGCAGCTCGCGGCTGTGCTTCCCTTTGTAGTCTGTAATAGTTTTCAAGCCCTGCCACATCCGACGAGCGTCAGAGCCGGTGTAGTACGATTCAATCTTAGTCCTGTATTGACTCTTTGCCTGTTTGATGGTTCGTCGGAGGGCATAGCAGGATTTCTTATAAGCGTCCGGGTTAGAGTCCCGCTCCTTGAAAGCGGCAGCTCTACCCTTTAGCTCAGTGCGGATGTTGCCTGTAATCCATGGCTTCTGGTTGGGGTATGTACGTACGGTCACTGTGGGGACGACATCATCGATGCACTTATTGATGAAGCCAGTGACTGATGTGGTGTACTCCTCAATGCTATCTGAAGAATCCCGAACATGTTCCAGTCTGTGCTAGCAAAACAGTCCTGTAGCTTAGCATCTGCGTCATCTGACCACTTTTTTATTAACCGAGTTACTGGTGCTTCCTGCTTTAGTTTTTGCTTATAAGCAGGAATCAGGAGGATAGAGTTATGGTCAGATTTGCCAAATGGAGGGCGAGGGAGAGCTTTGTATGCGTCTCTGTGTGTGGAGTAAAGGTGGTCTAGAGTTTTTTTCCCTCTGGTTGCACATTTAACATGCTGGTAGAAATTAGGTAGAACGGATTTAAGTTTCCCTGCATTAAAGTCCCCTGCCACTAGGAGCGCTGCCTCTGGATGAGCGTTTTCCTGTTGACTTATGGCCTTATACAGCTCATTCAGTGCAATCTTAATGCCAGCATTGGTTTGTGGTGGTAAATAGACAGCTATGAAAAATATAGATGAAAACTCTCTTGGTAAATAGTGTGGTCTACAGCTTATCATAAGATACTCTACCTCAGGCGAGCAAAACCTCAAGACTTCCTTAGTATTTGATTTTGTGCACCAGCTGTTTTTTACAAATATACACAGACCGCCACCCCTTGTCTTACCGGAGTCAGCCGTTCTATCCTGCCGATGTAGCGTATAGCCCACTAGCTGTATGTTATCCATGTCGTCGTTCAGCCACGACTCGGTGAAACATAAGATATTACAGTTTTTAATGTCCCGTTGGTAGGATAACCGTAATCTTAGGTCATCCAATTTATTTTCCAATGATTGAAGATTGGCTAATAGGATTGATGGGAGCGGCAGTTTACTCGCTCGCCGTCGGATCCTTACAAGGCACCCCGACCTACGTCCACGATATCTCCGTCTCTTCCTCATGCGAATGACGGGGATTTGGGCCTTGTCGGGTGTCTGTAGGATATCCTTCGCGGCCGTCTCGTTGAAGAAAAAATCTTCGTCCAATACGAGGTGAGTAATCGCTGTCCTGATATCCAGAAGCTCTTTTTGGTTATAAGAGACGATGGCAGAAACATTATGTACAAAATAAATTACAAATAACGCGGAAAAACACAGATAATAGTAGAATTGGTTAGAGGGCTGTAAAACGGCAGCCATCTTCTCCGGCGCCATTCTTGTGAATAAGCATGATTGGATGTTAATTGCTTAATTAACTAAGGAACCACACCTGTGTGGAAGAACCTGCTTTAAATATACTTTGTATTCTTCATTTACTCAAGTGTTTCCTTTATTTTGGCAGTTATCTGTATCTGGACAGTAACTAGCTAACACCAGACACAGATGAAAGGGGAAACCTGTAAATATATTTGCCAACACCCTGCAGTCAAACTTTGGCTAGCTATGTAAACCACACCTCTTAATTTGATGAACCATGATTTTCACTGTTCAGGACCTTTATGGCTGCGTTAACACAGGCAGCCCAATTCTGATATTTTTTCCACTAATTGGTCTTTTGACCAATCAGATCAGCTCTTTTGCCAATATTTGGGCAACAAATCTGAATTAGGCTGCCTGTGTTAACGCAGCCATAAAGGTCCTGAACAGTGAAAATCATGGTTCATCAAATTAGTGTGCTGTCATCAGGACTGTAGTAAGATGGCCCTTGTGGGTATCCGTACCTACAGTGGGGAGAACAAGTATTTGATACACTGCCAATTTTGCAGGTTTTCCTACTTACAAAGCATGTAGAGGTCTGTAATTTTTATCATAGGTACACTTCAACTGTGAGAGACGGAATCTAAAACAAAAATCAGGAAAATCACATTGTATGATTTTTAAGTAATTAATTTGCATTTTATTGCATGACATAAGTATTTGATACATCAGAAAAGCAGAACTTAATATTTGGTACAGAAACCTTTGTTTGCAATTACAGAGATCATACGTTTCCAGTAGGTCTTGACCAGGTTTGCACACACTGCAGCAGGGATTTTGGCCCACTCCTCCATACAGACCTTCTCCAGATCCTTCAGGTTTCGGGGCTGTCGCTGGGCAATACGGACTTTCAGCTCCCTCCAAAGATTTTCTATTGGGTTCAGGTCTGGAGACTGGCTAGGCCACTCCAGGACCTTGAGATACTTCTTACGGAGCCACTCCTTAGTTGCCCTGGCTGTGTGTTTCGGGTCGTTGTCATGCTGGAAGACCCAGCCACGACACATCTTCAATGCTCTTACTGAGGGAAGGAGGTTGTTGGCCAAGATCTCGCGATACATGACCCCATCCATCCTCCCCTCAATACGGTGCAGTCGTCCTGTCCCCTTTGCAGAAAAGCATCCCCAAAGAATGATGTTTCCACCTCCATGCTTCACGGTTGGGATGGTGTTCTTGGGGTTGTACTCATCCTTCTTCTTCCTCCAAACACGGCGAGTGGAGTTTAGACCAAAAAGCTCTATTTTTGTCTCATCAGACCACATGACCTTCTCCCATTCCTCCTCTGGATCATCCAGATGGTCATTGGCAAACTTCAGACGGGCCTGGACATGCGCTGGCTTGAGCAGGGGGACCTTGCGTGCGCTGCAGGATTTTAATCCATGACGGCGTAGTGTGTTACTAATGGTTTTCTTTGAGACTGTAGTCCCAGCTCTCTTCAGGTCATTGACCAGGTCCTGCCGTGTAATTCTGGGCTGATCCCTCACCTTCCTCATGATCATTGATGCCCCACGAGGTGAGATCTTGCATGGAGCCCCAGACCGAGGGTGATTGACCGTCATCTTGAACTTCTTCCATTTTCTAATAATTGCGCCAACAGTTGTTGCCTTCTCACCAAGCTGCTTGCCTATTGTCCTGTAGCCCATCCCAGCCTTGTGCAGGTCTACAATTGTATCCCTGATGTCCTTACACAGCTCTCTGGTCTTGGCCATTGTGGAGAGGTTGGAGTCTGTTTGATTGAGTGTGTGGACAGGTGTCTTTTATACAGGTAACGAGTTCAAACAGGTGCAGTTAATACAGGTAATGAGTGGAGAACAGGAGGGCTTCTTAAAGAAAAACTAACAGGTCTGTGAGAGCCGGAATTCTTACTGGTTGGTAGGTGATCAAATACTTATGTCATGCAATAAAATGCAAATTAATTACTTAAAAATCATAAAATGTGATTTTCCTGATTTTTGTTTTAGATTCCGTCTCTCACAGTTGAAGTGTACCTATGATAAAAATGACAGACCTCTACATGCTTTGTAAGTAGGAAAACCTGCAAAATCGGCAGTGTATCAAATACTTGTTCTCCCCACTGTATGTATGACATGCGCAGACTAGGCTAGTAAACATGCTGAAGCTAGAAACTCGTTGTCGTGCCTCCTTATTTTAGATGATACTACATGGTGTCAGAAGCAGTTTTAATAATCACATAAACGTGAAGGACTTACCAAGTAAATCATACATTCAGGCCGACAGGCTGTTTCAAAGCAAGGATGGCACAGTGTTGGAGATAAAACAGCGCAGATCATCATTGGGCTAGGTAACGAGCAAGGACTAAGTTACTGCTAGCAACATATTGCAAGAGGAAGAAACTGGCGGGATTTCAGTGTTTGCGATTCCAAGTTCAACGGGCTCTCGCGCAAACATGGACAGGCCAGTGGCTAGCGCTGACGGATTTCACATTAGTCCCCCAGAGAATTTTGATTGTATGGACATTCAAAACCAACTGAAATGGATCAGGCGCTTTGAAAGGTATAGAGTAGCTTCAGGCTTAAACGTGAAAAATGAGGCATTTCAAGTTAAAACACTGATCTACTCTATGGGTGATGAAGCCGAGGATATATTGAATGCTTCACCGTTGACAATTCTGGTTGGCACTCAGACATTAAACTCAATGGGGAGGTCCTGCCATTTAAACTAGACACAGGGACAGCAGTGACAGCAGTCCCAACTAGGCTGTATAGCTATAGTAGAGATGGCCCTTTGCTCTCTACAAGCTAAAAACTGTACGGGCCCAGTAATAAGATATTACCAGTGGTAGGGCAGTTGGTGAGTAAACTGGAGAGTAAAGACAAAAGTGCCATCCAGCTTGTCTTCGTCATTGACTCTGGCAAGACCGTTGTTGGGGCTGCCAGCAGTTGAAGCATTGCAACTCATTGAGAGAGTGAGCGAACTGGAGGACCCAGGGGAGGTTTTCAAAAAGATATTCCCAAAAGTGTTTTCTGGCCTAGGAAAGCTAGAAGGTGACTACAAAATCCGCCTGAAAGAGGATGCGGTTCCCTATGCCCTTACCACCCCCCGCCGTTTGCCTATCCCTTTATTGGCCAAAGTAAAGGAAGAGTTGGGGAGGATGGATGGAATTGGGTCTGTGTCTAAAATAGAGAGTCCCACTGACTGGTGTGCAGGAATGGTGGTGGTCCCAAAAGCCAATGGAGACATAAGGATCTGTGTGGACATGACTAACTTGAATGAGGCACTCTGCAGAGAGAGAGACACATCTTACCATCAGTGGAGCAGTTGCTGGCTTCACAAAGCTGGATGCCCGCTCAGGCTTCTGGCAGATACCCCTGTCACAAGAGAGTAGGGCGCTCACAACGTTTATAACACTGTTTGGCCGGTTCTGTTTTAACGTTTTGCCATTTAGAATCGCTTCCGGTCCTGAGCATCTCCAAAGATGCATGTCCCAGCTGTTGGATGGGCTGAGTGGCGTCATATTCCACGCGGACGACGTGCTCGTGTGTGGACGGGACAGAGCAGAACATGATGTAAGGCTCCAAGAGACTGGCCTGACACTCAATGAAAAATGCACCTTTGCACAGTCAGAGATCTTGTTCTTGGGACACAAAATCAGTGCAGCTGGAATAGAGCCGGACCCGGAGAAGATCAGCGCTATCACAGATATGCCCATCCCCCAGAACGTGGCTGAAGTCAGGACCTTCTTAGGCATGGCCACATATGTGGGTAAGTTCCTCCCACAGTTTTCAGATACAACCAAACCCCTGAGAGACTTACTAGCCAAAGAGAATGACTGGTGATGGGGTTACATGCAACAGGTGGCGTTTGACAAAATCAAAGGAGACCTGGCCTCACAGAGAGCGCTGGCCCAGTACTGTCCCCACGCTAAGACAAAGGTATCAGCAGATGCATCATCCTTTGGGCTAGGGGCAGTCCTCACACAGATGCAGGACAACATGGAGTGGCGTCCAATAGCATACATCTCACGAAGCTTATCCGACAGTGGAGAAGGAGGCGTTGGCTGTTACATGGGCATGTGAAAGGCTCAGTCAATACCTTATTGGCCTGCAGTTTACAGCAGAGACTGACCACAAACCACTGTTGGCTCTGTTAGGGACAAAAGCACTGGACGACATACCTCCCAGAGTTCTGCGCTTCCGCCTCAGATTGCTGAGGTTCACCTACAAGATGGTGTATGTGCCAGGGAAGGCACTGATCACAGCAGACGCACTCTACAGGGCCCCAATTAAACGTCCATTAACAGAGGAGGAGCAATGTCTAGAGGGTGAAGTACAGGTGTCCATTAATGCAGTAAAAGACAGTCTACCTGCATCTCAGACCAAACTGCAGCAGATTGCAGAGGAGCAACAGCGAGACCCCATCTGCCGACAGATAGTACAGCAGTGCAAAAAGGGATGTCCCAGGCAGGAGGAACTGCCTCAGCTGCTGAAGCACTATTGGGGGCACCAAAGTGACTCCACTGTAATGGAGACCTTCTCATGAAAGGACAACGGATAGTTATCCCAGAGACTCTACAACCGGAAATGCTAGACAGAGTGCATGAGGGACACATGGGGATAACCAAAGACTGAGGGCTCAACAGTCGGTGTGGTGGCTTGGTCAGAGTTCTCAGATTGCCAAGCTGGTGGCCCAGTGTGAGGTGTGTGCAAAATGTCAACCTTGCCAACCTTGTCATCTTGAACCAATGATGACAATGGAGCTGCCAAAACGGCCATGGCAAAAAGGTAGAGGCTGATATGTTCTATTGGAAAAATGACACTTATCTGCTAGTGGTAGATTACTATTCAAGATACATTGAAATAGCAAAGACACCCATAACCACATCAGCTGGTGTTATCAATGGATTAAAGTCAATTCTTTCCAGGCAAGGGGTCGCTGAGGTCCTGGTTACAGATAACGCTCCCCAGTTTTCTGCGAGCTCCTTTTCTGCTTTTGCCGCAGAATATGACATCACACATGTGACCAGTAGCCCCTACCATATACAGAGCAATGGTGAGGCAGAGAGAGCTGTGAAAACAGTCAACAGACTGCTGAAAAAGATCAAGGATCCGTACAGGGCTCTGTTAGCTTACAGAGTTACACCACCGCATCATGGGCCATCGCCTGCCGAGCTACTGATGGGCAGGAGGCTGCGCTCCCCATTGCCTGTCTCGCCGGCTCAGCTTAAATCCTGATGGCCTAACAGGAAGGTGTTCGCTGAGAGGGACAAGCGGCTGAAACAAACACAAACTGGAGACTTTGTGCTACGGAGAGGCCAGAGCTGACAGAAGGTCAACGTGTGTGGATTACAAATTCAAAGACACCAGCAATAGTGCTGAGGAAAGCGGATGCCCCACGCTCCTATGTGGTGGACACAGGCTCAGAGGAGGTACAGAGGAACAAAACACACCTCAGAGCTCTTCCAGATCTACCAGGCACACAGTCTGAGGAGGCCACAGACAACGCACAAAAGGAGGGGGATGGAGAGAGAATGCTCACACAGCCACAAGCTCGCAAAAAGCTACCAGAGTGGCTGAAAGACTATGTTACGTGAATAGAATACATACTGTTGGGGACCATACCCAGCAAAAAGAGACGGTACCTAAGTTAATACATACAGTGCCTTGCAAAAGTATTCATCCCCCTTCGCGTTTTTCCTATTTTGTTGCATTACAACCTGTAATTTAAATTGATTTTTATTTGGATTTAATGTAATGGACATACCCAAAATAGTCCAAATTGGTAAAGTGAAATGAAAAAAATAAAGAACGGAAAAGTGGTGCGTGCATATGTATTCACCCCCTTTGCTATGAAGCCCCTAAATAAGATCTGGTGCAACCAATTACCTTCAGAAGTCACATAATTAGTTAAATAAAGTCCATGATCTGTCACATGATCTCAGTATATATACACCTGTTCTGAAGGCCCCAGAGTCTGCAACACCACTAAGCAAGGTGCACCACCAAGCAAGTGACACCATGAAGACCAAGGAGCACTCCAAACAGGTCAGGGACAAAGTTATGGAGAAGTACAGATCAGGGTTGGGTTATAAAAAAATATCTGAAACTTTTAACATCCCACAGAGCACCATTAAATCCATTATAAAAAAATGGAAAGAATATGGCACCACAACAAACCTGCCAAGAGAGGGCTGCCCACCA
Organism: Coregonus clupeaformis; assembly: GCF_020615455.1. NCBI lineage: Eukaryota > Metazoa > Chordata > Actinopteri > Salmoniformes > Salmonidae > Coregonus > Coregonus clupeaformis. The sequence continues at coordinate 57,219,613 of NC_059220.1, read as the reverse complement.
AAACTCACGGACAGGGCAAGGAGGGCATTAATCAGAGAGGCAACAAAGACACCAGTCTCAATGTCAACAGTGAAGAGGCGACTCCGGGATGCTGACCTTCTAGACAGAGTTGCAAAGAAAAAGCCATATCTCAGACTGCCCATCTTAATCTTTTCTTTTTATTGGCCAGTCTGAGATATGGCTTTTTCTTTACAACTGCCTAGAAGGTCAGCATCCCGGAGTCGCCTCTTCACTGTTGACGTTGAGACTGGTGTTTTGCGGGTACTATTTAATGAAGCTGCCAGTTGAGGACCTGTGAGGCGTCTGTTTCTCAAACTAGACACTTTAATGTATTTGTCCTCTTGCTCAGTTGTGCACCGGGGCCTCCCACTCCTCTTTCTATTCTGGTTAGAGCCAGTTTGCGCTGTTCTGTGAAGGGAGTAGTGCACAGCGTTGTACAAGATCTTCAGTTTCTTGGCAATTTCTCGCATGGAATAGCCTTCATTTCTCAGAACAAGAATAGACTGATGAGTTTCAGAAGAAAGTTATTTGTTTCTGGCCATTTTGAGCCTGTAATCCAACCCACAATTGCTGATGCTCCAGATACTCAACTAGTCTCAAGAAGGCCAGTTTTATTGCTTCTTTAATCAGCATAACAGTTTTCAGCTGTGCTAACATAATTGCAAAAGGGTTTTCTAATGCTCAATTTGCCTTTTAAATTACAAACTTGGATTAGCAAACACAACGTGCCATTGGAATACAGGACTGATGTTTGCTGATAATGGGCCTCTGTATGCCTCTGTAGATATTCCATAAAAAATCAGCCGTTTCCAGCTACAATAGCCATTTACAACATTAACAATGTCTACACTGTATTTCTGATCAATTTTATGTTCTTTTAATGGACAAAACAATTGCTTTTCTTTCGAAAACAAGGACATTTCTAAGTGACCCCAAACTTTTGAACAGTAGTGTATATATTTTTTATTTGTGGAAAATAATTTTTTCTTTTAAATCAATTAGTATATTTGAGTTTAACCACAATATTTGTTGTATTATTTGTTCTGTCTTTTCTGGTGGATTAAACTGAAATTGCAACCAACTTTCTATGGCTTGTTTTAAAAATAGCGATATTTTGGAGATGATTTCCTTTTCAAATAACCGAAAGTGAGAGGTAATCTGAATAAATGGAAAAAGGCCATTCTTGAACATGGGGTGAGACATTCTTACTGATCTGCTAGAGAACCAGTTCGTATTTAAATATAACTTTTGTATGACTGACGCCTTTAGTGAGAGGTCTAATGCTCTAATATTTAATAATTTCTGCCCTCCGAATTCATATACATTTTATAAACAAACCCGTTTAATTTAGTCTGGCTTGCCATTCCAAATAAAATTGAATGTTTTTTGCGCATATAATTTAAAAAACAGGTTGCTTGTATGGTATTATTTTATGTATCATTAAGGCAAATGTAGGGAGAGGTCAAAGGTAAAATAATAATATTAGTAATAAACATGACTATGTTTAAATGAATGTATGTGCTCTGTCACAGGGGCTCTCAAACTGTGGCCCATGGGCTTGTTATGGACACATGGTATGCATTAAATTAGTTCTTTTTTAAGAAGGGGCCTAAGCCACGCAGCCAATAGAATGATAGAATGAGAGGCTTCATATAGAAAAAAGCATTCATGACCTTTTGGAGTGGACATTGTGTGACAGCTGGACGTTGAAAAAGAAGGGTGGTGCAGAACTAAAATAAGTTAGGAATGTATGCATGTTTGTTCATTTGTGTGTATGTATAAAAGGGATGTCTAAGCCAGAGAGAGACAGTTGTTCCATGGAGCAAGCTCGGCTTTGTTATGCAATAAAGTCTAATTATTGGATTCACAAGCTCTGGTGTCTTGAGAGATATTTTTGAGTTGATTAATTATTAGTCAAATATTTATACGACATAATTGGCGAGCTTTTGCCAGGAGTTGAAAAATAGGGACCAGAGACGGTATACATCTGCAGTTGTGAAACGGCTTGGACGGACCATACAAACAAAAGCGGCCGCTTTTAAAAGGTAAGCCAAGTTCTTACTTATATAGTATAACATTTGTGTGGTCCGATCCGGGGCTCGGCAACATCTAAAGAAATACCAAATAGGTCTCTCCAAATTTAAGAACCAGAAAATTAAAGACTAGGAGCTTTTGAATTTAAGAATACATGTCGCTGTCGTTTGTCTGAACCGTTTGTTGAATTGATTTGATTGATTTGATTGATTTGATTCATCTTGCTGATCGCTCTGTCTGGGTCATTTCGACAAGGGCGGCTGTCCAGCTGGTTGAGCGATCAGACAATAACATGTTAAAAAGACCTACAGATACCGCTCGAGACGTGTAGTGGAAGTGAATCGTCTTGAGGACTGCTTAGGTAGGCAGAAATCCTGTGTAATACCGCTCCTTTTTCTGTGTTGAGGAAGTGTAACAGAAAAAATAGGGCAGAATTTACAGGTCGCTTAGGAAAGCGTAGTAGAAGTCCAGGTGTGTAGAGGAAGTGTAACACCTGGGCTAAATAAATAGAAATCCTGTGGATACCGCTTTGGAGAGCTAAAATTAGCACTCCAGAGGTCTGAACGGGCAGGTGGCTACCTACGGTTACCGCTCTAATGAGGAATTCTTTGTTAGAGGTCTGCTCGGGTAGGTAGGGCATCATCCTGTGTTGTGGTGATGCCAAAATTAGGTAGGGTCGATCAGGTAAAAAAGTTAGGTCATCCGGCGTAGGTGACACCATAAATTGGAGTAACACCGGTCATCCTGAGTAGGTGAACGGGTTAAATAGTCACAAGGGCTTCAAAATGTTGATAAAGTGTTAAATAGAGTAGGTCTGCTCATCTTGTGCGAGTGAGTGGTTTGCTTGGGCGGCTGTGAGTCATTCAACTGTCTGCTTCATTTGGGCACAAGTGGCTGCTCATCTGTGTGAGTGAGAATAATAAGAAATCCTGCAAGTAAATAGCCTTTCTGTAAGGAAAGGAAATATATTTGAGGTTGTTTGAAGCTTCTGTCTGATGGAGAAAGGGCGTGCCCAATCTCACATTAGGAAAGAGAAGAATAAATGGTGCGTGGATATTCATTGACCAACTGAGTGTAGAAAATTCACGTTACCAGGAGGGGTAGAATAAAACCTGTTGGAGGAACAGGTCACGTGTACCGGTGTGGTCATATGACGTCTGTGAATTGTAGAATGATAATGTATTTTCGTTACGTGAACTAGGGGATGCAAGGAGCTTTGGCTATTATGCTGAGTGAATAGCACCAATTTATAGTGGGTTCTAGATTTGTTGAATAAACAAACTTATATTTTAAACTAAAGTAATGCAATAGGCTACAATTATAACATTATCAGAAAAAGGCACTATACACTCATCTGTGGTCCTCTGTAGCTCAGTTGGTAGAGCACGGTGCTTGCAACGCCAGGGTTGGGTGTTCGATTCCCAAGGGGGGCTAGTATAATAATGTATGAGCCCACTAATTGTGTGTCGCTTGGAATAAGAGCATCTGCTAAATGACTAAAATGTTAACGGAGAGGAGAGTACGTGGTAGTAATTTTTAGTCATTGAATAAGGTTTTGCTAGATTAAACGAGTGACAATGGTGGAATATGTCTATAAATAAATTGGATTGTGATAAATGGATGATTTCAATATATGTTGGTAAACTACAGCAAGTGTTTGGTGTTACTTGTAGCTTACTTAGAAAGGATAGATTAATAGATCTCATTCATTCTGTAATGGCGGGGTGATGGTTTAATTGCGTGGCTATGATTTTAGTTGATTACAAGAGAAATAGGATATAGTTTACAACGCATGGAGAAGTGAATGTAATAGATCAACTGAACCAAACATGACGTTACTATGGAAATGTAGCATGATTAATGTTGTTAAGTTCGTTTTTAAACCCTATGATAGAGGTAAATGCAGAACGCTGTTTGAAAGTGTGTTTTATTAGGTCTGCTAGGAAAAATGGAAGAATTTCAATTTTTGTCTGTGGGTGTTAAACATTGGGGCTTGCTGAAACGTGAGAGCGCTATAAGGGACATTATGGGTCGCGTATTTTGTAGGAAGTCGTAGAAGGTTGAATATTATCGGCAGGAAATTGCTAGCTAGTTAGCGGTGAGAGCTAGTGCGGTTTTCGTTGGGTGACGTCACTTGCTCTATGAACTGGAAGTAGATGCTTTGTGTGGCATTGGTGGAGCGACGGGTAACGGTGCTTCGGTGGTGAATGTTGTCAATGTGTGCAGAGGGTCCCTGGTTCGAATCCAGTAAGGGACAGAGAGCAAATCTTTTACATTGATGTGAATTACTGGTTTCATTGATAACATTATAGGAAAGATGTTGTCCTACCAATCCATGTCGGATAGGATAACATAGTAATTAAAATTGCATATTGGTGAATTTGATGTTTTATTGGTTTTTACTATAAATATAAAATAATTTGTCATCTGTTGAGGTACCATTATGAGGGAAATTAGCGGTAGAGTATGATAGATATTGTAGAGGGTTTAAAAAATAAGTTAATTGGGTGATGAGACAGGTTGACTTGATGTTGAATGGGATTGTTTAATAGAAGTAATTATTTCTACTTAGGAGAATGAGAATATGTTATTAGGTAGTATTGCTTTGTGGAGACGATTTACTAATGAAGAACATGTCTTGATAGTTAAATAAGGAACGATATTTGATAATTGATTATTTTATTATCACATTATATAGTTTGTTTAAACAGCAGTGAGTTATGATGAAGTTTTATTACTTCAGTTAACGATAATTTGTTTATAGTACGTTGAACCTTGGGAGGTAGTTGTTGCTGTTGGCTTGATGGATTAAGTAGACATCTTTTTATGGGTTTTGGATTATGAAACAATACATTTATATAAAAAAAAAAAAAGAAAACATCAATGCAACAGTTTGCGACGTTTAAATTACTAAAATGGGGTTATAGGTTTATAGTGGAAGGTGTAGTTAACATAATAAAACGTGTTATTATCTAGTGTCTTCTAAGTGGGAGTTTCTTTTAAGGGTTGATGGGAGTCTCCTATAATATTATGTTAGGGGTAAGGTAGGACACGACGTATCAAACAATTTTAAATTGATGCTGGGGTTAATGATTGTTGATGAGATAGGACTGGGGATATATGTATGATGTTTTGTGTGTAATTACTATCTTTGGATTGTTGATTATATGTTAACGACATGTATACTTTCTCTTCCAGGAACACGGGGATTTCTTTATTGGGAGGTTAAAAAAGTCTGTAGGCTAGGGTGGAACTAGTTAGTAAAATTAAGTAGTTTTATTTTTAGGTTGTCATAGGGAGCTACCAAAATAAATAAGGCCTGGCCATTTTTGTTTGTTTATTGTTTTACTATATGGTGTTCGAATAACCACAAACAAACTACTTAGTATGAAATGTTAGTTGTATAGGATTTTTATTTCTATTTGGTTTTTTTGATGGGATGGAAGTGAAATATCTTAAAGGGGCATACACATGTAATTTGGGTTTTATTTACTGAGGGATAAGTAAATATGTGTGATTTATTTTGAAAAGAGCTGTACTAAGGACTTACAACATTTATGAAAGGTCTTGATGGTTGTTAGGAGTAGTATACTATTGGATGAAACAATTCATTGAATGATTTCAATGACCTCTGAAATCTGTCCTGGCTTTATAGTGTGACCTGATCACCCGCACTATGAATTCTAGAGGCATGCTGAATTAAGGGGTTAGATATAATAAGGATAATTGTGAAGAAGTTTATAATTTGGAAAAAATCCTATATATAAATTAGTCGAAACAGGACAAGGATGAAGTGAGAGGGTTAGTCCTGAAGGAGAGGTATTCCTTGAATAGTGTTATGGAATACAGTTAAGTAAAGATATGCTCAAGGGTTGTCATTTTAAGGTTAGTTATTATTTTAGGTTTGATAGGCAATATTGTTTTGTTTTGTTTTTTTGTACACATGAATCACGATCTGATGCATGTGTCCAAGGGGGGAAGTTGGGATTACAGAGGTTTTAATGTTTTATTATGGTTTTGTGGGGAAATATGCAAGGTGTATTAAGGATATGAGCAGTAGTAATAATGTGTTATGGGTTAGGTTAAATCATTTTTGTTTTTGTGATAGGAGGCATGGTGTAGAGGTGGTCTGTCTATGAGATAAGTGGACTACAACAAGCTGGTGTGCTTCATAATCTCAAGGCTTCTCTTGACGGATGAGAGGACATGAGTAGCATACTGTGTCTCACCTAACCTAACAATGTTCTTAAGATTTTCTTTTCATGGGTGTAGATAACTCTGCCCAACTGAGTAGGATAATCTGAGTATTTTCTGTGCCCTGGAGACTATGTGATGGCAAAAGACTACAGAAGAAAGAGCTGGAAAGACCCTATGTGGAGGGGCCTGTACCAGGTGTTGTTGGCTACCTTAATGATGGTAAAAGTGGTGGAGACAGATACTTAGATTCATGTTTCCCACTATAGGAGTGTTCCAACCTCAGCCATTGGGTAGCATTGTTGTCTTTTGTGTGTGTCTGTGCTTGTGTCTTTGCAGCAGTAACTCTGAGCTTCCCTATGGGTAGGCTGATTGAAGGACACTTTTCACAGACAGATATCGATAGATTGAGAGGGACTCTGGCTGATCCGGAGACCCTAGTGACGGGGGAAGGTTAACAACTGAAGTGACCATACACATCGTTGTCCAGGTTATACCAACGATGGTACGGATAGAGGGGAGTATCGGGTATCATCTTAACCATTGTACCAGAGTGAGGGAACTGATGATTAAGAGACTTTAAGGACCTTCCAGACCGCCGAGAGATTCCAGACCACCGAGAGATTCCAGACCACCGAGAGATTCCAGACCTCCAAGACGCACCAGATATCCTTATCATTTATTTCTCTACACTTGACTAGTTACCTGAGAATAAGGGGAATGGAGTACTGATAATAATAAAGAGCAGAAGAACAAGACATAGAAGGGATATAGACAGGATTAGAATGTATATTCTTGCACAGGCAGGAACCATAACTAAAAATACAGGAAGGGATCACTATTAGAATACAAGGGTTAAAATATAATTGGTGTGTGAGAAACCAGCACAAAGAGTATGAGGAAGTCACATGGGGTAGTGTGACCTTAAGATAATGAAAGAAAGAGACAGGTGGATCATAGACATAAGGAGAACAGTCCAAGACTTAGATAAACAATTTGATGTAGTATTTGGTGTTAGATTTCCAGGGGAAGTGTTATTGGAGTAGTTATTCCTTGGGAAAGTGCATTAAACCCTGTATATGTTAGAGCTATACCAAATACAGAAGAAAGGGAATTGAAGGAGCCGTTAAACAATGATTGATATAGATGAGTACAATATATTATATTACAATTAAATAAAGAAAATAGTCTAATATGCACCACATCTCCGTTTAAATAATTAACAGTAGTTCAAAATCTTCACAGTTACTAGGACTGTGTTATGATTCAACTTGTGTCATATAAGGAACTCGGAAAGACCATATTGGCCAGCAGAATGTTTGTAATATTTAGGAAATCCTAAATATAAACAATTTTATGATCAACCAGGATGAGGAGAGAAGTGTAAGCAATTGTTAGAATAGGAACAAGGAAAGGGAAACACCAGAGTAATGTCAAATAGAGTATGAGCAAAAATATAGGAATGTTACAATAAAACAATTGGGTTATATAATTTGGGAGAATTCAAGGGAGAATGTGAAACTAGGGGGTGTTTAAACAGATAGCCTTTGGAATACAGGGACCCCTCAAAGGAAAATCTATCAGGCATTAGATAGAAATGGGTATAAGAATGAGTGATGAAACATAATGATTTGTCATGTAGACAATGTTAATAGGGATGTTTTGGATTGGAAATTAACTCAACTGAACTGTTATGATCTGTCCTTTCCTGAGGTTGCTACGGATGGTGTCGTAATGCATTGCAGAGATCATTTGGCCCAGAACGGTGTAAACCTCAATAAAAACCAAAAATCCTCTACTCGGCTGAAGAGGAACAACAAAGGCGTTGAAGACGTTCCTGTATGACACCACCTCTGCCAGGAGACCTGAATCCAGCATCAAATCAAAACAATCAATTGCCTTCTCTTTTGTGCCTTTTCTTTCAAGAATGTGAGGAAAGAGGTCTATGCAAATGCAACGTTCTTCGTAGTTTGGGTATACTGGTTTGCAAATGGACAAAACAGAATGATGGTGGAGGTGTGGCGGTTCAGGTGTGACATTGGAATTGGGACATTGCTATGGGCAATCCAAGATGAACTATGAAGCTATCTGAAGAACATAATGAAGACGCCAGAAGATTGAGTGCCGGTAGAGGAAGGGAGTGTTAGTTGAGGTAGTATGTTGATTAAGGAGGTATTATACACTACTAAATTTATAGTAATTTGGACAATGCATTGAGGTACTGATCTGTTGTAATTCTCGTTATGAGGAAGTTAATGCTAGAATTATTATAATATAAATATACATTCTGCCAGTGTCAATATGTGCCAAGGTGAGAGTTTTAACTTTGAATGATGGAACAAAGGTGACTAATTAAGAATTGTCATTCTAAAGTTGTGTTGGGTAATTAATTTGATTATGAGTATAAATTATAAGTGGACTGATTGATCTGAATAACTTATTAATATTAATGCTTAGTGATGTTGACATAGCAATTACTTGATTAGATATGGATATTGATTATTTTGATTGTTATAATACTTGTGATATGGGTGAAAAAGGTTATGTAAGCTAAAGATATTGACACCATTCTTAAACATGTCCTAGATATTATTGTTAAGACAAAGTTGCATATGTTGATGTGACAGGATACTAACACATATAGTGGGGAAAAATGTATTTAGTCAGCCACCAATTGTGCAAGTTCTCCCACTTAAAAAGATGAGAGAGGCCTGTAATTTTCATCATAGGTACACGTCAACTATGACAGACAAAATGAGAAAAAAAAATCCAGAAAATCACATTGTAGGATTTTTTATGAATTTATTTGCAAATTATGGTGGAAAATAAGTATTTGGTCAATAACAAAAGTTTCTCAATACTTTGTTATATACCCTTTGTTGGCAATGACACAGGTCAAACGTTTTCTGTAAGTCTTCACAAGGTTTTCACACACTGTTGCTGGTATTTTGGCCCATTCCTCCATGCAGATCTACTCTAGAGCAGTGATGTTTTGGGGCTGTCGCTGGGCAACACGGACTTTCAACTCCCTCCAAAGATTTTCTATGGGGTTGAGATCTGGAGACTGGCTAGGCCACTCCAGGACCTTGAAATGCTTATTACGAAGCCACTCCTTCGTTGCCCGGGTGGTGTGTTTGGGATCATTGTCATGCTGAAAGACCCAGCCACGTTTCATCTTCAATGCCCTTGCTGATGGAAGGAGGTTTTCACTCAAAAATCTCACGATACATGGCCCCATTCATTCTTTCCTTTACACGGATCAGTCGTCCTGGTCCCTTTGCAGAAAAACAGCCCCAAAGCATGATGTTTCCACCCCCATGCTTCACAGTAAGTATGGTGTTCTTTGGATGCAACTCAGCATTCTTTGTCCTCCAAACACGACGAGTTGAGTTTACCAAAAAGTTATATTTTGGTTTCATCTGACATTCTCCCAATCCTCTTCTGGATCATCCAAATGCACTCTAGCAAACTTCAGACGGGCCTGGACATGTACTGGCTTAAGCAGGGGGACACGTCTGCACTGCAGGATTTGAGTCCCTGGCAGCGTAGTGTGTTACTGATGGTAGGCTTTGTTACTTTGGTCCCAGCTCTCTGCAGGTCATTCACTAGGTCCCCCCGTGTGGTTCTGGGATTTTTGCTCACCGTTCTTGTGATCATTTTGACCCCACGGGGTGAGATCTTGCGTGGAGCCCCAGATCGAGGGAGATTATCAGTGGTCTTGTATGTCTTCCATTTCCTAATAATTGCTCCCACAGTTGATTTCTTCAAACCAAGCTGCTTACCTATTGCAGATTCAGTCTTCCCCAGCCTGGTGCAGGTCTACAATTTTGTTTCTGGTGTCCTTTGACAGCTCTTTGGTCTTGGCCATAGTGGAGTTTGGAGTGTGACTGTTTGAGGTTGTGGACAGGTGTCTTTTATACTGATAACAAGTTCAAACAGGTGCCATTAATACAGGTAACGAGTGGAGGACAGAGGAGCCTCTTAAAGAAGAAGTTACAGGTCTGTGAGAGCCAGAAATCTTGCTTGTTTGTAGGTGACCAAATACTTATTTTCCACCCTAATTTGCAAATAAATTCATTAAAAATCCTACAATGTGATTTTCTGGATTTTTTTTCCACAATTTGTCTGTCATAGTTGACGTGTACCTATGATGAAAATGACAGGCCTCTCTCATCTTTTTAAGTGGGAGAACTTGCACAATTGGTGGCTGACTAAATACTTTTCTTCCCCACTGTATATGGGAAAGGCTATAACTAAACAAAAGTGGGGAGCATTGTTTATAAAGAAATACACCCAGTTCAGGGAGCGCCATGACAGTAGGTAAATAAATATGGGGAATTTGGGAATCCTGAATGTTTGTATGGAGTTGTTCCTGGAGGTGGATGGGCCTGCCATGGTTACAAAGCCCAACAGGAAAATGTGGAGGTTAATTTAGAGGAAAACCTTGCAGACTTGTAATCAATACCTGACTGGGCTATGGGTCCTCATCAGGATGGGTCAAGTAATGAGGAAGATATATTGGTTTAAATATATGCATATGAAAAGTAACCACATATGGCAAGGTTAGAAATAAGGAAATGCACATGCTTATATTCATTTTTACAATTAATCTTTGTATTGTTGGGACATTGTTGGAATGTCCCATAGGGGGGATTATATTGTATTATTTTATGTATCATTAAGGCAAATGTAGGGAGAGGTCAAAGGTAAAATAATAATATTAGTAATAAACATGACTATGTTTAAATGAATGTATGTGCTCTGTCGCAGAGGCCCATGGGCTTGTTATGGTATGCATTACATTAGTTCTTTTTTAAGAAGGGGCCTAAGCCACGCAGCCAATAGAATGATAGAATGAGAGGCTTCATATAGAAAAAAGCATTCATGACCTTTTGGAGTGGACATTGTGTGACAGCTGGACGTTGAAAAAGAAGGGTGGTGCAGAACTAAAATAAGTTAGGAATGTATGCATGTTTGTTCATTTGTGTGTATGTATAAAAGGGATGTCTAAGCCAGAGAGAGACAGTTGTTCCATGGAGCAAGCTCGGCTTTGTTATGCAATAAAGTCTAATTCTTGGATTCACAAGCTCTGGTGTCTTGAGAGATATTTTTGAGTTGATTAATTATTAGTCAAATATTTCTACGACATTTGGTGTAGGCAAGACCATAAGCAAATCGGTGAACTGGGATATGACTAAAGAGTTAATCAGGGTGATTTTCCAAAAATAGACAGGTATTTTCCTTTCCATGGTAGCAAAATCGTATCTATTTTTGCTAACTTTCTATTAAAATGTATTGTAGTAAGATCATTTCTTTATTTCGGGATATGTATACCGAGTATGTCCACATCACTGTCAGACCATTTTATTGGTAAACTACACTGCAATGTAAAAGTTGAATTTTTAGTGATCCCTGTGTAGCTCAGTTGGTAGAGCATGGCGTTTGCAACGCCAGGGTTCTGGGTTCGATTCCCACGGGGGGCCAGTATGAAGAAAAAAAAATGTATGCACTCACTAACTGTAAGTCGCTCTGGATAAGAGCGTCTGCTAAATGACTGTAATGTAATAATATAGTGCACTTATCATAATTTGGTTGTAATCCAGAGAGGGTAGAAAAAGTATCTAGATCCTCTATGAGGCTGTGGAGGGTTCCAAATTGTGGATTTAAAAGAAACCATGAATCATCAGCGTGCAATGACACCTTTATTTTTAAGCCCTTGATTTCTAACCCCTTGATATTATTGTTGGATCTGATTTTAATATTTAACATTTTGATGGCCATAATAAATAGATATGCCGATAGTGGACAACCTTGTTTTACTCCCCTTGACAGTTTAATACTTTCTGAGAAGTAGCCATTATTTACTATTTTAGTTACTATACATAACTTTAACCCATTTTATAAGAGATTCTCCAAAATAGAAATATTCCAGGCATTTATATATAAATTCCAGTCGTACTTTATCACAAGCCTTTTTAAGTCAGCTATGAATACCATACCTGGTTTTCCAGATTGTTCATGGTGTTCTACTGTTTCTAGTACTTGTCTTATATTATCTCCAATGTATCATCTGATTAGGATGAATAATATCCAACAATACCTTTTTAATTCTATGCGCTATGCATTGTGCTAGAATTTTTGCATCACAACACTGAAGTGTAAGGGGCCTCCAATTTTTTTAATGGACCGGATCTTTGTATTTACCACTTGGATCTTGTTTCAGTAATAATGAAATCAGACCTTCTTGTTGAGTATCTGATAATCTACCATTTTTGTAGGAGTGGTTAAAACATGCTAATAACGGTCCTCTGAGTATATCAAAAAAGGTTTGGTATACCTCCACGGGTATGCCATCCAACCCTGGAGCTTTACCGGACTTAAAGGCTTTAATTGCATCAAGAAGTTCCTCCTCTGTAATTTGGCCTTCACATGAGTCTTTCTGTACAGCTGTGAATGTACATTATTAATAGAAAAATATATACATACAATTATCTTCGGTTAGTGGAGATGGAGGAGACTGAAATGAAAAAATGTGCTTGAAGTACTTTGCTTCCTCTTTCAAAATATTGTTTGGTGAATCATGGGTGACTCCATAATTTGTCACAAGTTTCAGTAAATTATTTTTGGTAGCATTTCTATGTTGAAGATAAAAAATAATTTGGTGCATTTTCCCCCATATTCCATCCAGTTCGCTTTATTTTTTATAATATATTACACTTGATCTTTCTTGAATAAGTTCCTCCATTTCTTTTTGTTGTTCCTCTAACTTATATGTGCCTCTATGGTACAGTTTTTATTGCTATCTATCTGTACTATTAGTCCTTCCATTTCCTTTGTTAATATGGACTCTTTTGACCTAAATTGCTTTTGTTTTAGATATTAGTACTGAATTGCATGGCCTCTAAAGGCACATTTAAAAGTGTCCCATACAATAAGGGGATCTGCTGTACCTATGTTATGTCGGAAAAAGTTATTTATAAATTATTTTGTCCTAGTTAAGAACAATTTATCATCCAATAGTGTAGTATCGAGTCAATGCTGGTAATTATTGCTGTCAAACAAAGAGTCCGCTTAGGCTGTACTTTGATTATACGTTTTATTTATATCACAAGATTTCAGCATAAGTTTACAGACACCTGCAGGGTCTGGAGAACAGTGTCCAAAGATAATATGTCTGTTCTAACCCCCTTTGTCTCTAGCCTATACTTATAAAGTATGCAAAAATATGGGTTGCTCCCTCTACTGTCCAATCACCTGTCTCCAACGAACAGGGGTGTCACTACAAAATGGCTCCCTCTACTGTCCTATGTGGCGTCACACTAAAAACGGCTCTCTTTGAACTAAAATAAACATCCCCTCAGGTTCCACTTGAAAACATTAACCAAGTCATAATCTTAATACACTACATATTCCCCCCTTCGAGACTAACTAAAAGTCTCGAAAACAAACAGAATAGGATTATGACAAGTAACAATTTATCTTATTGAGTATCTTTAACATTAAACCAAAAACATTTTTCTCTAGAGTGTAAATACCTTTCTATGAAATATGAACAAATGTTTATGAAGTGTGAATACATTACTATGAAATATGAACAAATCTTTATGGAGTGTAAGAGCGAAAAACCAGTCTGGCAGCCTTCTTTCCAAATCCATCCATCAATCAAGACAGTAAAATTCTCTCACGGTCCCTCTGCCCCAGGCAACCACCTAGGTACTCCAGATCAATTCATAAATCTTTATCAATGCATTTGAAACTATGATGCAATTAAATACACATGAAAGCCCCAGCAAACAAAATACTATCCAAAATGTCCACTCTCAGGCTGGTCGACCCATCGGACCCTACAGTGGATCTCTATCCCTGCCTAAACTCCATGTCCCTAAGCATTCCCGAAATAAACAAAAACATCTAAGATCCCCACATGTATTCAATAACATCAAATATCATTCTACAAAAATTAATACCTAAGAATATGACACACATTATGTATTACACATGCAAATATGTCTATATTTCATTGCAGACACTGGAATGTAGTCCACTACACTTCATCTCCCCCGTAGTCTCGACTTCTAATGCATCGTTGATGATGGAATCGGAACCTTTCCACACCTTCCTTGTTCCATCTCCTCCAGTCATTCTCCTTTCATATTGTCCTTGTTTGAGTATTTCAATCTCTATATATTCCCCCATATGCTTCTGGAAGAAAAGAAAAGACCAAACAGTATCTTTTGCAAAACAACACATTCAAATTAAAACATCAATATCAACTAAGAATATAAAAAATGATATAAAATGATATATGAATCACATTATCCTATTTCCCCCCTTTGATTCATAACATCATACTAAAATCACACTAATATTGAATTTTTTTTTTTGAAAAATGATCAAATAATCAAAAAGGATATTTATCCATCAATACTCCATCCAGTCCCACTTGTCCATCTTCATCCAGATCTGTCACGAGTTGCAAAGCCAGAACCCAGAAGCAGACCAGGACAAGGTAAGTTGAAACGAAGGTGAGTGTTTATTTACAATTCAAGAGTGATGCTGAATAATCCAGGGAACAGAGCGGGCGGCGTTGATTAGTTGTTGGGGGTGCAGTGGTTGATCCCATCATGGGTCGGCAGCCGCCGACCACCAGGCAGAGGTTGGATGAAGGTTCGGACGGGTGACTGCAGATGGAACAAAACGGAGGTAAGTAAACAACAAGGTGCAAAAACAACAAAACTAACGCTAGGCTCTAAGACTGATACTCTGGTAAACCTACTGTTCATGGCTAACGATCCGGCAGGGAATGGATGTTAGGCCAGAGCCTAAGAAGGGTGATGATCAGGACCAGGTGTGCAGATTGCTGATGGGATGCAGGTGCGGAAATCAAGAGAGCTCCCCGGAGCGTTCCAGAACCCTCGGGAAACTGGAGATCACGAGCAGAAAAAACTAGTCCACAGACAGGACCCGACTCAGACTGCCGGGATCGTTACAGTACCCCCCCTCCGGCGAACGCCACCGGGCGGACTCCCGGAGCGCCAGGATGGAGGCGGTGAAGTCACGGATGAGGTCAGCATCTAGGATCTGTCGCCGCGGAATCCAACTCCTCTCTTCAGGACCATACCCCTCCCAGTCCACGAGATACTGGAAACCCCGGCCCCGCCGTCTGGAATCCATGATTCGTCGCACCGTGTAGGCAGGACCACCTCCGATCATCCGAGGAGGAGGAGGAGGAGGCGGAGGAGGCAACAGAGGACTGAGGAAAACCGGCTTGAGGCAGGAGACATGAAAGGTGGGATGGACTCTGGCGTCCTCGGTAGTTTGAGTCGAACTGCCACTGGATTGATCACCTTCTCCACCACAAACGGACCAATGAACCCGGTAACAACTTCCTAGACTCAGTCCGTAACGGAAGATCCCGTGTGGCCAACCAGACCCTATCTCCGATGGTATAGGTGGGAGGCGGGGATCCGGCGACGTTCGCCTGGAGCTGATACCGGTCCGAAACTCTAAGGAGTGCCTTTCTGGCCCGATGCCAGGTCCGGTGGCAACGACGAATATGGGCCTGAACAGAGGGCACTGAGAGCTCCTTCTCCTGAGAAGGGAACAAGGGAGGTTGGTAGCCATACAGGCACTGGAAGGGAGACATCCCAGTGGCAGATGTAGGGAGAGTATTGTGGGCATACTCAACCCAAGGCAACTGAGAGACCCAGGAGGTGGGGTTGGAAGAGACCAGGCAGCGTAGCGTGGTTTCCATCTTCTGGTTGGCTCTCTCCGCCTGACCATTGGATTGGGGGTGAAAACCAGATGTGAGACTGACTGTAGCTCAATGGCCAAACAGAAGGACTTCCAGACAGCAGAGGTAAACTGAGGGCCACGGTCGGAAACGATATCACTGGGCAAACCGTGGACCCTGAAAACCTCCCTAACCAGGATCTCGGACGTCTCCGAGGCAGAGGGAAGCTTGGCAATTGGCACAAAGTGGGCGAACTTGCTGAATCTGTCCACGATAGTCAGAACGACCGTGTTCCCCTCAGAAGCGGGCAACCCAGTGGCGAAGTCCAGGGCCAGATGCGACCATGGTCGCCGGGGAATAGGAAGGGGTGAAGTAGTCCAGAGCTGGGCCGATTGGTACTCTTATTCTGCGCACACACTGGACAGGCAGCAACAAAACCCCGAGTATCCTCGGCCATGGCAGGCCACCAAAAAGCGTCTGCGAAGAAACGCCATTGTCCGAGCCACGCCAGGGTGACAAGCCATCTTGCTGGCGTGGGACCATTTGAGGACAGCAGGGCCGAACCGACTCAGGCACAAACAACCGACCGGGTGGACCGTTACCGGGACCGGGCTGAGTCCGAAGGGCCGCCAGCACCTCCTCCTCAATCTTCCACATAACTGCTCCCACGACGCAGTTCCGGGGGAGAATGTCTCGGTCTTGGACCCACTCTCCTCCGTCTTGGAGAACATCCGGGACAAGGCGTCCGCCTTGCCGTTCTTAGATCCAGGTCGGACGTCAGGGAAAACTTGAATCGTCCGAAAAACAACGCCCACCTGGCCTGGCCGGGGAGTTGAGGCGTTTAGCCGATTGCACGTAAGCAAGATTCTTGTGGTCAGTCCAGACAATAAACGGTTGCTCCGCCCCCTCCAACCAGTGGCGCCACTCCTCCAAGGCAAGTTTCACCGCGGAAGCTCCCGGTTACCCACATCGTAATTCCTCTCCGCAGGCGAAAGGCGACGAGAGTAGTAGGCGCAGGGATGGAGTTTACTGTCCGTGGAGCATCGCTGCGACAGGATGGCGCCAACTCCCACATCAGACGCGTCCACTTCAACGACGAACTGACGGGCCGTGTCCGGTTGAGAGAGAATCGGTGCGTTGGTGAATCGCCTCTTCAAATCCAGAAACGCTCGATCCGCCTCGGATTCCACTTGAAGGTCCTGATACTGGAAGTCAAGGCAGTTAACGGAGCGGCCACACGGCTGTAATCCCGGATGAATCTGCGGTAGAAATTCGCAAACCCCAAAAATCTCTGGAGCTGCAATCTCGTACCGGGCTGGGCCCATTCCAGAACCGCTCTAACCTTCTCCTGGTCCATCCTAATCTCTCCCCCTGGAGATGATGTACCCGAGAAAGGATGTCGTGTGGGCGTGAAACTCGCACTTCTCGGCCTTCACGAACAGGCGATTCTCCAACAATCGCTGCAGAACCTGCCGGACATGCTGGACGTGGTCGGAAGGTTCCTTCGAGAAGATCAGAATGTCATCCAGGTAAACAAACACAAAGAGACCGATCATATCTCTCAGGACGTCGTTCACCATACTCTGGAATACCGCTGGAGCATTGGTCAGTCAAACGGCATCACCTGATACTCGAAGTGACCCATCGGTGTATTGAAACCCGTCAACCACTCGTCCCCCTCTCTGATCCGGACCATGTGATACGCATTGCGTAGGTCTAGCTTGGTGAACACCGTAGCACCCTGTAAGAGTCGAAGGCAGAACTCATCAAGGGCAGGGGATACTTGTTCTTGACCGTGATGTCATTCAACCCCCGATAATCAATGCACGGTCGAAGAGAGCCATCCTTCTTACCCACAAAGAAGAATCCTGCCCCCAGGGGTGATGACGAGGGACGAACGAGACCAGCAGCTAGGGACTCCTTGATGTAGGTCTCCAAAGCCTCACGTTCAGGTCGGGAGATACTGTATAACCTTCCCTTGGGGTAGACAGCTCCAGGGAACAGGTTGATGGCACAATCATATGGTCGGTGGGGAGGGAGTGACAGAGCCTTCTGCTTACTGAAAACTTCCCCCAAATCGTGATATGTCTCGGGAACCAGGGACAAATCTGGGGGTTTAGCCTCAATCACCTGACTGGGAACCGAATGGGGACAGGCAGTCTTGAGACAGTTAGCATGACAATCAAGGCTCCAACTCGTTACCTTGCCCGTCACCCAATCGAACGTGGGATTGTGTTCCTTCAGCCAGGGGTATCCAAGGACCAGAGGAACATGGGAAGACGGCAGAATGAAGAATGAAATCATCTCAGAATGATTCCCCGACAACAGCATCTTAACCGGTTCAGTCCTCATCGTGATACGTGCCAGACTACTGCCGTCCAGAGTGGTAGCTTCAATGGCTTCCGGCAATTGCTCCTTGGAAAGCCCCAGCTGTTCCACCAACTCGGCATCTAGAAAGCTTCCATCGGCACCTGAATCGATAAAGCGTTAATCGCTAAGCTCTGATTCCTGTTCATAAGGGTAGCCGGGAAAGCGGGGGTCTGACAGAGGTATTGAGAGGTCGAAACTGGCTCGCTAAAAGTCCTCCCAACTTTAGCGAGCCGCGCGGTTTGAGCGACCCGACTGGAACCTGAGAAGCTGATCGGTTGGGACGGAACCCATTGCTTCTCCCTCCTTCGCTCTCGGACTCGATTATCCACCCGAATAGACAAGGCTACCAAGCTGTCCAGGTCACTAGGCTCGGATAGGAGATCAACTCATCCTTGAGCTGCTCCGACAGACCCTGGTAAAGGCCGCTTGCAGAGACTCCTCATTCCACCCACTCTCCACAGCCAACGTCTTGAACTCGATCACGAAGTCGGCCACGCTGCGAGTTCCTTGGCGAAGCGAAAACAGGCGCCTAGCTGCGTCCCTCCCTCGGACGGAATGGTCGAAGAGCTTCCTCATCTCGGCCGTGAACCCCTGGTATGAAGCCATGCAGGGATCCTGTCGTTCCCAAACGGCTGAAGCCCACTCCAGCGCTCGACCACGCAGCAACTCAATCACAAAGGCTATCCTAGCCTTGTCTGTGGCATAAGAGTAGGGCTGTAGATCGAACACTAATCCACACTGCATAAGGAAGGAACGGCATCTTCCCAGCTCCCCCTCATATTTATCCGGCGTCGGAACCTTGGGCTCACGGAAGGACACAGCTCCAGAAGCGGCAGGCGAGATGGGTGAAACCGGTAGTGGATCCTCCACCGGAAACTGGCGTTGGTTCTGGACCTCCGTCAGACCGGTAGAAAGGTTCGAACTGACAACGCGATCTCCTGTAGTACCGTGCTATGATGGCCCAACATCTTCTCCTGCTGGGTAATGGCATGGCGAACAGAGTCCAGGTCCGCTGGGTTCATTACTGGCCGGATCGTTCTGTCACGAGTTGCAAAGCCAGAACCCAGAAGCAGACCAGGACAAGGTAAGTTGAAACGAAGGTGAGTGTTTATTTACAATTCAAGAGTGATGCTGAATAATCCAGGGAACAGAGCGGGCGGCGTTGATTAGTTGTTGGGGGTGCAGTGGTTGATCCCATCATGGTCGGCAGCCGCCCGACCACCAGGCAGAGGTTGGATGAAGGTTCCGGACGGGTGACTGCAGATGGAACAAAACGGAGGTAAGTAAACAACAAGGTGCAAAAACAACAAAACTAACGCTAGGCTCTAAGACTGATACTCTGGTAAACCTACTGTTCATGGCTAACGATCCGGCAGGGAATGGATGTTAGGCCAGAGCCTAAGAAGGGTGATGATCAGGACCAGGTGTGCAGATTGCTGATGGGATGCAGGTGCGGAAATCAAGAGAGCTCCCCGGAGCGTTCCAGAACCCTCGGGAAACTGGAGATCACGAGCAGAAAAAACTAGTCCACAGACAGGACCCGACTCAGACTGCCGGGATCGTTACAAGATCAGGAACAGACAACAACGGCATCTGAGCGTTGTCTCCAGGCATCACTACTCCAACCCATCTCAATATCATAGCTTTCTCAAAGGTCAGTAACAAATTAAAAAAGAAAAACATCACACACAGTGCTATCAGAGCTGCAACTAAAATCTGAACCATCACTGCTCCCACTGGGCCTAACTGATCTTGCAACCAAGTCTTCGCTGACCATCCAGCTCCTTCAGATCTACCAAATGCATCCCTTATATTCTTCAATGCATCTATAACACCAGTGATATTATCTTCCCAAATTTTATACCATATCATGGAAAAATCCCCACTTCTCTCTTAGACTTATCCTCCAATGATAGGCTTCCCAGACTATAAAATTCCTCTAAAATTGGTGCTGGAGCTATCTGCTCCCTTGTAATCAAATGCGATATATTTATGGCTTTAATAACTATCAATGTTGAAAGAGTTAAATTGCTTCTCCCTGTTGTTATAATAGACTGAAGTGTTGATGTCCTTGTTGTTACTTCATCCATTCTCCCTAAGACTTTTAACTCCTTACTTGTATTTCCATCTATCACCACTAGTGTCACTACATTCACTCTCTCTTCCTACTAACATTGAAACTTAGCTTACTGTCTTAGAGTTCCTTCAACCCTAGTTCTCCTAACTTTTTTTAATCTAATCTTTTCTCCTAACTTTTAAAAAACTTCTTCCACTGATTTATTCACAAAATCCCTTTACCACCAATTTTTAGAATATGTGATCGGGAAGTCCCCACCTGCTTCTGACTTCTTTACACACAGACTTGGCAAACGATCGAACATCTTTTAGCCTAGTTTGAAATCTCTTGGTGTAGGAATGTAACCAAGAATAACAGTCACCCCTTTTAACTTTATTTTTCAGACAGATTGTCTAATAGGCAGTCTAATAGATTATCATAGGACGAAGGACATTATCTTTTCAAGCAAATATGATTCCCAAAAACCCTACTCTTTTAAAATCTTCTACCAGACAGCCGTCTAGTGTACATCTTATTGCACAGTTCAATTTACACAATGCATCTCTTCCCAACAATGCAATAGGTATATGTTCTGATACCAGTATGTGTATTTTAATTTCTCTTTGATTTTTTATAGCAGAGCTCAATTGGTTCCTTAAGAGTGATCAACTGTTTTACTCCCTCAAATCCCTATCCTAATTAGTTAATTTTACATAATGAGATGTTTAACCTCTTTAGGCTCAACACAGATAAAAGCTTTTCCTCTATTCCTTCTCCTAGTCCTTTTTATTTTCACTTCAATTGTTGGATATTTTCTCTAATCGGTGCTATCAGCTGACACCCCCCTTCGGATCTTCTAGGCACTCTAGAATCCTTGCTCCTTTAAGGGTTCACCTGGAGAACAGGTGATCTTCACTTGCTCCTTTATCTTCCTCAGAAATTCCCTCTGTTGTTTCCTCCTGGCGCATTTCACTCACAGGTAAAGTAACCAACCTGTCCACAATTATAACACACTTCTGAAAGTTGCTGGAAGTGTAGCTGAAACCTTCCTCCTCCTTCTAAGCCTTCTCGTCCTCTTCCTCTCCAATTCTGTGTCTGTCCAGAAACTGGCTGTGGATATGGAACAACTGGTACCGCCATTGGTGGCTGATACAATTGCATTTGACCTTGTTCAGTTGAAGCAATGGCAGTGATTGTTGATTTGGTGCACACTGATTCTTCATAACCAAAGCTTGTTTCTTCTCCTTCTTCTTCTTCTTTTCTTGAGTTGTTCATCCAGTTGTGTTACTTCTTCTAAACTATTCACTTTATCCAGGCATGATACGCATCGGTCTATATCTCTTTCTATTTCTTCTTTGCTAATCATTGTCGGATAAAATCCTCTTGAATATGAAGCACCTTTAATCTCCAAATCTTCATCGCTGTCTTCATCTTCACTTTCCTCAGAGATCGAATCTCTAGTATCCTTCTTCCTTCAACTTCCATCAGAGATCAAATCTCTAGTATCCTTCTTCTTTCCTCTCTTGCCAACTTCCTTCTGATCACAGAGTCATATCCACCCATGATCTCTTCTCAATCACTATGATCATCATCATCATCATCTCCATCTTCCTTAACCTTTCTCTTCTCTTCCAGACATCTCATTTTCTTCCTTTTGGAGTTTTCTTTTATCTTTATGGTCGTTTCTGCTTCTCCTCTCTCTATTATTCGTTCATCTTCATCTCTGATGCAATAATCACCCTCCTGGATGATCACCGGAAGCTGAGGATAAACGTCCTTAAACTCTACTTCCTTCTCATAAGGTGGGGGTCTTTTTGCTAAATCCATATGTGAGAAAGGTATACTAACTTCTGCCCTTAGTTTTTCTGTCGCCTTTCCTTGTTTCACAATATTCTCTATACCTTTGTTTATTTTATCGCTGGAATCTTTTATCAGTTTTTGTTTGAGAATGAAGGACAACTTAAGAACACCCAGCTCTCTTTGTGTCTTTTCTTTACGTTGTTCCCTTTTTTCCCTTTCTTTTGATCTGCTTTATGAATTGACAGAAGCACTTTCATTATGTTGATTACGTCAGGGTTAAGAGTCCCTTCCACTGGCCATGGTTGTTCAATGTCAGGCCAACGTTTGTTCCATTTGCCGGATAACCTCGCAATACTTTAGTTAATGGTATTGCAATGTTTACTATTTTTAACTATATCAACAGGTGTAATTACCTTCTTAGTCCTGATATCCTTTTTCCCCATCGTAACAACTCTTTTATATTCCTTTAATGTGAATTATTTTATTTTAGACTATATAGCCTATGGCTTCCTCCCTTTAATAAAAAAAAAAAATCCAAATAATAAAAATTAATCCATAAAAATATGAATATTCAAAAATCATTATTTAAATTGTTTTCCCCCCAATTAAACAATTACACAATAAATTTATGAATAATCAAAAATATTTTTTAAATTTCTATTTCCTATTTTACTAATTCATCAATTAGTGGCTATCTTACCCTTCCTGATTGAAGGTGGTATGTATAATATCTATAATCCAGCAACACTACAGTACTCATAAATCCCATTGCTTAATAAGCATCCAATTATCTTAATTTTACAGAATAATGTTAGTACTCGATTTCCAACAGAACTGTAATCAAACCAACTCATCCACAGAAACTCCAAAATGCAAATTTTATTCAATCAGTCTTTTGCCAAGTCTCTGTGAAATTGTCATAACATCAAATATCCTGTAGGGGAAGATTTTGTAAACAGAACAGCACCAAAACCTTTTGACTCGATCCTCTGTCGCGTCACCCCTTGTCACGTGATGTACACGTCAGCACCTCCTCTCTTTCTCTCTCTCTCCTCGTTCCTCCTATAATTCCTATTTCCTCTCATATGACAAAAGAGCATAGAAACAGACAAGAATTTAGCAGTTTATGCAATCACTGAGTCACTTCAACCATTCAATATTCCTCCAGTCACATTCGCTCTAAGAATTAACTCAGGAATCGCATAAACAGCTCAATAACATTTTTATTTTATTTATTTATTTAATTATTTTTAATCCGTCAACATATCTCTCTCATTTATCAATTCAATATGTCTCAAGAAACCAGTTTCATCCGCCGATGTAACAACTAGAACATTCCATTCGTGTTCAAATCTCTACGTTCGTCTGTGTCTGTGTCTCCCCCCCTTGCACCGTGTAGCAGAGGACCTATTTACCCCTACGTCACTATAGTGTCGTAAAATCCCACGTGTCGTAATCTAGTGTCGTAAAATTCCACGTGTCGTAATGTAGTGCGTAAAATCAGACGTGTCGTAATCTAGTGCCGTAAAATCACACATGTCGTAATCTAGTGCCGTAAAATCACACGTGTCGTAATCTAGTGCCGTAAAATCAGACGTGTCGTAATGTACATTCCCCAACACGATTTCACCGTTGAAGGGAGCTCCTCAGCTCTCTCCCCAACCCAAACAGACAGTTAACAGTCCCGCTGTAACTCCGTTTTCTCCTCATAGTCAAACAACATTTAACAGAGCTCACAAAGCATAGAACCTAAATTCTACACACAAAAACATAATTTAAGAGGCTTTATTCCATCACAATGGCCCTCTAAGGTCACATGCTAGCATGTAGCACAATTAGCATTTAGCATTAGCATTTAGCCTTAGCATGTATGTAACATGTGGCGTGCAACATGTAGCAATGTAACCTGCATTGCGCCTAACTTCTTTTTCTTTGTCCCTACCTTTTATGATGCCGTGAGTTCTGGATATTCTATGAGAGGTTCCCCCAAACATATACCCCGTCGGATACAAGATGAGCAGTAACTTGCAAAATAATGTATATTCCACCGTCCAGTCCCAGACTGACCTAAAACATATAACGCGTAAAAGGATTTTCGGCCCATCCTAAGATCGCCTCCCTGAGGTCTTTACCAGATTCGCAATGCCCTAATGTGTATACGTATCTCTGCCTTGTATATCTGCCTTGTATATCTGCCTTGTATATCTGCCTTGTATCTCTGCCTTGTATATCTGCCTTGTATATCTGCCTTATTCACTACCATCGATTGCTCTAGAATTCCTATTCAAGCCTATTTCTATAGACACTCCCCCCTATTTGCGCCGTTTACCAGTGCAAACAACATTTAGAATATTTATAACAGACCCTTAGTCGACAGCAACAAAACCACATCAGCACACACAAGTAATTTACACGGTACATCTCCCCAGCGCACACCCATAAGCCAGCGAACCAACTAGCGCCCAAAATTTGTGAGGAATCTCACCTTATAGCCGGCTTGAGCGGGAGTCACCTCGCGGCTCATGAATGGAACACAAGAAACATGCAGACCGATCCCATCCTCGTCGTCATTTGTAGTATCGAGTCAATGCTGGTAATTATTGCTGTCAAACAAAGAGTCCGCTTAGGCTGTACTTTGATTATAAGTTTTATTTATATCACAAGATTTCAGCATAAGTTTACAGACGCCTGCAGGGTCTGGAGAACAGTGTCCAAAGATAATATGTCTGTTCTAACCCCCTTTGTCTCTAGCCTATACTTATAAAGTATGCAAAAATATGGGTTGCTCCCTCTACTGTCCAATCACCTGTCTCCAACGAACAGGGGTGTGGCGCAGTGGTCTAAGGCACTGCATCGCAGTGTTAACTGTGCCACTAGAGATCCTGGTTCGAATCCAGGCTCTGTCGCAGCCGGCCGCGACCGGGAGACTCATGGGCGGCACACAATTGGCCCAGCGTCGTCCAGGGTAGGGGAGGGAATGGGTCGTCCAGGGTAGGGGAGGGAATGGCCGGCAGGGATGTAGCTCAGTTGATAGAGCATGGTGTTTGCAATGCCAGGGTTGTGGGTTTGATTCCCACGGGGGGCCAGTATAAAAAAAAGATGTATTCACTAACTGTAAGTTGCTCTGGATAAGAGCGTCTGCTAAATGACTAAAATGTAAAATGTAAAAATGTGTCACTACAAAATGGCTCCCTCTACTGTCCTATGTGGCGTCACACTAAAAACGGCTCTCTTTGAACTAAAATAAACATCCCCTCAGGTTCCACTTGAAAACATTAACCAAGTCATAATCTTAATACACTACAATAGCCTTTGATAAAATGTGCAATATCCTCGTCCACGTGGAAATTCTGTAAGAGTAATATATATGCCAATTATTTGATGGTCCGACTGCATTCTGTCCCATATCAACACTTTAAAAACTTTTGCTGCCAGTGAGAATGACATAAGAAAGTAGTCAAGATGATAACACTGTTTGTTTTGTCCCCTCCAGATGTACTGTATCTATATACACTGAGTATACAAAACATTAACCTTTTACTGCAGTGAGCTAAATCAGGGTCACACAGAGTGTTTCTTGGTAGTCTTTAAAAAATCTACTTTGAAACAAAAGTATACACCTCACACACATGGTTATATGCTTAAAAAATAAGACACCTGTACCATGTCAGATATAGAGTTGAAATGTATTACATTTTGAGTTTGCATCCCAATATTACACTTTACATACACTACCAGTCAAAAGTTTGGACACACCTACTCATTCAAGGGTTTTTCTATCTTTTTTCATTTTTTACATTGTATAGTAATAGTGAAGAGATCAAAACTATGAAATAACACCTATGGAATCATGTAGTAACCAAAAAAATGTTAAACAAATCAAAATATATTTTATATTTGAGATTCTTAAAATAGCCACCCTTTGCCTTGTGACAGCTTTGCACACTCTTGGCATTCTCTCAACCAGCTTCATGAGGTAGTCACCTGGAATGCATTTCAATTAACAGGTGTGCCTTGTAAAAAGTTAATTTGTGGAATTTCTTTCCTTCTTAATGCGTTTGAGCCAATCAGTTGTGCTGTGACAATGTAGGGGGGTATACAGAAGATAGCCCTATTTGGTAAAAGACCAAGTCAATATGATGGCAAGAACAGCTCAAATAAGCAAAAAGAAACGACAGTCCATCATTACTTTAAGAGATGAAGGTCAGTCAATATGGAACATTTCAAGAACTTTCTACGTTTATTCCCAAGTGCAGTCGCAAAAACCATCAAACGCTATGATGAAACTGGCTCTCATGAGGACCGCCACAGGAATGGAAGACCCAGAGTTACCTCTGCTGCAGAGGATAAGTTCATTAGAGTTACCAGCTTCAGAAATTGCAGCCCAAATAAATGCTTCATAGAGTTCAAGTAACAGACACATCTCAACATCAACTGTTCAGAGGGGACTGTGTGAATCAGTCCTTCATGGTCAAATTGCTGCAAAGAAACCACTACTAAAGGACACCAATAAGAAGAAGTGACCTGCTTGGGCCAAGAAACATGAGCAATGGACATTGTCCTTTGGTCTGGAGTCCAAATTGGAGATTTTTGGTTCAAACTGCTTTGTCTTTGTGAGACGTGGTGTAGTTCCCACCGTAAAGCATTGAGGAGGAGGTGTTATGGTGTGGGGGTGCTTTGCTGGTGACAATGTCTGTGATTTATTTAGAATTCAAGGCACACTTAACCAGCATGGCTACTACAGCACTCTGCAGCGATACGCCATCCCATCTGGTTTGGGCTTAGTGGGACTATCATTTGTTTTTCAACAGGACAATTACCCATCACATCTCCAGGCTGTGTAAGGGCTATTTTACCGAGAATGAGAGTGATTGAGTACTGCATCAGATGACCTGGCCTCAACAATCCCCTGACCTCAAGCCAATTGAGATGGCTTGAGATGAGTCGGACCGCAGAGTGAAGGAAAAGCAGCAAACAAGTGCTCAGCATATGTGGGAACTCCTTCAAGATTGTTGGAAAAGCATTCCAGGTGGTTGAGAGAATGCCAATAGTGTGCAAAGCTTTCACAAGGCAAAGGGTGGCTATTTGATTTGTTTAACACTTTTTTGGTTACTACATGATTCCATATGTGTTATTTCATAGTTTTGATGGCTTCACTATTATTCTACAATGTAAAAAATTAAGAAAAACCCTTGAATGAGTAGGTGTGTCCAAACTTTTGACTGGTACTGTATATCACAGAAGACTGAAATCAAAAAAAATAATCAGTTTGACATAAAAACACCAGATTTTCGGCTGGTAGAAAAAAGAAAAGTTTGTTCATTATGAAATTATGAAAAATATGAATTACATTCCACACATGAGGCCACTAGGTCATTTAACTGCAGGAAAGGGCTAAGATCACCTGATTTTTCCATGACATAGACTAACCAGGTGATTCCAGGTGAATACTATGAACCCTTATTGATGTCTCCTGTTAAATCCACTTCAATCAGTATAGATGAAGGGGAGGAGACAGGTTAAAGAAGGATTTTTAAGTATTGAGACAATTGAGACATGGATTGTGTATGTGTACCATTCAAAGGGTGAATGGGCAAGACAATTGATTTAAGTGCCTTTGAACAGTGTATGGTAGTAGGTGCCAGCCACACTGGTTTGAGTGTCAAGAACTGCAGCGCTTCTGGGTTTTTCATGCTCAACAGTTTCCTGTGTGTATCAAGGGTCCACCACCTAAAGGACAGCCACCCAACTTGACACAACTGTGGGAAGCATTGGAGTCAACATGGGCCAGCATCCTTGTACATGCCCCGACGAATTGAGGCTGTGCAAAGGGGGGGAGTGGGGGATGCAACTCAATATTAGGAAGGTGTTCCTAATGTTTGGTATATGCACAGATAATTTGCAGAGGACTTCATTTAAAGTGTTGGCAACTTGGCATTATAAACGAAATAAGAGTGCTTATAAGGCCAGTGTTACACTTACTTTTTAACCAGCCTCTCACTCTGCTGCCTAATGCTAGTAAAAACGAGTCCAATGCTGGTCATAATCTATATCAGTATGGGTGAATTCTATTGTCATCCTCAACACTTCAAGTGCTTGGGTAACCTTTGATTACAGGGTCATACAAACTTGGCAGAGATGCATGTTATGATCACAGTTCCATGATTACCAGCTAGGCCACATGTAGACTGCCACAGTACCAATGTGCAATGCATTATGTCAGTATACTGTCTCAAGGACTCTACTTGGTCTAATTTTTCATTCCTGTTAAGTAATGTTTTGTAGGTTTATGGGTACAGTGTTGTCTTGTGTTTTTATGATGTTTGCATATTACACTGTTATCCAAGCCATAAGACTGCTGAACAATTAATCAAATGGCCACCTGTACTCTGTATTTATTATCTATGCATAGTCACTTTACCCCTACTTACATGTACAAATTACCTTGACTAACCTGTACCCCCGCACATTGACTCGGTACTGGTACGCCCTGTATATAGCCTCATTATTGTTATTTTGTGTTACTTTTTATTTTTGTATTTTTTACTTTCGTTTATTTAGTAAATATTTTCTTAACTCTATTTCTTGAACTGCACTGTTGGTTAAGGGCATGTAAGTAAGCATTTCACGGTAAGGTCTGCACTTGTATTCGGCGCATGTGACAAATAAAATTTGATTTGATTTGATTTTTGATTTGATTCCAAAGGAAAGAGGCTGTATCACAGGTTGATGGTTACAAAACCGAGACCTCTTTCACAAGCAGTGGTCATGTCCCTACGCATGGTAACTGTAACCTCATGTAACTCAGCCACACGTGAGGACTAACCGGGCCAGGCATATACAATCCATTCCTATCATACCTTTGTGGCATTACTTGCATGCAAATGTTTGTGCCCTCAAGGAAAGAGGTCCCCTCTCCTCTCATAATACAGTATGGCTTGTGAATTATTTATTTGGTGTATAGTACTGTACTTTATGCAGGTCTCTAAATTAAAACAATTAATTGGTAGCACTGGTGCTCCCAACTTTAAAAAGTCAGGAGCACCACGTGAAATTTTGGAACACCAGAAAATATGTATTTAATTTAAAATGTAACACTGTCTCTTGAAAAAAAAAGTCAGGTTTGTGATGAGGACATGCAAGAGATCTGTTATTCATTCATTACTATAATCATTGATCTCCTGAAGAAGATATTCCTTTTCCTTTCTTTGGATATATTGGTAAAGTTACCAGGTTGTTAGCTAGCTAGCGAATGAGGTAACATGACTGAACAACGTATAAACAAATGTTTAACAATGCGCGAGTAGTTTTAGAACTGCCCACAACATGATTTATGAATGTAAAATGCGGTCCCAGCGATCCACTATAGGAAGATAAAAATGTTGCGCCGGGCAATGGGTCAAATATTTTGACCTGGTCGGTCTAGAAGCAAGCATGCAACCATGACGCTAACAAATCTGCACTCGCTTGTTTCTCTAGGGCACTTGGAAACAACGGTACAACAATTATTATCTGGGAGATTTTTTTCATGGTCGCAAAATGCTCCCTGGTCGCACAGTGCTTTAGAGCCTGGTTGCAGCCAGCGGAACACTGACTGTTTGTGTGTTCACAGTGTGTTTATTAGTCCGAGAAACAACCACCAGGGTCATCAGACGAACAGAACACTGTGTACCAACATGTTGGTGCTCCAATTACAAATGGGAGTGTTATAAAATGTGGATCTCTTCTTTTCCTTATAAAGATATATAATCTCTCCAGAGTCTAAACTTCCTGTCTACTTCCTCTACTATGTCATCAACTCTCTTATCAGGCTCAGTTACATCAGAGGGGTATACTACAAAGCAGAATCAAGGAGTTAGCCAGCTAACTTGCCTAAATATTCTGTAATAACTTTTTTTTTTTTTTTTTTAAGATACAGGTAAGCTTGAAATGGGCATGGTCTAATTGACTCAACAACCAAAAACAAGTCAAAACGATTACCCAACGTTCTACTATAAGCTAAAAATGCAATATAGACTGAGTGACTGGGAGCACTGACTGTATGCCTACAGTTGTAAGACCAGCTATATTTCATCACAGATTACACTCCTGAATCTTCCTAATGCTGTTGAGTCAGGGGCCTGTATGGGATCATTGGATTTCTGTGTCCCCTAGGGGTTTTACCTGTACCTCAGCAGTTGAGACTATTGTATCTAACCTGTGTTGAGCACAGCTGGTCAGCAGAGACACTGAGCTAATGTTATGCTGGTGTGTTATATTTCACGAACTAATTTAGAAATGAAAGGTGAGATGATATGGTTTGCCATTTAATTGTGGCCTTTGAAAAGCCAACATCTGTGTTTTGTGGTTTGTGTGTGTCTTATTGTTATATGCATGTTTGAAAATGTAACATGCAGTATCTGAATTCAATTGATATATGCAGAAATCAGAAATCAATTAATCATTCACACTTTGCCTTTCCCTTTATAGATCTCACTGCCACCAACCTAATCAAAATAGTGTAAAAAATGTAAATTCAATCCCTTGACGTTTCCCCTTCTATATAGAATACTGTAGCAGAAGTTTCCATAATGAATATTAATTGACTTAGGATGGTGAATCTCCTGAGTGGCGCAGTGGTCTAAGGCACTGCATCGCAGTGCTAACTGTGCCACTAGAGATCCTGGTTCGAATCCAGGCTCTGTCGCAGCCGGCCGTGACCGGGAGACTCATGGGCGCCGCACAAGTCGTCCAGGGTAGGGGAGGGAATGGCCGGCAGGGATGTAGCTCAGTTGATAGAGCATGGCGTTTGCAACGCCAGGGTTGTGGGTTCGATTCCCACGGGGGGCCAGTATAAAAAAAATATATGTATTCACTAACTGTAAGTTGCTCTGGATAAGAGCGTCTGCTAAATGACGTAAATGTAAACTCCTAGGGAGATAAAGTAGATTCTCACATGACAAACAGTCTTTGAGAAGCAAGCAAACACAGTCTGGGCTCCATGGAATTAGAACATAATTTATGAGAGAAAGTGGAGTTTATTATTCCTGTTGCTTGTCAATCAGATCCATATAAAGTAAAACTATGAAAACAGAAATGAATTCTCTTCACATTTCAACTGAGAACATTTTCTGCAAAACATTATTAGTCTTAAAAATAAAGTGTTTGGTAAGATAATGTAAGAGTCAGTGATGAAAGTACATTTGGTAATGGTTGTACATCCAATGATTTGCCTCTTCTGTAACATAGGGGTGTCCTCTCAACAGCAAAAAAAAGAAAGTCTGTGATGGCTTATCTCCCTCAGAACTGTAAGGGCATTGGGATTCAGGTCACTTGTATCTCATACCAGTGAGAGGGATCTCTGTAATGCCATGTGGGCCTCTGTGCACTCAGCACTCCTGCTTTAACAAGTCAGGTGTATCGAAAATATACAGCCACTGAAGACCTTAGGGCAGTCAGGGTGGTTAAAATGCATTAGCACATCCCCTGCTCTTCTAAGTGTTGGATCCCTACATAGGCCATAGCCTGCTGTCAGGACAGTAGTAGTGCTTTGCCTTGTGTTGACTAGGATGTTCCAGTTCCTCTAATGAGCAGCTAGCAGGGTAATTAAGGTCCACTTAGGACTATTGATTACAGATAATGCCACAGCCACAGCGATGTTCTACAATAAGTCACTTTAGTGATTGGCGATGCCTCTAGTCTAGAGTAATGTAGTACTATCGCTACCTGTGTTTAAAACAGGACTGTAAAACATTTTAATGGTTTCAACCAGAATGAGAGCTGACAATTTCACAGCAGGCCTATGGATTGATTGGGTCACAGTTATATTGGCACATTCAATGAATGAGTCAGGGCTGGGGTCAATTCCATTTAAATTCCAGTCAATTCAGAAAGTAAACCAAATTCCAATTTGAAATGTTCCTCGTTGAAAAGCATTGAGGAGAATTTGAATTATAATTTTAGTGTACTTCCTGAATTGACTGGAATTTAAATGGAATTGACCCCAATCCTGGAATGAGTTTATTTGGTATTTGTCTTGCTTGCTTCGCAGTATGGTTTATCTGGAGTGGGGGCTTGTCTTAGTCTGGCTAACACCTAACTCGAAGTCCTCCTGACTTCAGAGTCTGGAAAGGTTATTTTGATGTTGTCGGCATGATGCGTCGATAATGAAGGGGATGTGCTTTTTTACTGATTTATTCTCCTCTATGTCTTTCTCACTCAAACACCCACATGGACAACCACACACAACCCCAGAGCGCCACCCCTTCCAATACAGCTGTTGGATTTTAAAATCCAAACAACATGAGGTATCTCAACCCCACAGGAAAGAAATAACATCTTTGAGTGAACAAATCAAAGCTCAACACATTCAGGAGCACATTTCTGCTCAAATACTGCATTTATAACGGCCTCCTGTCCAGACCAGTGTGTCACAGCTCTCTCTCTCTCTGTGAGTCGTGTCAGCCAGGCTTGTCTAGGAGGAGAGGGGGATTGTGAGATGGTGTGGTAGGAAGGATGGGAGCATTTTTCTCATCTGGCCCCAAGAAAACATACAGCTTTTACTTGGATGAGAAAGTTTATATTTTCAGTATTGATTTATGAAGCTTTTGCTGCATATTTAGTTTTTGTCAAACTTTTGCAATGTTCCACTGTTTCACATATTTGACTTAACCCACTGAACCAGACTAGCGCTGAAATAGCATAATTTCTCAACCCACGTGATTCTGGTAACAAAATGTTTTATGCAGTGTTATTATTCGGGATGAGGGATTTGGTCTCCTTCAAATTCTTGTAAAAGTAATTCTGAAATCTTCTCTGTTTTGGGTTTAAAGCTTAGAATACAAAATAACAAATCAAATCTGCTTTATCCAAAGCTGGTTCCCAAGTTGGACAGTAATTTAGGAAGGAACAGATCCTGTATTATGGCAACAGATTTTCACATATTACATAATGTTCAGTGGCGACCCGTGATTGGCTCAGTGTTCTGTCACTCATGGGGAGAGCTTGAACTCTACAGGGAGAGCTTGAAAATACAAGCCCCTTGGGTGCTGCCATAGATTTACATTAAAAGTTCCCATCCAAGAAGGCTCAAGGTCATTGGCCACAGATAAAATGACGTCAAATCATGTTATATCTACCGTAGCTTTGATTGGACTGATCATGTCAGCATCATACTTGATTGACTGCTGCACCACCTTCCTGTTCAAGTGAGCACAGCACAACAAGCTGAGTCCAAAAATGTCTACGCTGCTGCATAAAATGTGTAATATGCCAAGGAGATATGTATACTGTAGCTAAGAAAGTAATACTAAGTGTATGTTGTTTAGTAAGCTGTTAGTAGCCCATGTGCCTCACCTTAATAATTTGGTCCCTTCCCCCCTCATAACTTAGCCTACTGTTCTGACTTGCTGGTGCACATGTAGACTATAGTCTGTTTTAGAGAAATGTCATCATTGAATATTGTAAGAGCTTTCATTGTCTGCTTATATTCCTCCTTTATTTATCCTACGGTTCTGACTTGGAGTACAGGGAGAATACTGTAAGAACGGCCCATGTTCTGAATTTTGTCGCTGTACATTTCAAAAGTGCTGAACAAATAGTTATATTGACTACGTCCGTCTTAGCTCTCTCATTAATGTCTTAATCAAATGTATGGATTGCCTCTTATCCGCTCATCGTTCCCTTATGCCATAGTTTGTACATCTCAATTGTCAGTAGAAACCACATTTGTTTAAGCAAGTCAGCCATATCAGCTATGTTTTTTAAAAAGTCCGTAAATGAGGCTGAATGAACTGTTTCGCTGCCAGACAAGGCTCCGCTGAAAGCCAGGTGTAGCGGTGGTAAGGATTCACTCCATGGTTCTGAAAAGAAAGCTCTGCTGTTGGGACAGCTTTATGAAGGCCCTAACAGTTTG
This sequence comes from Coregonus clupeaformis, assembly GCF_020615455.1. Taxonomy (NCBI): domain Eukaryota; kingdom Metazoa; phylum Chordata; class Actinopteri; order Salmoniformes; family Salmonidae; genus Coregonus; species Coregonus clupeaformis. Next base: position 57,185,533 of record NC_059220.1, on the reverse strand, counting down.
TGGGCACCGTTTGTCACTCTTATAGTGCAATTAATGTATTGTTTAGTGTTGTGTTGTGTGGTGTGGTGACTTTGCTGGCATGCATACTTTTTTTAAAATTGTTTTGCCCCACAAAGATTTACATGCTAAAATTGCCACTGATAATGTTACACAAGATTTCTGGTAAGCCCAATTCTGTGTGGCTTCATAGTCATTTCGTTTTGGCAGAAAAGCTTGTTTTGTAATGGTGATGGACAGTAAATAATACATCTCAACTTGTGGTCAGTATGATAAAAGATTGATAGTGGTGAGACGTTATTGAATTATATATCTATGGTGGGGGATACCTCTGCTGAATAATACAGTAGAATAATATTGGTAATATACAGGACGAACCCTGAATAATGGATGAATCATGTTGGTGAACCCCAGGATATCCTGGTGAATGTGGAGGAGGAGAGGGGATATACTCTACTACAGGACCTGTGATGGTGTCTGGTTGTCTGTATGTGTGCTACTGGGGAGCTCTGTCTTATTCCCTTACAGTGTTCATTATTTAGTACTGTTGGTTGTTTTCTGTATCCAGATACTGTGTGATGGTGATGCTGCTGCTGTTCTGTTCTGTTCTGTTCTCATGGGATCAAAAATGCATGTTTTAGCACTGTGTGTTACTGCAAGATACACCAATCAACACTTTGTCATATGTTGTTTTTGTTTAGGATAATATCAGCAGTCTCTTTATGAACTTTGATGTTGAATCAGCAGAGCAAACTTGTATGTTATTACATTATTCCTACATATCTGTTTGGGTTTGATTAGTCCGCTTTGCTCACTAAGAGCCCTATCTACACATTCATTAGTATAGCGCACAAGATGGATCATGTTTTTGACACCCGAAACCCATTAAGCGTGTTTGATTAAATGGGTCTAATTTCTCTCCTGTGCACAAGTCAATATCAGTCAGCTTCCTTCTCCTGTAAAGAAAAAAAATACATGTAAAATATATTTCTAGATACATTTTGAAATATTTCAAATTGGCCAAATAATGTATTTAAAACAATTATGTAATAGATTTTAAATACATTCCAACATATATTACTGTATTTAAAATGTATATATAATTTATGTAAAATGTATATCACAATATATGTTAAATGCATAAAACATTTATTTAATGTATTTTTAAATATACTGAACAAAAACTATAAACGCACCATGCAACAATTTCAAAGATTTTACTGAGTTACAGTTAATATAAGGAAATCAGTCAATTGAAATACATTCATTAGGCCCTAATCTATGGATTTCACATGATTGGGCAAGAGCACAGCCCTGGGTGGGCCTGGGAGGGCATAGGCCCACCCATAGGCCCACCCAATCAGAAATATATATATTTTTTGGGTCTGCGGTTGTTAGGTCGGTTGGATGTATTGCCAAATTATCTAAAACGATGTTGGAAGCGGCTTATGGTAGAGAAATGAACATTCAATTCTCTGGCAACAGCTCTGGTGGGCATTTCTGCAGTCAGCATGCCAATTGCATGCTCCCTCAAAACTTCAGACATTTGTGGTATTGTGTTGTGTGACAAAACTGCACTATTTTAGATTGCCCTTTTACTGACAAATCAAATCAAATCAAATTGTATTTGCCACATGCGCCGAATACAACAGGTGTGGACATTACCGGGAAATGCTTACTTACAGCCCTTAACCAATAATGCATTCATTTTTTTATTAAAAAGTAAAATAAAACAACAACAACAAAAAAGTGTTGAGGAAAAAAAGAGCAGAAGTAAAATAAAAAAACAGTAGGGAGGCTATATATACAGGGGGGTACCAGTGCAGAGTCAATCTGCGGGGGCACCGGCTAGTTGAGGTAGTTGAGGTAATACAGTGGGGGAAAAAAGTATTTAGTCAGCCACCAATTGTGCAAGTTCTCCCACTTAAAAAGATGAGAGAGGCCTGTAATTTTCATCATAGGTACACGTCAACTATGACAGACAAAATGAGAATTTTTTTTTCAGAAAATCACATTGTAGGATTTTTTATGAATTTATTTGCAAATTATGGTGGAAAATAAGTATTTGGTCACCTACAAACAAGCAAGATTTCTGGCTCTCACAGACCTGTAACTTCTTCTTTAAGAGGCTTCTCTGTCCTCCACTTGTTACCTGTATTAATGGCACCTGTTTGAACTTGTTATCAGTATAAAAGACACCTGTCCACAACCTCAAACAGTCACACTCCAAACTCCACTTTGGCCAAGACCAAAGAGCTGTCAAAGGACACCAGAAACAAAATTGTAGACCTGCACCAGGCTGGGAAGACTGAATCTGCAATAGGTAAGCAGCTTGGTTTGAAGAAATCAACTGTGGGAGCAATTATTAGGAAATGGAAGACATACAAGACCACTGATAATCTCCCTCGATCTGGGGCTCCACGCAAGATCTCACCCCGTGGGGTCAAAATGATCACAAGAACGGTGAGCAAAAATCCCAGAACCACACGGGGGGACCTAGTGAATGACCTGCAGAGAGCTGGGACCAAAGTAACAAAGCCTACCATCAGTAACACACTAGGCCGCCAGGGACTCAAATCCTGCAGTGCCAGACGTGTCCCCCCTGCTTAAGCCAGTACATGTCCAGGCCCGTCTGAAGTTTGCTAGAGTGCATTTGGATGATCCAGAAGAGGATTGGGAGAATGTCATATGGTCAGATGAAACCAAAATATAACTTTTTGGTAAAAACTCAACTCGTCGTGTTTGGAGGACAAAGAATGCTGAGTTGCATCCAAAGAACACCATACCTACTGTGAAGCATAGGGATGGAAACATCATGCTTTGGGGCTGTTTTTCTGCAAAGTGACCAGGACGACTGATCCGTGTAAAGGAAAGAATGAATGGGGCCATGTATCGTGAGATTTTGAGTGAAAACCTCCTTCCATCAGCAAGGGCATTGAAGATGAAACGTGGCTGGGTCTTTCAGCATGACAATGATCCCAAACACACCGCCCGGGCAACAGGAGTGGCTTCGTAAGAAGCATTTCAAGGTCCTGGAGTGGCCTAGCCAGTCTCCAGATCTCAACCACATAGAAAATCTTTGGAGGGGAGTTGAAAGTCTGTGTTGCCCAGCGACAGCCCCAAAACATCACTGCTCTAGAGGAGATCTGCATGGAGTAATGGGCCAAAATACCAGCAACAGTGTGTGAAAACCTTGTGAAGACTTACAGAAAACGTTTGACCTGTGTCATTGCCAACAAAGGGTATATAACAAAGTATTGAGAAACTTTTGTTATTGACCAAATACTTATTTTCCACCATAATTTGCAAATAAATTCATTAAAAATCTTACAATGTGATTTTCTGGATTTTCTTTTCTCATTTTGTCTGTCATAGTTGACGTGTACCTATGATGAAAATTACAGGCCTCTCTCATCTTTTTAAGTGTGAGAACTGGCACAATTGGTGGCTGACTAAATACTTTTTTTCCCCACTGTATGTACATGTGGGTAGAGTTAAAGTAACTATGCATAAATAATTAACAGAGTAGCAGCAGCGTAAAAATATGGGGTGGGGGTGGGGGGGCAGTGCAAATAGTCCCCAGCACAAGGTGCACCTGTGTAATGATCATGCTGTTTAATAAGCTTCTTGATATGCCACACCTGTCAGGTGGATGGATTATCTTGGCAAAGGGAAATGCTCACTAACAAGGATGTAAACAAATTTGTGCACAACATTTGAGAGAAATACGCTTTTTTTGCGTACGGCTCATTTCTGGGATCTTTTATTTCAGCTTATGAAACATGGTACCAACCCTTTACATGTTGCGTTTATATTTTTGTTCAGTATATATTTGTCTTTGCATGATCTTGCATTGTAAAACATTGTCTGTTAGAGTATTACCAACAGCATCTGTCTGGTCCAGCAAGATAATGTGGAAATCTCTTAGATCAGGTACAGACGACCGTTAGATGACCCTGACAGGTTATCCACGTTTGGCTGTTCTTCTGGTTCTCCTACACAGCATCTAACAGTAGAACCATCTGGGTAAACCCGGGAGACACCTGTGCTTTTTGGTAGAATGCCACAGGAGTAGAAGGGCTGCCAGAGGAGGACACCCCAGAATATCCATCTCATTCTCATCCAGAGCGGTTATGACAGGACAGACACAGGCGTTAGTTTTACCATTTCACTTTACAAGAGTTACGGGTCAAGGTTGTGATGCGTGGCTGCTCTCCCAGTCCATTCATCCCCTTCGGAGGGCATGGTCAAAGTTGCTCCATGGATTAATGGTTATCCGCATCAAAGGTCAAATCCATTTCCGGAACCTCAGTCCAAGTTTTCCCTGAAGATGCCTGAGTCGGCAATATTTCTGACAGGGCTGTGGCCAAAGCTGTCAGCAGCCCGTTGAGCGCTGTGATGCGAGTCTTCTCTTCGCTGGCTTGGTGGAATAATTCACCCTCAGCTAAAAAACTAAACTGAACTGATCTTAGACGAGGCAGAACATAAATATCTGGCTGCTGTGTGTTCTCTGATTTTTAAACAGGCATCGACATGCCATGGGACCTTCCTGATTGATCAGGGCATTGACTTAGACATTCTGGGGGAGGAAGTGTGGGATCGGATGGATGGGCTGATCTGACTGTAAGCACAAGAACACGGTCATCACAAACACATTGAGAGCCCACTGTAACTCATGGGGTGAGAGGAAGCACCCTGCTTTCCAAATACATGTGTTCTCCAATAATGAAGGGAAATTATCAGGTTTTTATAATTACAAATTTGTCCTGATTTTCCAATCTAAACAAGAGATAATCCAACCTGAGAGCTAATCAGGGATCATGGATTGTGGAATAGGGTACCCCCGGCGTCATTAACACCTCATTGTTCTGTTATCATTACTTTTTTTTTTTACCCATGTTCAAGGTTTCCTCGTTGATTTGCCGGAAGTTGGACGCTGATGGCAATTACTGTGGTGCGAGGCTTCACTTAGTTCCCACAAAAACAGACACTTGCTGTGTCACAAAACCTCAGCTATTCATATGACACACTAGGCATAGTAACAGAATGAGAGCCAAAGTGTCATACAGTAGCCTACTGTCATTTGTTGATGTAAATTATATAATTTACATAAACAAAACTCCAACCAAACCAACCATAACTCTCTAAAATGTGATGATTTGGTGCCAATAGGGCCATTCAGATGGCTGATTGAGGACCTTTTTACTGAAGAATGTGTTTGTTTTCTATGATTGTGTTTTGTATCTCTGTTTTACTTTTCGTAGTGTATTGATGTGTATATTTTTGTGTACAGTATATCTTTGTAATTACAAGGCTCATCTGTAAAAGATACCTTGGTCTCAGAATGACTCCCTGTCAAAATACATTTCAAATAAAAAATAATAACCATTTTAAATAGTATACAGTTGGAGCCCATACGAAGAAAAAAATACATTTCTATATATTTAATGTCACGTAAAATGTATTTGAAATACATGTAGAACATTTGCATCTTTGCTCAAATGCGTTTAATGCCTGACAATGTTCCAGAAATGCATGGCTATGACATCTAGTCTACAGGGTTGTCAAAGTGGTTCCTAATTCAGCTCCTTAAATTACTCTTTATGTATTGATCAATGGAGAAAAATTTTTGCGCCACCAAGCCAAAACTTGTGATGGTGAGTAAAAAAATTATAATAATTTAGATTTCACAAAATTTGTACATTCTGTCATATAGAGCACATGTTCAACTTCACAAAAAACATGTTTTCCCATCTCAAAAGGTAAAAAACCCCAAAAGACTATAGAAAGTGCCTCTCTTCAGCTTAATAAAAAAATACAAATAAAAAATACATTTTATTTTATTGTTTTGTTTGTTTTTATCGTACAACGCTCCACAATATGTGTAGGTCTAGGTCTTGTGCTTCCAATGAGTTGTATTATAGCAGCTCTACAGTGGATGGTTAGCAGTTTTATGGTGCGTTCGTAACCAAGTGGGAATTTACCAAATCTGGAAAAAATCCACTTGAACGGCCCTCCAACTGGTAATAACTAGTTAAATCAGCCATGTGTCAAGTACAATAAAAATGCATTTGTTAAAACATTTCTAGCCTATCTATCTATGGGTAACAGGGTTGACGTGTTATGCTCGACCTGCTCAGATTTTCACCACAAAACACCAGAAAATTGCCAAAAAGAGCAGAACCAGCTCACCTGATTTTACGCTGTGATTTGACTACTAGATGTTAAATGTTTCTTTTGAAATAAATATTTAAAAAGGAATAGTTTCACTATATTAAAACAAGAGTTCAGTTCACATAGGGTTGACCTTAACATGAGGGACAGATGTAAATTAGGCACTGATCACATGAAATAAATAATAATCTTCAGAAATAGCTTTGTCAAAGCAAAGTATTCTGAACAAAAATAAAACACAACATGCAACAATTTCAAAGATTTTACTGAGTTACAGTTCATATAAGGAAATCAGTCAATTGAAATAAATTCATTAGGCCCTAATCTATGGATTTCACATGACTGGGAATACAGATATGCATCTGTTGGTCACAGACACCTTTAAAAAAAGGTAGGGGCGTGGATCAGAAAAACAGTCATTATCTGGTGTGACCACCATTTGCCTCATGCAGCGCAACACATCTCCTTCGCATAGAGTTGATCAGGCTGTTGATTGTGGCCTGTGGAATGTTGTCCCACTCCTCTTCAATGGCTGTGCGAAGTTGCTGGATATTGGCGGGAACTGGAACACGCTGTCGTACACGTCCATCCAGAGCATCCCAAACATGCTCAATGGGTGACATGTCTGGTGAGTATGCAGGCCATGGAAGAACTGGGACATTTTCAGCTTCCAGGAATTTTGTACAGATCCTTGCGACATGGGCCATGCATTATCATGCTGAAACATGAGGTGATGGCGGCAGATGAATGGCACAACAATGGGCCTCAGGATCTGGTCAAGGTATCTCTGTGCATTCAAATAGTCATCGATAAATTGCAATTGTGTTCGTTATCCATAGCTTATACCTGCCCATAACCCCACCGCCACCATGGGGTACTCTGTTCACAGCGTTGACATAAGCAAACCGCTCGCCCACACAACGCCATACACGTGGTCTGCGGTTGTCAGGCCCGTTGGACGTACTGCCAAATTCTCTAAAACGACGTTGTAGGTGGCTTATGGTAAATTAACATTCAATTATCTGGCAACAGCTCTGATGGACATTCCTGCAGTCAGCATTCCAATTGCATGCTCCCTCGCAATTTGAGACATCTGTGGCATTGTGTTCTTTGACAAAACTGCACATTTTAGAGTGCCCTTTTATTGTACCCAGCACAAGGTGCACCTGTGTAATGATCATGCTGTTTAATCAGCTTTTTGATATGCCACACCTGTCAGGTAATTGGATTATCTTGGCAATGGAGAAATGCTCACTAACAGGGATGTAAAGAAATGTGTGCATAACATTTGAGAGAAATAAGCTTTTTGTGTGTATGGAACATTTCTGGGATCTTTTATTTCAGCTCATGAAACATGGGACTAACACTTAACATGTTGCGTTTATATATTGTTTAGTATATATCAGATCCATTGTTAATCTGTTTAAACTCTGCAAAAATAAGAGGTGTCTAAGCGACTCCTATTAATCTTGAAATATGGAAACATTTCATTTTCAAAGGATTGAAGATGTGCCTTTGACAAAAAAAGAAGGGATTATCCAGCTGCTGTTGATGAGTCTAAATGTGGATCTCCCTTCTCTCTTGGGCGAGTGTAAAGGACTCATGCTGCTTTCTTAGCGAGTACCCCTTCCAGTGGCGGATGCTGCTTGTCAGGGCGCAAGGTGGTTGGAGTTGTCAACAAAGCAGCATGACAGAAATATGATGCCATGTTTTCGAACTACCAGTAGTTTCTTTGAGAGGATATATAAAGTGATCTGTGCATTTGAACAACAGCATAAATACACCTATTTAACTTTTGCATGTCAAAAACCGAATTACCACTGCTGCACATGCTGCCACTGTTTTGAACAGACTAGATTATACTATTTAGAACGAGCAGCCAGCTCACAAACGAACAAGTGCACCAGGGAGAATGCAACAAGCATGCAGATGCAATAAGTGAAAACACATTAGTATTATTATAATAATAATATAATATTATTATCTAACTGGGGATAACTGGGGATAGCTATAGGTAACAACCATGATACGCTAGCTAGTTAACTTTTATTCTGAAATAACTTAATATTTCTGAGTTAGTCAGATATTCATTTAGAAATACTTGAAATTGGCATGGGAGCTAACTAGCTAGAAAGCGACCAGCTAGCTAGCTGCGTATCAAAGGTAGATTTGACAAAAAAAGATTTCTCAATGTTTCTAAAAATTACTGTAGCTGGCTACTTAATTTGATCATGCTTTGTAATACACCAGGTTTTATGCTGTTTTAGTCTACACAACATGTCACCCTGTCACCTACAGTATAACCTGATGAACAACATGGGGGGAAACAATAAAATTGGCCAGCCACCATCATGCTTTTTTGTCCTACTATAATCTTTGATTAGAAGGTTCTAGCTAGTGTTTCCCTCTGTCCCTCTGTCCTGACTCTTGTTGGATGTAGATGTCCAGTTTATCAGGTCCCAGGCTCCCATGACTGTTATGATGATTTACAGTACATTCGGAAAGTATTCAGACCCCTTGACTTTTTCCACATTTTGTTACATTACAGCCTTATTCTAAAATGGATTAAAAAAATTATCTCATCAATCTACACACAATACCCCATAATGACAAAGCAAAAACAGGTTTGTTGAATTTTTTGCAAATTTATAAAAAATTAAAAACTGAAATATCACATTTATATAAGTATTCAGACCCTTTACTCAGTACTTTGTTGAAGCAACTTTGGCAGAAATTACAGCCTTGAGTCTTCTTTGGTATGACCCTACAAGCTTGGCACACCTGTATTTGGGGAGTTTCTCCCATTCTTTGCAGATCCTCTCAAGCTCTGTCAGGTTGGATGGGGAGCGTCGCTGCACAGCTATTTTCAGGTCTCTCCAGAGATGTTCGATTGGCTCGGCCACTCAAGGACATTCAGAGACTTGTCCCGAAGCCACACGTCTTGACTGTGTGCTTAGGGTCGTTGTCCTTCTGGAAGTTGAACTTTCACCCCAGTCTGAGGTCCTGAGTGCTCTGGAGCAGGTTTTCAACAAGGAACACTCTGTACTTTGCTCCGTTCATCTTTCCCTCGATCCTGACTAGTCTCCCAGTCCCTGCCACTGAAAAACATCCCCACAGCATGATGCTGCCATCACCATGCTTCATCGTAGGGATGGTGCCAGGTTTCCTCCAGACGTGACGCTTGGCATTCAGGCCAAAGAGTTGAATCTTGGTTTCATCAGAACAGAGAATCTTGTTTCTCATGGTCTGAGAGTCCATTAGGTGCCTTTTGGCAAACTTTTACTGAGGAGTGGCTTCCGTCTGGCCACTCTACCATAAAGGCCTGATTGGTGGAGTGCTGCAGAGATGGTTGCCATTCTGGAAGGTTCTCCCATCTCCACAGAGGAACTCTGGAGCTCTGTCAGAGTCACACCTGAGGAGATTGCAACTGCAGTGTCCGCAATTAAAAATGGTAAATCACCGGGTCCGGACGGTTTTCCAAACAAATTTTACAGGACGTTTTCCGGTCTGCTTTACATCAAAGCTAACGCCTAGTCTTTATCAAGCTTCAATTTCATTACTATTAAAGAAAAACAAGGACCCCCTGGAATGTGGATCTGTGTTGTGCTCGTCTCTCCCAGTGTCCCTAGGCAAAAGGTGTGTCAAGCAGTCTCTTAAAATGTGGAATCAGTTCCGTTTAGCCTTTAGCCTTCGAGGCTTTTCTTTATCAGGCCCAATCAATCAGAACATTTTATTTCCTCCATCTTTTAATGATGGAGCTTTTGGCATCTGACACTCACTGGGCCTCTCCTCACTAGCCCAATTATTATTTGATGATACATTTGCTTATTTTGCTCAGCTACAGGAAAAGTTCAACCTCACCCAATCTCACTTCTTCCTCTATCTCCAGACTAGGAACTTTGTTAGAGCTAACACTCCTACATTTCCAAATAGGCCTGTGTGTACAGGTATAGAGAGCATCTTTGAGCTAATTAAGCTACATAAGGGTGCAATTTCAGATGTATATGCAATCATTAACGACTTACAGAACCCTTATTTTTTGCCTTAAAAGACTCGATGGGAAAAGGTTTTGGGGGAGGAACTTGGGGATGACACCTGGGAATCTGTGCTGCACAGTGTGCATTCTTCCTCTTTTAGCGGTAGACACAGCCTCATTCAATTCAAGGTGGCTCACCGTATCCACTGGTCCTGGGCCAAACTCTGAGAATATTCTCTGATTTTAATCCTACTTGTGTTCGATGTAAAACAGAACCAGCCACACTGTTTCATATGTTTTGGGACTGTCATAAACTGTCTGGTTTCTGGGAATTAATATTTAAATGTTTCTCTGATGTATATATGACAGTTATATATGGTGCTTGGTGACCATGGTGCTTGCCTATGGAGCAGTGAGGGGAACGGCACCTCTGTACCTTCAGGCTCTGATCAGTCCCTACACCCAAACGAGGGCATTGCGTTCATCCACCTCTGGCCTGCTGGCTCCCCTTCCTCTGCGGAAGCATAGCTCCCGCTCAGCCCAGTCAAAACTGTTCGCTGCTCTGGCACCCCAATGGTGGAACAAGCTCCCTCACGACGCCAGGACACCACCTTCCGGAGACATTTGAAACCCCACCTCTTTAAGGAATACCTGGGATAGGATAAAGTATTCCTTCTAACCCCCCCAAATTGTAAAGTGGTTATCCCACTGGCTATAGGGTGAACGCACCAATTTGTGAGTCGCTCTGGCTAAGAGCGTCTGCTAAATGACGTTAATGTGCCCTTGAGCAAGGCACTTAACCCTAATTGCTCCTGTAAGTCGCTCTGGATAAGAGCGTCTGCTAAATGACTAAAATGTAAATGTAAATGTAAATGTAAATATATGACGCCCCTTACAGCCCTTTTTGGAGTACTGCCCATAGGTACCCCCCTGTCAAGAATTTAGTTGGACACTGTTACTTATACAACTCTTTTTGCTAGACGGCTAATACTCCAGAACTGGAAGATGGCAGTTCCCCCATCTTATAAATATTGGGTGGGAGACGTGTTGTGCTCTCTGAAATTTGAAAAAATTAAATTCAATACATGTGGGAACGCCAAACTGTTTTATGATGCTTGGGCTCCATTCCAGTCTTACTTTGAACAGTCCACCCTCTGATGGCATTCTTATTAAAACAAAAATAAGTCTGTATCAAGGCAGTTTTGCCTTGAAGAATGGGCAAAAATCCCAGTGGCTAGATGTGCCAAGCTTATAGAGTCATACCCCAAGAGACTTACAGCTGTACAGTGGGGAAAAAAGTATTTAGTCAGCCACCAATTGTGCAAGTTCTCCCACTTAAAAAGATGGGAGAGGCCTGTAATTTTCATCATAGGTACACGTCAACTATGACAGACAAAATGAGAAATAAAATTCCAGAAAATCACATAGTAGGATTTTTAATGAATTTATTTGCAAATGATGGTGGAAAATAAGTATTTGGTCAATGACAAAAGTTTCTCAATACTTTGTTATATACCCTTTGTTGGCAATGACACAGGTCAAACGTTTTCTGTAAGTCTTCACAAGGTTTTCACACACTGTTGCTGGTATTTTGGCCCATTCCTCCATGCAGATCTCCTCTAGAGCAGTGATGTTTTGGGGTTGTCGCTGGGCAACACGGACTTTCAACTCCCTCCAAAGATTTTCTATGGGGTTGAGATCTGGAGACTGGCTAGGCCACTCCAGGACCTTGAAATGCTTCTTACGAAGCCTCTCCTTCGTTGCCCGGGCGGTGTGTTTGGGATCATTGTCATGCTGAAAGACCCAGCCACGTTTCATCTTCAATGCCCTTGCTGATGGAAGGAGGTTTTCACTCAAAATCTCACGATACATGGCCCCATTCATTATTTCCTTTACACGGATCAGTCGTCCTGGTCCCTTTGCAGAAAAACAGCCCCAAAGCATGATGTTTCCCACCCCCATGCTTCACAGTAGGTATGGTGCAACTCAGCATTCTTTGTCCTCCAAACACGACGAGTTGAGTTTTTACCTAAAAGTTCTATTTTGGTTTCATCTGACCATATGACATTCTCCCAATCCTCTTCTGGATCATCCAAATGCCCTCTAGCAAACTTCAGACGGGCCTGGACATGTACTGGCTTAAGCAGGGGGACACGTCTGGCACTGCAGGATTTGAGTCCCTGGCGGCGTAGTGTGTTACTGATGGTAGGCTTTGTTACTTTGGTCCCAGCTCTCTGCAGGTCATTCACTAGGTCCCCCCGTGTGGTTCTGGGATTTTGCTCACCATTCTTGTGATCATTTTGACCCCACGGGGTGAGAACTTGCGTGGAGCCCCAGATCGAGGGAGATTATCAGTGGTCTTGTATGTCTTCCATTTCCTAATAATTGCTCCCACAGTTGATTTCTTCAAACCAAGCTGCTTACCTATTGCAGGTTCAGTCTTCCCAGCCTGGTGCAGGTCTACAATTTTGTTTCTGGTGTCCTTTGACAGCTCTTTGGTCTTGGCCATAGTGGAGTTTGGAGTGTGACTGTTTGAGGTAGTGGACAGGTGTCTTTTATACTGATAACAAGTTCAAACAGGTGCCATTAATACAGGTAACGAGTGGAGGACAGAGGAGCCTCTTAAAGAAGAAGTTACAGGTCTGTGAGAGCCAGAAATCTTGCTTGTTTGTAGGTGACCAAATACTTATTTTCCACCATCATTTGCAAATAAATTCATTAAAAATCCTACAATGTGATTTTCTGGAAAAAAAATTCTCCATTTGTCTGTCATAGTTGACGTGTACCTATGATGGAAATTACAGGCCTCTCTCATCTTTTTAAGTGGGAGAACTTGCACAATTGGTGGCTGACTAAATACTTTTTTTCCCCACTGTAATTGCTGGGGTGAATAGTTATGTACGCTCAAGTTTTCTGTTTTTCTGTCTTATTTGTTGTTTGTTTCACAAGAAAAAAATATTTTGCATCTTCAAAGTGGTAGGCATGCTGTGTAAATCAAATTATACAAACCCCCCCAAAAATCATTTTTAATTCCAGGTTGTAAGGCAACAAAATAGGAAAATTGCCAAGGGGGGTGAATACTTTCGCAAGCCACTGTATGTTTGAGATTACATTCATATGGGTGTGTAGATGACAGGGCAGGACACACTGTTCTCCCTGGAGGAAGCTTATCTGGAGTCTGGGAGCTATAATGACTGGAGGAGGGGTGAGAAAGGGGAGGTGGCCGAGTGGGGAGGTAGGCTACAGGCACCACAGGCAGTGGTGGAAAAAGTACTCAATTGTCATACTTGAGTAAAAGTAAAGATGCTGTATCTTAACAGAAAATGACTCAAGTGAAAGTCACCTACTAAAGTACTACCTGAAAAAAAGTATTTGGTTTCAAATATACTTAAGTAACAACAGTAAATGTAATTGCTAAAATATACTTAAGTATCAAAAGTTAAAATCATTTCAAATACCTTATATTAAGCAAAGTAGACAGCACAATTTTCATGTATTTTTTTCAATTTAGGGTTAGCCAGGGGCACACTCCAACACTCAGACACCATTTACAAACAAAGCATTTGTGTTTAGTGAGTCCGCTAGATCAGAGGCAGTAGGGATGACCAGGGATGTTTTCTTGATACAGTGAGGGAAAAAAGTATTTGATCCCCTGCTGATTTTGTACGTTTGCCCACTGACAAAGACATGATCAGTCTATAATTTTAATGGTAGGTTTATTTGAACAGTGAGAGACAGAATAACAACAACAAAAATCCAGAAAAATGCATGTCAAAGATGTTATAAATTGATTTGCATTTTAATGAGGGAAATAAGTATTTGACCCCTCTGCAAAACATGACTTAGTACTTGGTGGCAAAACCCTTGTTGGCAATCACAGAGGTCAGACGTTTCTTGTAGTTGGCCACCAGGTTTGCACACATCTCAGGAGGGATTTTGTCCCACTCCTCTTTGCAGATCTTCTCCAAGTCATTAAGGTTTCGAGTCTGACATTTGGCAACTCGAACCTTCAGCTCCCTCCACAGATTTTCTATGGGATTAAGGTCTGGAGACTGGCTAGGCCACTCCAGGACCTTAATGTGCTTCTTCTTGAGCCACTCCTTTGTTGCCTTGGCCGTGTGTTTTGGGTCATTGTCATGCTGGAATATCCATCCACGACCCATTTGCAATGCCCTGGCTGAGGGAAGGAGGTTCTCACCCAAGATTTGACGGTACATGGCCCCGTCCATCGTCCCTTTGAAGTTGTCCTGTCCCCTTAGCAGAAAAACACCCCCAAAGCATAATGTTTCCACCTTCATGTTTGACAGTGGGGATGGTGTTCTTGCGGTTATAGGCAGCATTCCTCCTCCTCCAAACACGGCGAGTTGAGTTGATGCCAAAGAGCTCGATTTTGGTCTGACCACAACACTTTCACCCAGTTCTCCTCTGAATCATTCAGATGTTCATTGGCAAACTTCAGACGGGCCTGTATATGTGCTTTCTTGAGCAGGGGGACCTTGCGGGCGCTGCAGGATTTCAATCCTTCACGGCATAGTGTGTTACCAACTGATTTCTTGGTGACTATGGTCCCAGATGCCTTGAGATCATTGACAAGATCCTCCCGTGTAGTTCTGGGCTGATTCCTCACCGTTCTCATGATCATTGCAACTCCACGAGGTGAGATCTTGCATGGAGCCCCAGGCCGAGGAGAGATTGATAGTTCTTTTGTGTTTCTTCCATTTGCGAATAATCGCACCAACTGTTGTCACCTTCTCACCAAGCTGCTTGGCGATGGTCTTGTAGCTCATTCCAGCCTTGTGTAGGTCTACAATCTTGTCCCTGACATCCTTGGAGAGCTCTTTGGTCTTGGCCATGGTGGAGAGTTTGGAATCTGATTGATTGATTGCTTCTGTGGACAGGTGTCTGATATACAGGTAACAAGCTGAGATTAAGAGCACTCCCTTTAAGAGTGTGCTCCTAATCTCAGCTCGTTACCTGTATAAAAGACACCTGGGAGCCAGAAATCTTTCTGATTGAGAGGGGGTCAAATACTTATTTCCCTAATTAAAATGCAAATCAATTGCTAACATTTTTGACATGCGTTTTTCTGGATTGTTTTGTTGTTATTCTGTCTCTCACTGTTCAAATAAACCTACCATTAAAATTATAGACTGATCATTTCTTTGTCAGTGGGCAAACGTACAAAATCTGCAGGGGATCAAATACTTTTTTCCCTCACTGTAAGTGGGTGAATTTGACTATTTTCCTGTCAAAATGTAACTAGCGCTTTTGGGTGGGAGGAAAAATTAAGTAAAAGTAAAAGTTGGCAAAAATATAAATAGTAAAGTAAAGGACAGATACCCCGAATAACTTCTTAAGTAGTACTTTAAAGTATTTTCACTTAAGTACTTTACGCTATTGACCATAGGAGAGTGAATGATGGAACGGTCACTGTTTGACCTGCTGCAGCCCCCTCTTATATCCCTGGTAGAGTTCCCATTCCCATTTTAGAGAATGTATTTCATAAAACACTGCCAAAAATATATATCCTCTGTAGTAATTTTGTTTACACTGTAAATGTTTTGTGTATATTACTCTCCCTTCTCCCTTCCTGGGTGGTGCTGTGTTTTTGTATTTATTATTCATGAGAAAGTCAGCCATGTATTAATCTCCTTTCATTATAGACAGTCCCCTTAAGGGTTATTCTGATTATTTTCATATCATGTCAGAAAAGGGACAAGTCTCCCTGATGGTTTACATTGATTGTCATGCTTTTTTCATCCCAGTCCTCACTGTCTGAGAGGGTCTTACTAAACTGCATACACTCCAAATGGAACTGCTATACTTGCGTTCAACCGGGACAGCTTTGAGAATTCATAGTGGGTCTCTTTTCACCCCAATGCTCTGATGATGGTGTGTGTGTGTGTCAGTGTGTGTGTGTGTCAATGTGTGTGTGTCTGTGTGTCTGTGTGCGCGTGCGTGTGCATGCGTGCTTTGAGAGTCTAATGTAAGCTGATACGTTTTCTCTACATTTCCATCAGAAGGTAATTAGAGGCCCATCAGAGGTTGATACTCCGTCTCAACCGATAGTTCAGCTGATTAAGAGGCAATTGGGCCCAGCCACAGATGAGAGTACAAACGAGCAGGGAGTTTTTCTCTCTCTTACAGCACCTCTCTCCCTCTCTATCTCTTTATCGCTCCCTTTATCTCTTTCTTTCTTTATCTCGCTCTTCCTCTCTCGCTCTCTCTCCCTCACCTATATCTCAGAAGGTAGATACAAGTTTCAGTCAACGTCTTGATATTCACCCCTCTGCTCCTGTAATTGTGTTGCAGTTCAAACTGTGGTTGTATAATTTTATGTACAAAGTTATGAATCCCTGTAGTGAGTCAGAATCCCAATAGACAGATTCATCTAGATTCTTTGTCATGCTCATTTTATTCTTACATCAAAGACAAATAGGCAGAGTAAACACTGTGTGATAATATCTCACACAGGACAGATCAGGCGGATGAGGAGAGAAAACAGACAGAGCAACACTTGAAAGGACAGGAGAGAAATAGAGGTGACCTTCAAAAGAGCACATGTCTCAAAGCTAACTAGTCTCATGCTGTTTCACTAACAATTCTAGAGTAAGGGGATTTGATACATCAATATACATGTGAATACATACATACAGTGATTCCTCACCGTTCTCATGATCATTGCAACTCCACGAGGTGAGATCTTGCATGGAGCCCCAGGCCGAGGGAGATTGACAGTTCTTTTGTGTTTCTTCCATTTGCGAATAATCGCACCAACTGTTGTCACCTTTTCACCAAGCTGCTTGGCGATGGTCTTGTAGCCCATTCCAGCCTTGTGTAGGTCTACAATCTTGTCCCTGACATCCTTGGAGAGCTCTTTGGTCTTGGCCATGGTGGAGAATTTGGAATCTGATTGATTGCTTCTGTGGACAGGTGTCTTTTATACAGGTAACACGCTGAGTTTAGGAGCGCTCCCTTTAAGAGTGTGCTCCTAATCTCAGCTCGTTACCTGTATAAAAGACACCTGGGAGCCAGAAATCTTTCTGATTGAGAGGGGGTCAAATACTTATTTCCCTCATTAAAATGCAAATCAATTTATAACATTTTTGACATGCGTTTTTCTGGATTTTATTGTTGTTATTCTGTCTCTCACTGTTCAAATAAACCTACCATTAAAATTATAGATTTTTTTTTAAACAAATTAATTAAAAATGAAAAGCTGAAATGTCATGAGTCAAGACAAGCCTAAATGAGTTCAGGAGTAATTTGTAAGTGTCACGATCGTCATTCATAGAGGAGGACCAAGGCGCAGCGTTGAATGCAAACATTTTATTTATTAGAATGATCACACGATCAAAACAACAAAACGAAACGTGACGTCCCTGGTTACATAAACAAACCAACACGGAACAAGAAACCACAAATAATGAATGCCTAACGGCTACCTAAGTATGACTCCCAATCAGAGACAACGCGCTACAGCCATCTCTGATTGGGAGCCACCCTGGCCAACATAGATATACAACAACTAGAACATAAACAAATGAAAACTCACACCCTGGCTCAACATACTAGAGTCCCCGGAGCCAGGGCGTGACAGTAAGTCGCTCTGGATAAGATTAGTGCAATCATAGTGTTTAACATGATTTTTGAATGACTACCTCATCTCTGTACCCCACATATACAATTATCTGTAAGGTCCCTCAGTCGAGCAGTGAATTTCAAACACAGATTTAACCACAAAGACCAGGGAGGTTTTCCAATGCCTTGCAACAACGGGTACCAATTGGTAGGATGGGTAAAAAATAAGAAAGCAGACATTGAATATCCCTTTGAGCATGGTGAAGTTCTTAATTACACTTTGGATGGTTTATCAAAACACTCAGTCACTACAAAGATACAGGCATCCTTCCTAACTCAGTTGCCGGAGAGGAAGGAAACCGCTCAGGGATTTCACCATGAGGCCAATGGTGACTTTAAAACAGTTAGAGTTTAATGGCTGTGATAAGAGAAAACTGAGGATGGATCAACAACATTGTAGTTATTTCATAATACTAACCTAAATGATAGAGTGGAAATAAGGAAACCTGTACATAATAAAAATATTCCAAAACATGCATCCTGTTTGCAAAAAGGCACTAAAGTAAAACTGCAAAGAAATGAACTTTATGTCCTGAATAAAAAACATTATATTTGGGGCAAATCCAACACAACACATTACTGAGTACCACTCTTCATATTTTCAAGCACGGTGGTGGCTGCATCATGTTATGGGTATGCTTTTCATTGGCAAGGACTAGGGAGGTTTTTTTTGGATAAAAATAAACGGAATAGAGCTAAGCACAGGCAAAATCCTAGAGGAAAAACTGGGTCACTCTTCTTTCCAATTCACCTTTCAGCATTACAATAACCTGAAACACAATGCCAAATATACGCTAGAGTTGCTTACCAAGACGACATTGAATGTTTCTGAGTGGCCTAGTTACAGTTTTGACTTAAATCGGCTTGAAAATCTATGGCAGGACTTGAAAATGGCTGTCTAGCAATGATCAACAACCAACTTGACAGAGCTTTAAGAATTGTTTAAAGAATAATGTACAAATATTGTACAGTCCAGGTGTGCAAAGCTGTTAGAGACTTACCCAGAAAGACACACAGTTGTAATTGCTGCAAAAAGGTGATTCTAACATGTACTGACTCAGGGGTGTGAATACTTACGTAGATGAGATATTTCTGTATTTAATTTGAAATAAATGTGCAAAAATGTCTAAAAACATGTTTTTCCTTTGTCATTATGGAGTATTGTGTGTACATGGGTGAGAAAAAAAGTCAGATTTTTTCATATAAGTCTGGTGTTATATACTTTATGGTTTGGATGCAGCCACCAAATGAGACGGCACAACTCGACAGTTAATGCAGTCATTAAAATAAACAGAACTCCCTGCATCGATTAATCCCCAAGTAGCTTGACTTTTCACTTTACATTTACCCAGCCAGGTCACTCAAGATCCACTTTGAAATCGGACGTCTGTCCAGGTACCCAGGACATCGGGAGATGCTTTCCAAACTGGTCACTAGGGGCAACAGTGAGCGCTATTACCATTAAGTAGGCTTGGGTTTTGCTAGGGCGTTGTAGACAGGGATGGCGATGGGTGTAAGCCGCAAACTCCGGATTCCTGGGTCGTGTGATAGGCACTCATTTACTTTTTTACCCTATCCCAAACCTTAACCCTTAACTTAACCATTCGGAATGAATGCCTAAACTTCACCAGCCGCGAGGCATCAGCGACAGCAGCGGTGTAACCCGGGGTGCAGCTGCAGCAGGAGGAGCAACACCTTGACATCTTACATTTGGAGAAACTTGGACAAACATCGGAATCTAAAGTCAAATTGGTCAAACTATGAGATTTTGTTGCATTTACAATCCAACATCATATTTCTATTAGTGGGTTCTCCCCCCACAGAACTTTAAGTTGCTATAGAAGTACTTTCCAACTTTTAAATTGGTCTTTATACAACGAGTCCAATTAAAGATTTGTCACTGACATGCACCAACCTGACCACCCTCTACATGATCCTACCACAGAGAAGGGGACAGCACTGGCAGAGTCCTCCGCAACCAGAGTCAACTGTCCAGCATCAATTCAAGAACTTAATAGACTGAAAAATTCGACCATAGCCACTGCCATCAGACTTTTTAATAACCAATCCTGTGTTTTTTAAGCATTTATCTAAATGTAACTGCATTCTGCATAATTCAGTCTCGTTGACTGCAAGCATGAATGAAATACATCAAAATAAAATGATTAGAAGTGATCAATTAAAATAACCTTCCAATAGATCTGGTTGAATGGCTGCTGACATACCCAAATTGTTCCAAGAGTCTGGAGAGAGAGGGACAATATTATCAATGACTTGGGCTTTGGACGTGAATGATGGCTTTTGATAGACCAATTCATCTGAAGAAGTGATACGTCAATAGCCTTATAGAGCAATACTTAATGAGCAGTACTGCTAAAAGCATCTTTACAGCTAGTGCAGTTAAAAGACACAGCTAATGCCCCCCGAGTGGCGCAGCGGTCTAAGGCACTGCATTGCAGTGTTGCGGCGTCACTACAGCCTGGGATCGAACCCAGGCTGTGTCACAACCGGCAGTGACCGGGAGTCCCATAGGGCGGCGCACAATTGGCCCAGCGTCGTCCGGGTTAGGGGATGGTTTGGCCGGGGGGGCTTTACTTGGCTCATCGCGCTCTAGTGACTCCTTGTGGCGGGTCGGATGCCTGCAGGCTGACTTCGGTTGTCAGTTGAACGGTGTTTCCTCCGAGACATTGGTGCAGCTGGCTTCTAGTTGGTCATGTTTCGGGGGATGCATGACTCGACCTTCGCCTATCCCGAGCCTGTTGTGGAGTTGCAGCGATGAGACAAGATCATAATCACGAAATTGAGGAGAAAAAGGGGGTAAAAATGACTAAACATTAAACAGCTAATAAGTCCAAGTGAACCATTATGATTACAGTAACACACTACTCAAATTACAATCTCAATGCCCAGCTATACAGATGGATTCACAGTGTAAGGGTAATATGCCAACTGTGCAAGTA
Organism: Coregonus clupeaformis; assembly: GCF_020615455.1. NCBI lineage: Eukaryota > Metazoa > Chordata > Actinopteri > Salmoniformes > Salmonidae > Coregonus > Coregonus clupeaformis. The sequence continues at coordinate 57,164,785 of NC_059220.1, read as the reverse complement.
TGTTACATTATATAACTTCTTACATCATTCTAAATAATAGGCTGGCCATATGCAATTAATTATATGATTACAAGAGTCCCATGTGATTGGAGAGGATTGGATCATAAAGCAAATTCAAAGCAATATTAGAGGGTGATTTTTTTTTCTAATGGGGTTTTCAAGCTTCTGAATCTGGCGGGTCACATTGAGATTGACTTTAATTTAAAGGTAGACTCAGTGAGATGACGTTGCCACGAGCAGCACAACAGATATTGGTCACGTTCCACTGCTTAGACGTTGCCAGATCTTACAACGCCTGGATAGGTATTTTACCTATCAGCTAACCACATCATCGACTGTGTCATCGACTGAATCTGTCAGTCGATGACACAGTCGATGACGTGGCACACAACCATTGGTTGATGCATGCAACGTCTAAGCAGCGGAACACGACCACGTTCCCCTGCTCAGACATTGCAGGCTTCAACCAATGGTTGTGTGCCACGTCATCAACTGTGCAGTCGGGCACTAGACTGCTATAACATGTCGGTCGTGTTCCTCTGCTCAGACGTTGCTGACGCATGGCAGATCTTACAATTATTTGTATCAGCTAGCCACATCATATGGCATAGCAGTCTGGTGCCCGACTACACAGTCAATGACGTGGCACACAACCATTGGTTAATGCATAGAACGTCTGAGCAGGGGATCGCGACCATAATGGGGTTAGCTGATACGTAAAATACCTATCCAGGTGTTGTAAGAACTGGCAGGTGTCAGCAATGTCTGCGCAGAGGAACGCGCCCATTGAGATGAGTGCGATGTAAGACTTTGCTCTCACACAGTCACACAGAGTATCTGCGCTTCTGCAGGGGGGGAGCTTCACGCTGCTACAATGTGGTAGCTACGGGACCAAAACAGCGGAGAGGTTTAGCCTTGCGCTTCAAAGCTCCTGGTTGTTGAGGAAATTGACCCACTACTACTGTTTACTTGGTGCATCTACGTCATCTCAATGAGTCTACATTTAAACCTAACCTATAACCTGACCCCTCACCTTATGCATTACTGCCCCACAGTGGCAAGAAGTGACATCACCAAAACTATACAACACATAAATGGCTCCTAGCCTCCCACGCATACACTAAAACTGAAACTAAATAATATAAAAATGAAATAGAAATGTTTTTAGAAAATAAACTAAATAGTTTATTTATTAGAGTAAATCAGATCTGAAAACTAATGACTAAACTGAATTTCAAATAGAAATCTTATAACGAATAGAAATAAAAACGAATATAAAACACCCAACTATAATAACCTTGGCATAACCTTGGTAGTGACACTTCTTAAAATTACATGAAGATTTACCAACTTGCTCACTAATTTTCTCCAAAATGTTTGCAGACAAACATGTTGGAGAGGGGTGCAATCCCATCACCTGGTGATATTTGTAGGGGTGTGGCTTAGGGCACATTCATTATTTTAATGTGTGTGTTTCGGTAGTGACATCAAAAGCTGGGACAGCATGTTTTGGAGATAGATATTAAAAATAAACAAAATGAGGAATTAGATAAGTATCTTTCAATGTAAGAATATAACAACTGATGATGTTCTATTTAAATAATAGGGATAAAACAATCACAATTCAGCCTGTAGGAGCCAATTCAAAATCATTAATTGCTTTATTTTCAAACATGAAGTTTAGGAGTCAGGGTTTGGGACAGCCACCTCTCAATATAAATAGGTGTACAATTTAACAATATGTTTGTTATTGCCTTGGATTTAATTAGAACATATCATGATGTAAATAAATGTTGTATGTTTGGATACTAAATTGTTTTTTGAAAATAGTTTTTTGGGGGTGGGACTGCAATTTGCACCACTTCTGTAGAATCACCCATATATCTTCCCAGAAAGACAAAAAACAACGACAACTGCGTAGTTGAGATCACTTGTGTTTTTATTTAGAGCCTTACAAAGTCCGTTCTACACACATGGCTCTTTGTCTCAAGCAGATTATAAAAGCTCTATGATCACTGCTTCTACAATATCCTCTTCCTGCCGGTTGGGACGAAGCGTGCAGTGGCAAATAACTCAATTTCCGTGACTCCAAACACTCAAGCAGCCAAATCCAGGGTAGTCTGTGTGTGTCTTTGCATTTGTTGCAGCTAGAGAGAGAGGGTTTATTCAGCACGGGAGAGTCAGAACCATCCAGTATGCTATCTGAGGTCTTTTAAGTACAGCTTTTAAAGCCTCTCAAAAATAAAATCAGTTGAGCTCAGTACAGATGTCTAGGGTAAACAGGTGGCTACAGCTTCCATTTGTCCTTCTGGACCTTCTGATCTCAGACAGAGATTGAAACTAAAATGAAAACAAGTATGTGGTGAGTGAACTACGCAATATTTTCAAATAGAGAAAGAGCCATGGAGAGAAAAAAATCACTTTGGATTGGATGTTTTACAGCATCTTCTATTAAGTCTATGATGAGTGAGCCTGCTGAGACCTCCCTGTCCCCAGTGTGCTGTGAGGTGTGTGGGCCGGGACAGGTGAGGCCTGTCTGACTGTCTAAAAGGCTCCTGCTGGCAGGCTGGGGCTGTGGCTATGCTGGTTAACCTCACAACCGTCGTCCAGCAAGGACAGGGACTCCAGAGAGCAAGTGCTCTCCGTGTCTGGGCACATGTGGCGCAGCCCTGGGGGCGGGAAGTCCTCGCTCCCCTCCTGGCCTGCCCCACTGGCTGCCGCTAGGGCCGCTGCCGCTGCACACTCCTCCTTGAATAGGCGGTCATGCTCCCGCTTGAGATCTTGGTAGCTTTTAGAGAACATGTGGAAGATGGAGGTGGCAGGGAAGGCCATGATGAGGATGCCACTCAGAATGCTGCTCAGCGCCACCACCTGGCCCGGAATGCTACGTGGCACCATGTCTCCGTAGCCCACCGTCGTCATGGAGATGATGGCCCACCAATAGGAGGCAGGGATACTGCTGAAGTCCTCGACTCCGGTCAGCTCACTCTCAGCCAGGTGGACCAGCGGGGAGAAGAGGGTGACGGCCACACACAGGAAGAGCAGCAGCAGACCAAACTCTCTGGTGCTCCTCCTCACCGTTAGGCCCAGGGTCTGCAGGCCCAGAGAGTGACGGGCCAACCTCATCACATACAGGATCCTTAGGGCCCTCAGAATCCGCAGCACCAGGCCCAGCTTGTCCAGGTAGCTGGTCCCCCCAGCCTTCTCATGGTCCAGGCCCGGGTCATCCTCATCCACCACAAGGGACACGTAGTAGGGCAAGATGGCCATGGCGTCAATGACGTTGAGGGGCCCACGGATGAATTCCAGCTTGCTGCGAGCCTGGATGAAGCGCAGGATCCACTCCAGGGAGAACCAGGCTACGCACACCGTCTCCACGATGAACATATTGCGACATTTCTGAGAACACTCACCCTGTGACACAGAAAGAGAGAGAGAAAGAGAGGGGGGAGAGAGAGAGGAGAGGGGGAGGGATAATTGGACAAGCAGAGAGGAGTAGGTAGAGAGTGGTCAAGAGGAAGAGAGAGAGAAGGACACACAATGGGAGGGACAGATATCAGTGGGTTAGATAACCATCTAGTAATTATTACACCTACTCTGCATGCTACACTGATAGATAAGTGGGACGCAATAAATTCATTACGCAGGATCAAAGATTAATTTGACACACTCTGAACACGACCACAAAAGACAAACAGGCCAGAATTCCCTTTAACTGCCTTGAGAGGGGCAGGTAATTAAACACTCATAGGCCTGGAAAAATACTGTCCCCAGCCAGCTACACGGATCTCTCGCAGATCACACACACACACACACGCACACACACACACACACACACTCAATCCTCACTCTCCTCTTCCTCTCTCCCTACTCCTCTCTCTCCCACCATCCCTCATACACACACTTTCCCTGTCTCATCCCTCACACAAACACCCTCTCTCCCTCATTCATCACCTACCTCCCCCACTTTCTCTCCTTCTCACGCCTCTCTCTCTCTCTCTCTCTCTCTCTCTCTCTCTCTCTCTCTCTCTCTCTCTCTCTCTCTCTCTCTCTCTCTCTCTCTCTCTCTCTCTCTCTCTCTCTCTCTCTCTCTCTCTCTCTCTCTCTCTCTCTCTCTCTCTCTCTCTCTCTCAGAGCGGGGGTCTAGGGGCTCTATTCAATCTGTATCACTGAAGCGTTACAGATTGTGCGATATAATTTTAAAGGTAATTTTCGAGTGAGCTGACATATGCAGCGTTTGCCGTAAATGCAGTCTCCACACATTGCCTTTAAATTTCAATCACGCTGTGATACAAATTGAATAGAGCCTGTAGGAGCCAAATAGTTCATATTGTATATTTTCATGTTTCCAATTCATGATGCATTTTTGTTGTATGTGTGTTTTCCATTACAGTTTTTTACGATTGCTTACACACTAAAATTAAACTTTTCACACAATTAGCAAAATCTTACACTCAAGGAGCAAAACACAAGGCTAGATTTGCACAACTGTAAGCACATTGTCAGCTTCACACTATTTGCAAAACATTACACAAAGTGATTTGCAAAACACTAAACACACTTGTATACATCAGACACAGAAGTATATCATGATGTCACTTCATTGTAATTCCAAAGCACTGACTATCAAATTACCACATCTATGAGCTAATCTGTTAAACACAGCCATCAGGTGCACAAACACATGATTGCTAAATTGTAGACACACCAATCAGGTTTAAGCACTATAAAAATGCAGCAGGTAGGTTCACCTGCCTTCAACCAAAATGGAAGGAGTCAGAAGAAGAGTGAGAGGAGGAGTACACAGAGGAGGAGAAGGAGGTAGAGGAAGAGGCAGAGGCCGAGCCAGAGGTCGAGGAAGACCTGAAGCAGGAGGAGAACGTGCACAAAGAAGAAGAGGACCAAACTTATCAAATGACATTCGTGCAACACTAGTGGACCATGTTGTGAACCACGGATTGACGCTGAGGGAGGCTGGACTGAGAGTTCAGCCAAATCTTAGCAGATATACAGTGGCATCTGTCATAAGGACTTTTCGACAGGAAAACAGGTAAAAGAAGATCTGTCTACAGTTACAGTAATCAGCCGCTTATTGTATGCACCATATCAGCACTTGTGATACCCCTTCCTGTGACATTGTACAGTAAGTTACATGTATTATTCTCTACATAGGATTGAGGGTTGGGAACGACAAGGAGGAAGGGGGCCCATATTCACGCAAGAACAAGAGAGAGAGATAATAAACATGGTTTGGGCCAATAATGCTATCAGGCTCAAAGAACTACAAGCCAACATTATCGGTGACCATGCCATTTTCAATAATGTCCATCAGGTCTCTCAGTCAACACTGGCACGCATCCTGAAAAGACATCAGGTTCAAATGAAACAACTTTATCGAGTGCCTTTTGAGCGGAATTCAGAGAGGGTCAAACGGCTGCGGCATGAGTATGTGGAGGTTCGTATTGTTCACTTTAGCACTGTGATGTTGTATACTGCACACATTACTTTTTTACATTGACTGTATACTAGACCTATCCTGAACTACACAATCTTGTCTTTCACTGTATTTCAGAGAGTTTTGCAGATGGATGCTGAGGAAATCCTGCATGAATTCATATATATTGATGAGGCAGGGTTTAACCTCACAAAAGCAAGAAGGAGAGGCAGAAATATCATTGGCAACAGGGCTATAATCAATGTCCCAGGGCAACGTGGGGGTAACATCACCCTTTGCGCTGCCATTTCACAGCATGGGGTTCTCCTCCGTCATGCCAAAATGGGCCATTACAACACACCTCACATTCTCGCATTTTTGGACCGATTGCACCACATCGTCACAGCAGGTAATGAAATGCACCAGATGCAATACACTGTCATCTGGGACAATGTGTCATTCCACCGCTCTGCTTTGGTCCAGAACTGGTTTCAACACCATCCACAGTTGACAGTACTATACCTTCCACCATACTCTCTGTTTCTAAACCCTATCGAATAGTTTTTCTCTGCATGGCGGTGGAAGGTTTACGATCTCCAGCCCCAGGCTCAGGTACCCCCTCATTCAGGCCATGGAGGACGCCCTGTGACCAAGTCGACGCCGCAGCTGTGCAAGGATGGATTCGACATTCAAGACGGTTCTTCCCACGTTGTCTTGCTAATGAGGATATTGCTTGTGATGTTGATGAAATTCTCTGGCCAGATCCAGCTAGGCGAAGAGATAATGTATAGTATGTTTACTGTAGTATTTTCTGTACAATATTGTCCGTTTTTTTCAGATTATTTTTATGTTTGTTGTTGTTGTTATTTACTGTAATTGTAACCTGTACTGGATACAGTATTTTACGTTTGTCTGTTGTTTGCTGAGCTAACAGTGTTATGCACACTACTGTAGTAGCATGAAAACTGGGACATGTTTTGTTGTGATTCTCCATGTTGACATGTTGACTGATTTGGGTATATGGAGAGAAATAAATGATATTTTCCTCAGTCTGCTGCATTGGTCTTGTGTAGTGTTTGTATAGTTGCACTTTCTCTGTGTACTTCATTTACAGTACTCTAATCACTGAAAATTAGACTTGCTAAAAGTGTTTTCGGTTAGCAACAGCAGTGTGTAACTGGTTCAAAAAGATTGAAGTCATATGAAATGTGTGTGTTTCGTATGGTAACAAAATATTGTTTTTATGAAGTCGTGTATAGTTTTGACAAAAGTGTTCCATTTTGCAAATGATCTGAAGTGTTGTGCTACTTTGGTGTAGGGTTGTGTTAATTGTGTGTAGTGTTTTGACAAACCGGGCCCTGTTTTCAAAATTGTGCTTAAACAATTGAAAAAAACTGTAATCCCCTGTCAAGTGTGTGTACCCCCTCTACAGGCCAATGGAGAATACAATTAAAAGTCATACATGCTCCAAGGCCTACTGGGAGTGACTGGAATGGTGTAAAGTCAGGTGTAAAGTCAGTGTTATCTTCCAGTGGTATCCTGCCTTCTTTAGTCAGGGCAGTGGTGGTAGAGTCAGGGCTGCTCTAACCCACGGCCTGCTGTAGGGTTATTGGCCTCAGTGTAGAGAGGTTATTCACTGTCCCTCCAGCTCTCACAGGCTATCATGCATCTGGCCACTGGAGGGGAGATTTGTCCTATCTGTAGGACTTTACCTTTCCTACACTACAGGGATCTGGGAATCTTTCCTACACTACAAGGATCTGGGAATCTTTCCTCCACTAGAGGCATCTGGGAATCTTTCCTCCACTACAGGGATCTGGGAATATTTCCTCCACTACAGGTATCTGGGAATATTTCCTCCACTACAGGGATCTGGGAATATTTCCTACACTACAGGAATCTGGGAATATTTCCTACACTACAGGGATCTGAGAATATTTCCTACACTACAGGGATCTGAGAATATTTCCTACACTACAGGGATCTGGGAATCTTTCCTACACTACAGGGATCTGGGAATCTTTCCTCCAGTACAGGGATCTGGGAATCTTTCCTCCAGTACAGGGATCTGGGAATATTTCCTACACTACAGGGATCTGGAAATCTTTCCTCCACTACAGGGATCTGGGAATCTTTCCTACACTACAGGGATCTGGGAATATTTCCTACACTTCAGGGATCTGGGAATCTTTCCTCCAGTACAGGGATCTGGGAATATTTCCTACACTACAGGGATCTGGGAATATTTCCTACACTACAGGGATCTGGGAATATTTCCTACACTACAGGACTCTAGGAATATTTCCTACACTACAGGGATCTGGGAATATTTCCTACACTACAGGGATCTGGAAATATTTCCTACACTACAGGGATCTAGGAATATTTCCTACACTACAGGGCTCTATGAATATTTCCTACACTTAAGGGATCTGGGAATATTTCCTACACTACAGGGCTCTAGGAATATTTCCTACACTACAGGGATCTGGGAATATTTCCTACACTACAGGGATCTGGAAATATTTCCTACACTACAGGGATCTAGGAATATTTCCTACACAACAGGGATCTGGGAATCTTTCCTCCAGTACAGGGATCTGGGAATATTTCCTACACTACAGGGATCTGGGAATATTTCCTCCAGTACAGGGATCTGGGAATATTTCCTACACTACAGGGATCTGGGAATCTTTCTTCACTAATGGATCTTTAATCTTTACTCCTCCTTTCTCTTACTCAGTCCATCTCTTGCCCATTTCTTAACCCTCTGGGACTTCTCTACCTTATGTCAAATCAAATCAAATGTTATTTGTCACATGCTTCACATGCTTCACAAACAACATGTGAAGACTAACAGTGAAATTACAGGCTCTTCCCAACTATGCAGAGAGAAAAAATGAAAAATAATAGAATGATAATAACACAAGGAATAAATACACAATGAGTAATGATAACTTGGCTTTATACACGGGGTACCAGTACCGAGTCGATTTGCAGGGGTACGAGGTAATTGAGGTATATATGTACAGATAGGTAGGGGTAAAGTGATAAAGCAACAGGATAGATAATAAGCAGTAGCAACAGTGTATGTGATGAGTCAAAAGAGTTAGTGCAAAGGGGGGGTCAATGCAGATAGTCTGGGTAGCAATTTGGTTAACTATTTAGCAGTCTTATGGCTTGGGGGGTCCTTTTGGTTCCAGACTTGGTGCATCGGTACCAATTGCCATGCAGTAGAAAAGAGAACAGTCCATGACCTGGGTGGCTGGAGTCTTTGACAATTTCTAGGGCCTTCCTCTGACACTGCCTGGTATAGTGGTCCTGGATGGCAGGGAGCTCGGCCCCAGTGATGTACCAGGCCGTATGCACTACCCTCTGTAGCACCTTGCGATTGGATGCCAAGCAGTTGCCATACCAAGCAGCGATGCAGCCAGTCAAGATGCTCTCAATGGTGCAGCTGTAGAACTTTTTGAGGATCTGATGACCTCTACCTCTATCCATCTAGAGAGCTGACCTGGGCTGAGATGTAAATCTGTCTTGCACTCTGGGACATTGAGCACATTAAGGCAGAGTGACACACTCCCACTCCTCTGCATGATGGTTCATTTCTCACAGGTAATGCACTCCCTCTGACCTTATCTTACTGACTTGTTCTGGAACAAATGTCAATGACGTCTCATTTAAACAGCAGCAGTCAATTCAATGCGGCTGCTGCCAATGTGCCTCTGACTGGAAAACACATCATAATGATCAGTATTGAAAAATTCCGAAGTCGGAATGTGACGGAATTGAAAAGAGTAAATGAGAGTAACATACTGTACAACCAACAGCTGCAACTGAATAATATCGCCTGACATGTATGACAGCTTACTTACCTACCCTCAGAAAGGGTTAGCAACATTCTCAGAGATGCTTCTAACAGAATAGCAGTGGAGTTATCACTCAATGGCACCGCAATTACTAGAGTGAAATTTGTCTACTAATTTGCAAGGCTTTGGTTCAAAACCTAAAGAAATGATACTTTAAATTCAGCACCACACTGAATAATTCAAGATGAGCTGCCATTCAGGAAAAACACTTTTTAAACATCTGACGGTAAGAGACGGGGAGAGAATTCTGATCATGTTCAATGCATATTTTTAAGCCATTAATGAAGGGATACTTCGGGATATTGGTAATGAAGCCCTTCATCTACTTCCCCTAAGTCAGATGAACTCATGGATAAAAATGTTATGTCTCTGCATCCAGTATGAAGGAAGTTAGAAGTCGTTTTGCGAGCCAATGATACATTGCGTTAGCACAATAACTGGAAGTCTATGGAATGAACTAGCATGCTAGCAGTTACCATAGACTTCCAGTCATTGTGCTAAAGCTAGCTAGCAATTGCGTTAAAGTTAGTTAGCAACGTCCTTCAAACTGCACACAGAGACATAAAATGGTATCCACGAGTTCATTCTGGGGAAGTAGATAAAGGTCTTCATTGCCAAAATCCTGAAGTATCCCTTTAAGCAAAAGACAGATGATTAATTACATCCTTTGTTTACATGGCTATAGAGTCTATTCTATAGAATGAGGAGAATAAAATAGGATAATCCACTGAGATGTTCTCTCCTCTGCTTGGTGGACTCTTCCTTAAACATAGCATGTAGCCTAAGCATATACAGGCACTGTTCTGCTCAGACACCACCTCTCCTATCATGCCTTCACTGGTTATATCTACAGTGCCTTCAGAAAGTATTCACACACCTTGACTTTTCCCACATTTTGTTGTGTTACAGAATTTATTTAAATTGGATTAAATTTAGATTGTGTCACTGTTCTACACACAATATCCCATAATGTCAAAATGGAATTATGTTTTTAGAAATGTTTACAAATTCATAAAAAATGAAAAGATGAAATGTCTTGGGTCAATAAGTATTCAACCCCTTTGTTATGGCAAGCCTAAATAAGTTCAGGAGTAAAAATGTGCTTAACAAGTCACAAAATAAGTTGCATGGACTGTGTGCAATAATAGTGTTTAACATGATTTTTAAATGACTACCTCATCTCTGTACCCCACACAAACAATTATCTGTAATGTCACGCAGGCAGTGAATTTCAAGCACAGATTCAACCACAACAAAGACAATGGAGGTTTTCCAATGGTTTGAAAAGAAGGCAAATGGTTCGCAAAAGCAGACATTGAATATATATTTGAGCATGTTGCAGTTATTAGTGTTATTAACTACGCTTTGGATCATGTATCAATACACCCAGTCACTACAAAGATACAGGCACCCTTTCTAACTCAGTTGCCAGAGAGGAAGGAAACCGCTCAGGGATTTCACCACGAGGCCAATGGTGATTTTAAAACAGTTACAGAGTTTAATGTCCGTGATAGGAGATAACTGAGGATGGATCAACAACATTGTAGTTACTCCACAATACTAATAAAATATTCAAAAACATGCATCCTGTTTGCAATAAGGCACTAAAGTAATACTGCAAAACGTGGCAAAAAAATGAACTTTTTGTCCTGAATACAAAGCGTTATGTTTGGGGCATCACTGAGTACACATCACTGAGTACCACATATTTTCAAGCATGGTCCTTGCCCTAGTCAGGATAAAAATTAATGGAATAGAGCTAAGCATAGGCAAAATCCTAGAGGAAAACCTGGTTCAGTCTGCTGTCCAACAGACACTGGGAGACAAATTCACCTTTCAGCAGTACAATAACCTAAAACACAAGGCCAAATATACACTGGAGTTGCATACCAAGACGACATTGAATGTTCCTGAATGGCCTAGTTACAGTTCTGATTTAAATCGACTTGAAAATCTATGGCAAGACTTGAAAATGGTTGTCTAGCAACATTTATATGTGAGGGAAGTGTTTAGTCCCAATGATCAACAACCAACTTGACAGAGATTGAATCATTTTTTTAAGAATAATGGGCAAATATTGTTCAATCCAGGTGTGCAAAGCTTTTAGAGACTTACCCAGAAAGACTCACAGCTGTAATCACTGCCAAAGGTGATTCTAACATGTACAGTATTGACTCAGGGGGTTGAATACTTATCTAATCAAGATATTTTAGTGCTTTATTTTCCATTAGTTTAAAAACATTTGTTAGAATGTATCTTCCACTTTGACATTACAGAGTATTTTGTGTAGATCTTTGACAAAAAATTACAATTAAATCAATTTTAATTCACTTTGTAACACAACAAAATGTGGAAGAAGTCAAGGGGTGTGAATCCTTTCTGAAGGCACTGCTTTAGGGTTCTATTCAATCTGTATCGCTGAAGTTCAGATTGAATAGATCCCCTAGTGTTTATAGTCTCTTGTACGTGCCTTAGCGGATTCAGTTCTAGGTGCTGAGATTAGTGTCCATAGCATTGTGTGAAACTAGGCGCATTTCTCTGTGAAGGACCAACTCTTCACACAAGAGGCAATAACAATACACCTCTAAAACAGTCAAGTGTCCTTTTGACAGTCAAGACTCCCACAGACTCATTACCCTGGGAAATAGATGCTTAAGTACTGTAAGAGAAAAAACTCATTTTGTGGCATTGATTTTGTGATTGCTCATGTAGATTTACTGTATGATTTTGTCCTTCTCTCTCTCTCTGTCATTTGTCATCAGGTACTTCAGACGTGCTGCAGCTCTAACAAGGAAATGGATCCGGATGAACTCTGTTACCATCATGTGGAGTAAAATGTTATTTTGTCTGCTATTATAACTGTCTGTGTCTATGGCTGTGTACATACTGTATGTGAATGCGAGTACATTATGTCGAGAGATTGTCAAAGAGCTGTGTGTGTGTGTGTGTGCGCGCGTGTGTGCGGGTGCGTTTGTGCATGCATTTCTGTGTGCATTTCTGTGTGTGTTTCTGTGCAGAAAGACACTGAGGAACAAGAGGAAGCTCCTCTTATTGAAGTTAGACTGCAATATAAATAAGTGAAGTCAGTAGAAAGGGCTGGCAGCACAGATGATAGATCACAAACCAGGGGCTGCTGCTCTGTCTTAGAAGGTCTTAGAAGAAGGTCTATACTCTGGCTTTTGCCTCTACTGTCTGCCACTAGCCTCCATCTTCCTGTCTCTGCCACTTTACATCTTCCTTTCCTGCCTAACTCTATCTCTCTCTCATTCTTTCTCCCTGTCTCTCTTTACATTCCTTCTCATATCAGCAGTGAGCTGCCAGTCTGCCAGGCTCATCATCATGCTGGATCATCTCTATAACTACCCCACTCTCCAGCTGCACCTGGGCCTAATTTTTGAGAGGAATGGGAGAACTATATTCAGTTCATTCATCATGTTTACCTTCAACAGGATCTTCCCCATACTGTGCACCAATGGACACATATTTCACTGTGACCTTGTGCTCTCTTTTCAAGCTCTGCAGCACAAAGGGGAGAGGGGGTTTGTGTGCCCTAATGTCTCATCATGTCCCCGCTCGTCTGTTCACTTCCTGGGGTAGCATCACACACAGGGAAAACTACAGCCAGATGCCAAACTGTTACATGACCACTAACTCACTTGTGCTTAGATTCAGAGTCAAACATAACTCACACACTGAGAGATAGGCACACACACACACACACACAGTCCCAGCCCCAAATCTTTAATCTTTATAATCCTGTCTTGACGCAGGGTACACTAGATGAGGCAGACAAACACACTAATGCCTCTACTTTCCTGACACTGTAGTGTAGACTTTGTGCCGCCAGCTCCATATGGGTGGTGTTAACCTGGAGCGGAGCTTATAGTAACCCAGCCTCACAGGCATTTATCTCAATCTCCCTGGTTGGGCAGGCTGGCTCCCACAGGAGAGAACAGCTTTCCCCCTAACAACAGTCCTTTGTGTCTTAATGGAGGAGAACAATGGTATGCTCAGGGTGAGAAGTGGGATGAGTGGATGGATAAAGATGAGGTGACATGGAAAGCATGTGGTCCCGTCACACATCATAACTCTCTATTTCTGCCATGACACCCAGTCACGCAGCAGTAGCAACAGCAGTAGTAGGAACCTTATCTGACTGAACCATCTGTTCTCTTTTTTTATGTAGCTTAAATAGAAACACACTTCTAGAAGGGAGTTATGTATTTTAAGACAAAAAACAAACACTCATACACACGCACACAGACACACATGCACACTTATGCAAGCTCACACATACTCTCCGTCACCACTGGGGCATTAGGGCGCCCCGCTCGCAGAGAGATGAGGCACTTGGTTGCGGTCTAGCTCGGAATGAGATTCTGATGTGCTGCTCTGGTTAGCTGGGGACAGCAGTACTGCAGGGGGCTTCCTGAATGCTGTTGACTATGGTCCGGTGGAGAGATGGAGACACAGGGGGAACAACTCTCTCACTGTCTCCCCTATCTGTCTCACTGAACACAGAGGAACAACACCTGGCTTAGCCGGGCCTGGGCCTCCACATGACCAGGGTCACCTTCAAACCACAGTACATCAACTATTAATTGTACTGTAGTATCCGTCTGTGTATGACAGCTTGTCTGCAGAAATATGTAAAGTGCCTGTGCTGTATATTAACAGAATAAACTAAACGCATAGTGCTTTTATGCTCTATCTAAACACAACTTGACAACCATACAGCACATTAACACACTGAATGTATGACCAGATAGGCAGTAGTATCCATAATAGTCCTTCCATACAGAAATAAGTCATCCCACAACTTCAGCTCTGTCTCTCTCCACAGCACCTCATTCCTATACGCCTCTATGGCTCTTCACGGCTCTATAGAGGGCCAAATCCCCTGTTCCATCTCCATCTCAGCTCTTAAGCCCAGAAATGCAGACACTGAGCAGGCCTGAGTGCCTCGTGTGTGACTCATAAGAGAGACTCATAAACACCTCTGTAGAGGAGAGGTATATTGGGTCAGCCCAGGATATGTTTACATTATCCTGTCTCAGCAGTCCCATCCACCAGTCTAGTCTGCTTGACTCCCACATCCCAGCCCGGCACAGAAAGTTAAGATGGAGACTTGTTTATACCCCATTTGATATAGAGGAAAGTACAAAGAGCGATACAAATTTAGAAAACATAAAAAATGCATATTTAATTCACTGCTGTTGTTACGTGTGAAATTAGGCTGTTGATTAATGATACTGTTTGTTTCAGTGAGTATCTCTACGTTCTGAGAATGAAAAATGAGAGTGTGGGATGTGGACAAAGAAACGAACATAAGCGCTTCAAAAACACTGGTCGAAACCGGACACATGAATAATGCATAGGGACTGGCGTTCAAAGTTTGCTGACTGTCCTGAAAGCACACAGCAAACTCAAGTAAATATGTAGGACACACATGTGCACACACACACAATCACAAAAGTAATTTAAAGGCTTGTTATCACCTGTCCATCACCCGCCATGTGTATGGGATCCCTGAGTACGTTTAGATGAATCACCAGAAAGGCATGGGGCTGAAGAGTTTTATATGTAGAAATCAAATGACTGAAGCAAAACAGAAACAGAGCTCAGTTTAGGAAAGTCCTACAGTCTCCAACTCTAAAAATAACCTTGACCCTTCTGGTTTCTCTCAGTCTTCACTGGTCAAGTGTGAGTGGCTGCCAGCCAACTGGTATTGGCTAGGCTTTACTGTAGCTCCATCACTGGGACAGAGCAAAGATGGTGAGGAGGAGGATGGAAAAAACGTTTCTATCATTTTCTTCAGGAAGTGTGAATATCCACCATGAACAGTAGTAACACTGGAGGAATGAGAGAGTAGGAGAGAACAGGAAAGAGCAGGTGAGAGTAGGAGAGCCTCAACCTAAGGCGAACACTCTCTCACGTCTCTTCCCAGACCACAAACCACATCTACGTATTACTCTTCTGTTTCTATATAACCAGTCTCTGCTGGGCTAGTACCCTAACACCACCCTGTCTGATCATGAAAATAGCTCCTAACACTTAATAAATGGGTTATAACACCACCCTGTCTGATCATGAAAATAGCTCCTAACACTTAATAAATGGGTTATAACACCACCCTGTCTGATCATGAAAATAGCTCCTAACACTTAATAAATGGTGTATAACACCACCCTGTCTGATCATGAAAATATCTCCTAACACTTAATACATTGGTTATAACACCACCCTGTCTGATCATGAAAATAGCTCCTATCGCTTAATAAATGGGTTATAACACCACCTTGTCTGATCATGAAAATAGCTCCTAACACTTAATAAATGGGTTATAACACATCCCTGCCTGATCATGAAAATAGCTCCTAACACTTAATAAATGGGTTATAACACCACCCTGTCTGATCATGAAAATAGCTCCTAACACTTAATAAATGGTGTATAACACCACCCTGTCTGATCATGAAAATATCTCCTAACACTTAATACATTGGTTATAACACCACCCTGTCTGATCATGAAAATATCTCCTAACACTTAATACATTGGTTATAACACCACCCTGTCTGATCATGAAAATAGCTCCTATCGCTTAATAAATGGGTTATAACAGCATCCCTGTCTCTCACACTCAAGTCTATAACTTAATCAGATGGTGACTGTGAGAGTGATCTAATGCAGGTGATAGTAGGCTGTTTCTGAGTAGAGACAGTCTTTAACATTTCATCAGCTCTGCAGGAAGGGAGAGATGCAGGGCTGGTTTACACTGGCCTCTTCTGATTAATGCCCTGGGAGGGATGCTATTAAACAGCACATAGAATCCCACTCAAATATACTGCAAAAAATCTAATAAGAACATAAAACCACCATTCAATTACTCCCCCAGTCTGAGTCTCTGAATTAAAAGAGGAGCATATTTGAAAAGCTTTTCTGGCGCCACAGGGCAGCACAGTTAGAACACATGAATCAGAGAGAAATACTGTACTGTACACACGCTGTGTCGCAAAAGTAAATATTTTCCTCTGCAATGTCTGAAAACCCAATCTTCTGACAGAATAAACAACGTGTTTGAGAAAAGGCCAATAGCTGTCTGACATAGGAAAGAAGATGTAAATAGCTTGTTATGCTAATTCAAAAAATGTCAGCATAATCTGACAGAGTGGGAGTGAATCAACATTTGTGTTGTGGGGGTCAGAGCGTGGTAAAGCATTCTTGCCCTGTGGGTGTTGTTGGGGTTTAGCTTTTTATTTATCTGCTGTGGCCTCGCTCAGGGTTTACACAGGCACACTCTTACTCTCTACTCTCGCTGAATTTATACACTATGCATTTGCATTTCATAACTACATCAGGGATTGCTTGCCTTTTCCTTAGTCTTACTATATTGCCTGAGGTACCGACAGAGCAAAATGAAATTATATGTTGGAACATACAGTAGAGATACTCTCTAAGAGAAACTGTAAGGATTTACTAACAGCAATAAGCTCTTCTGCAGTGTATGCCTCCTAACCATTTACTGTACATGCAGGACTGTACAAGATGTCATCAAGGCAAAGGTTGGCTATTTGAAGAATCTCAAATATAAAATGTATTTTGATTTGTTTAACACTTTTTTGGTTACTACATGATTCCATATGTGTTAATTCATAGTTTTGATGTCTTCATTATTATTCTACAATGTAGAAAATAGTAAAAATAAAGAAAAACCCTTGAATGAGCAAGTGTTCTAAAACTTTTGACCAGTAGTGTAGTTACTGCACATGTAGTTACTGTGCATATAGTTACTGCACATATAGTTACTGCACATGTAGTTACTGTACAGGTAGCTACTGTACATATAGTTACTGTACATATAGTTACTGCACATGTAGTTACTGCACATGTAGTTACTGTACATGTAGTTACTGTACATATAGTTACTGTACAGGTAGTTACTGTACATATAGTTAATGTACATATAGTGAATGTACATATAGTTACTGCACATATAGTTAATGTACATATAGTTAATGTACATATAGTTAATGTACATATAGTTAATTCACATGTAGTTACTGTACATAAAGTTACTGTACATATAGTTACTGTATATATAGTTACTGTACATATAGTTAATGTACATATACAGTGCCTTCAGAAAGTATTCACACCCCTTTACTTTTTTCACATTTTGTCTTGTTACAGCCTGAATAAATCATTTATTAAATTGAGATTGTATGTCACTGATCTACACACAATTTTGTTTGTAGAATTGTAAAAAAAAATCTAAAAAATTAAAAGCTGAAATGTCTTGAGTCAATAAGTATTAAACCCCTTTGTTATGGCAAGCCTAAACAAGTTCAGGAGTAAACATGTGCTTAAAAAGTCACATAATAAGTTCATTCCATGTTCAATAATAGTGGTTACCATGATTTTTGAATGACTACCCCATCTCTGTGTCCCACACATACAATTATCTGCAAGGTACTCAATGGAGTAGTGAATTTCAAGCACAGACTCAACCACAAAGACCAGTTTTTTTTCTTCAATGCCTCGCAAAGAAGGGCACCGATGGGTAGATGTGTAAAAAATGTAAAAGCAGATGCTGAATATCCCTTTAAGCATGGTGAAGTTATTAATTACATTTTGGGTGGTGTATCAATACACCCAGTCACTATAAAGATGCCAGAGATGAAGGAAACTGATCAGGGATTTCACCATGAGACCAATGGTGACTTGGAAAGCGTTACAGAGTTTAATGGTTGTGTGATGAGAAAACTGAGGATGAATCAACAACATTGTAGTTACTCCACAATACTAACCTAAATGACAGAGCGAAAAGAAGGAAGCCTGTACAGAATAAGAATATTCCAGAACATGCATCCTGTTTGCAACAAGGCATTATGGGGCCGATTCCGACTTAGGAATTTACACCTTTCCTACGCACGCCTTTCCTAAGCATTTCTCAGTACTTGGTATTCAGATTGACCTTATTCAGTCGAGTATTGGGCTTTGCAGGCGTGGTTCCCTTGTGCGTGCTAAACAAATGTAATTCAACCTCTGAAAACAATCACACTTGCTGGCCAACAGATTTTCTCGTGGAGTTTTCATTCAATAGGGTTTTCAATACATTTATCTTTAGCCATCCCTTTAAATACGGTGTACCTGAAATTAGAATTTTGTCGACAGACTAAAATACATTGAGAGAACGGGTTCAGAAAATAGGGATCAATGAAAGAATGCCATCTATACATCTTCATCTCCGTTTCAGCACCAACTGGTAGATAAAAAAATACTCTGATCTTGTAGATTATTTAGGCAAATTTTAGGTTTAGGAAAGTATGTATGAAGGTTTGGAGAGCCTTTACGCACAAAATATATATCTATAAAAAAATTACAGTGGTTTTTGATTCATCCTGAAACTTGTTATATTCAAGTTCAATTCATAAAATATTGGAAGGTGGACAAAAGTGTACAATAGGGGTTGAACAATATTCCTATAAATCGACCCTAATTCTCACTAATCATGGAACTGTATGACAACAATGGTCCAGTTGTCGTGGAACATGCGCCAGGCTCCAGGTTTAACCTGATAAGTGTGGTCTGAGTTCCATAATGATTGAAATAGGCTACGTGTCCCCAATTATTGCACAATGTTAGCCTAATACAGTGGCTTGAGAAAGTATTCACCCCCCTTGGCATTTTTCCTATTTTGTTGCCTTACAACCTGGAATTAAAATTTATTTTGGGGGGGTTTGTATCATTTGATTTACAAAAGATGCCTACCACTTTGAATATGCAAAGATTTACATTGATTTACATTGATTTACAAAAGATGCCCCCCCAAAGTCAATACTTTGTAGAGCCACCTTTTGCAGCAATTACAGCTGCAAGTCTCTTGGGGTATGTCTCTATAAGCTTGGCACATCTAGCCACTGGGATTTTTGCCCATTCTTCAAGGCAAAACTGCTCTAGCTCCTTCAGGTTGGATGGGTTCCACTGATGTACAGCAATCTTGAAGTCATACCACAGATTCTCAATTGGATTGAGGTAAATACAGGCCATTCCAAGACATTTAAATGTTTCCCCTTAAACCACTCGAGTGTTGCATTAGCAGTATGCTTAGGGTCATTGTCCTGCTGGAAGGTGAACCTCTGTCCCAGTCTCACATTTCTGGAAGACTGAAACAGGTTTCCCTCAAGAATTTCCCTGTATTTAGCGCCATCCATCATTCCTTCAATTCTGACCAGTTTCCCAATCCCTGCCGATGAAAAACATCCCCACAGCATGATGCTGCCACCACCATGCTTCACTGTGGGGATGGTGTTCTTGGGGTGATGAGAGGTGTTGGGTTTGCGCCAGACATAGCATTTTCCTTGATGGCCAAGAAGCTCAATTTTAGTCTCATCTGACCAGAGTACCTTCTTCCATATCTTTGGGGAGTCTCCCACATGCCTTTTGACGAACACCAAACGTGTTTGCTTATTTTTTTCTTTAAGCAATGGCTTTTTTCTGGGAACTCTTCCGTAAAGCCCAGCTCTGTGAGTGTACGGCTTAAAGTGGTCCTATGGAGAGATACTCCAATCTCTGCTGTGGAGCTTTGCAGCTCCTTCAGGGTTATCTTTGGTCTCTTTGTTGCCTCTCTGATTAATGCCCTCCTTGCCTGGTCCATGAGTTTTGGTGGGCGGCCCTCTGTTGGCAGGTTTGTTGTGGTGCCATATTCTTTCCATTTTTTAATAATGGATTTAATGGTGCTCCGTGGGATGTTCAAAGTTGCAGACTCTGGGGCCTTTCAGAACAGGTGTATATATACTGAGATCATGTGACAGATCATGTGTCACTTAGATTGCACACAGGTTGGCTTTATGTAACTAATTATGTGACTTCTGAAGGTAATTGGTTGCACCAGATCTTATTTAGGGGCTTCATAGCAAAGGGGGTGAATACATTTGCAGGCACCACTTTTCCGTTATTTATTTTGTAGCATTTTTTTAAACAAGTACTTTTTTTCATTTCACGTCACCAATTTGGACTATTTTGTGTATGTCCATTACATGAAGTCCAAATAAAAATCAATTTAAATTACAGGTTGTAATGCAACAATATAGGAAAAACGCCAAGGGGGATGAATACTTTTGCAAGGCACTCTATGATCCACTAATGCTAACGACCCTCAGGAACAACTTACATGGCGTGACAGAGGAAAGAAAGGTAAACAGAATGTAATGGAATGATGCAAAATGTAAGCTACAAATTTAAGAACACTAACACTAAAGTGACAGTTATAAATGTATGTGGGTATTACTCACGATGGCTTCCGATAGTGGCTAATATTTAACATGATACAAATTGTAAAATAAAATAGAGAAAAGCCCGGGCCTAGGCTATAATTAAACAATTCTAAAGCGCATACATCAACTCGGCAGGTTCAGTCCTACAGAAGCCTATAACTTGGGTGTCCAAATTTCATCCACGCAAATGATGAGGGCACACAATTAATATATAACATCACCGCTATATATAGCCTATTTCACTATGGAAAAGGGGCCGCAATGCATGTCAGGTTGATATTATATTTTCAGTTTGCTTCCATATGGCTTGTTTCACATTCGTCTCCAGGCATCATAAGGAAAAAATAATCTAAAACAATTGCTATGTGTATTTACAATCCCCATCTCCAAAAGTATTACTCATTTACCTAGCTCTTATCAATAGCTCTTATCCATTTATAAATTACAGTACATGGAGAATTATGTTATTTCTATCCAAAAAAGAAAATATATATTAATTTTTTTCCACTTGGAACCGGCAGGTTTGCTTAACCTTATTCATGGTTTCCTTGCGCATAAAGGTGGTGGAATTATGAAGGTATTAAGTCAAGGTCAGAATATGGCTTATCTGTAGACACACCTCCACCACACCTTCATCTCTTAGATCTTCACCCTGAACGAATAGCGGGTGAATAGCATGCTATTCTCATGCTTAAATTCAAGATCAGAATACGCATAGAGAGAAAAGTGCATAAAAAGTGAATTACGTTCCTTTTACGCACAATTAACAGTTACAGAGATTAATGGCTGTGATAAGAGAAAACTGAGGATGGATCAACAACATTGTAGTTACTCCACAATACTAACCTAAATGACAGAGTGAAAAGAATAACAATATTTATTTACACGCATCCTGTTTTCAATAAGGCACTACAATGTGGCAAAGAAATTAACTTTATGTCCTGAATACAAAGCTTTATGTTTGGGGCAAATCCAACACAACACATCACTGATTACCACTGTTCATATTTTCAAGCATGGTGGTGGCTGCATCATGTTATGGGTATGCTTGCCATCGGCAAGGACTATGGAGTTTTTTAGGATAAAAATAAATGGAATACAGCTATAAGCACAGGCAAAATCCTAGAGGAAAACCTGGTTCAGTCTGCTTTCCAACAGACAATAACCTGAAACACAAGGCCAAATCTACACTGGAGATGGTTACCAAGATGACATTGAATGCTCCTGAGTGGCCTAGTTACAGTTTTGACTTAAATCTGCTTGAAAATCTATGGCAACTCTTGAAAATGGCTGTTTAGCAATGATCAAAAATCAACTTGACAGAGCTTAAAGGATTGTTAAAAAGAATAAGGGGGAAATATTGTACAATCCAGTTGTGCAAAGCTCTTAGAGACTTACCCAAAAAGACTCACCGCCAAAGGTGCTTCTACAAAGTAGTGACTCAGAGGTGTGAATACGTATGTAAATTGTCTATAAATTAGCAAACATTTGCCTAAAAACATTTTTTCACTGTCATTATGGGGTATTGTATGTACAGTGAGGGAAAAAAGTATTTTGATCCCCTGCTGATTTTGTACGTTTGCCCACTGACAAATAAATTATCAGTCTATAATTTTAATGGTAGGTTTATTTGAACAGTGAGAGACAGAATAACAACAAAAAAATCCAGAAAAATGCATGTCAAAAATGTTATAAATTGATTTGCATTTTAATGAGGGAAATAAGTATTTGACCCCCTCTCAATCAGAAAGATTTCTGGCTCCCAGGTGTCTTTTATACAGGTAACGAGCTGAGATTAGGAGCACACTCTAATCTCAGTTTGTTACCTGTATAAAAGACACCTGTCCACAGAAGCAATCAATCAATCAGATTCCAAACTCTCCACCATGGCCAAGACCAAAGAGCTCTCCAAGGATGTCAGGGACAAGATTGTAGACCTACACAAGGCTGGAATGGGCTACAAGACCATCGCCAAGCAGCTTGGTGAGAAGGTGACAACAGTTGGTGCGATTATTCGCAAATGGAAGAAACACAAAATAACTGTCAATCTCCCTCGGCCTGGGGCTCCATGCAAGATCTCACCTCGTGGAGTTGCAATGATCATGAGAACGGTGAGGAATCAGCCCAGAACTACACGGGAGGATCTTGTCAATGATCTCAAGGCAGCTGGGACCATAGTCACCAAGAAAACAATTGGTAACACACTACGCCGTGAAGGACTGAAATCCTGCAGCTCAAGAAAGCACATATACAGGCCCGTCTGAAGTTTGCCAATGAACATCTGAATGATACAGAGGAGAACTGGGTGAAAGTGTTGTGGTCAGATGAGACCAAAATCGAGCTCTTTGGCATCAACTCAACTCGCCGTGTTTGGAGGAGGAGGAATGCTGCCTATGACCCCAAAAACACCATCCCCACCGTGGAAGTGGAAACATTATGCTAAGGGTGTGTTTTTCTGCTAAGGGGACAGGACAACTTCACCGCATCAAAGGGACGATGGACGGGGCCATGTACCATCAAATCTTGGGTGAGAACCTCCTTCCCTCAGCCAGGGCATTGAAAATGGGTCGTAATGGGTATTCCAGCATGACAATGACCCAAAACACACGGCCAAGGCAACAAAGGAGTGGCTCAAGAAGAAGCACATTAAGGTCCTGGAGTGGCCTAGCCAATCTCCAGACCTTAATCCCATAGAAAATTTGTGGAGGGAGCTGAAGGTTCGAGTTACCAAACGTCAGCCTCGAAACCTTAAATACTTGGAGAAGATCTGCAAAGAGGAGTGGGACAAAATCCCTCCAGAGATGTGTGTAAACCTGGTGGCCAACTACAAGAAACGTCTGATCTCTGTGATTGCCAACAAGGGTTAGCCACCAAGTACTAAGTCAAGTCAATTTATAACATTTTTGACATACATTTTTCTGGATTTCTTTGTTGTTATTCTGTCTATCACTGTTCAAATAAACCTACCATTAAAATTATAGACTGCTCATGTCTTTGTCAGTGGGCAAACGTACAAAATCAGCAGGGGATCAAATACTTATTTCCCTCACTGTAGATGGGTGGGGGAAAAAAACTATTTAATCCATTTTGAATTCATACTGTAACACAACAAAATGTGGAATGCTTTCTGAAGGCACTGTAGTTACTGTACATATAGTTACTGTACATATAGTTTCTGTACTTATAGCTCCTGCACATATACTGCAGTTCCTGTACATATAATTACTGTACATATATTAATGTACATATACAGTGCCTTCAGAAAGTATTCATTTCCCTTGACTTACAGTATTCCACAGCTTGTTGTTACAGCCTGATTTCAAAATTGATCAAATTGATTTTTTTCTCTCACCCAGCTACACACAAAACCTCAAAATGACAAAGTGAAAACATGTTTTTAGAAATGTTTGCAAATGTATTGAAAATGAAATACAGAAATACCTAATTTAAAATCAAATCAAATCAAATTTTATTTGCCACATGCACCGAATACAACAGGTGTAGACATTACCGTGAAATGCTTACTTACAGCCCTTAACCAACAATGCATATATTTCTTAATAAAAAAGTAAAATAAAACAACAACAACAAAAAAGTGTTGAGAAAAAAAGAGCCGAAGTAAAATAAAATAACAGTATGGAGGCTATATATAGGGGGGTACCGGTGCAGAGTCAATGTGCGGGGGCACCGGCTAGTTGAGGTAATATGTACATGTGGGTAGAGTTAAAGTGACTATGCATAAATAATTAAAAGAGTAGCAGCAGCGTAAAAAGATGTGGTGGGGGTGCAAATAGTCCGGGTAGCCATGATTAGCTGTTCAGGAGTCTTATGGCTTGGGGTTAGAAGCTGTTGAGAACCCTTTTGGACCTATACTTGGCGCTCCGGTACCGCTTGCCGTGCGGTAGCAGAGAGAACAGTTTATGACTAGGGTGGCTGGAGTCTTTGACAATTTTGAGGGCCTTCCTCTGACACCGCCTGGTATAAAGGTCCTGGATGGCAGGAAGCTTGGCCCCAGTGATGTACTGGGCCGTACGCACTACCCTCTCTAGTGCCTTGCGGTCGGAGGCTGAACAGTTGCCATACCAGGCGGTGATGCAACCAGTCAGGATGCTCTCGATGGTGCAGCTGTAGAACCTTTTGAGGATTTGAGGACCCATGCCAAATCTTTTCAGTCTCCTGAGGGGGAATAGGCTTTGTCGTGCCCTCTTCACGACAGTCTTGGTGTGTTTGGACCATGATAGTTCGTTGGTGATGTGGACACCAAGGAACTTAAAGCTCTCAACCTGTTCCACTACAGCCCCATCGATGAGAAGGGGGCGTGCTCAGTCCTCTTTTTTTTCCTGTAGTCCACAATCATCTCCTTTGTCTTGGTCACGTTGAGGGAGAGGTTGTTATCCTGGCACCACACGGCCAGGTCTCAGACCTCCTCCCTATAGGCTGTCTCATCGTTGTCGGTGATCAGGCCTGCCACTATTGTGTCGTCGGCAAACTTAATGATGTTGTTGGAGTCGTGCCTGGCCATGCAGTCATGGGTGAACAGGGAGTACAGGAGGGAACTGCGCACGCACCCCTGAGGGGCCCCCGTGTTGAGGATCAGCGTGGCAGATGTGTTGTTACCTACCCTTACCACCTGGGGGCGGCCCATCAGGAAGTCCAGGATCCAGTTGCAGAGGGAGTGGGTCTAGGGTTTCTGGGATAATGGTGTTGATGTGAGCCATGACCAGCCTTTCAAAGCACTTCATGGCTACAGACGTCAGTGCTATGGGTCGGTAGTCATTTAGGCAGTTTATCTTAGTGTCCTTGGGCACGGGGACTATGGTGGTCTGCTTGAAACATGTTGGTATTACAGACTCAGTCAGGGACATTTTGAAAATGTCGGTGAAGACACTTGCCAGTTGGTCAGCACATGCTCGGAGTACACGTCCTGGTAATCTGTCTGGCCCTGCATCCTTGTGAATGTTGACCTGCTTAAAAGGCTCACTCACATCGGCTACGGAGAGCGTGATCACATAGTCATCCGGAACAGCTGGTGCTCTCATGCATGCTTCAGTGTTGCTTGCCTCGAAGTGAGCATAGAAGTGGTTTAGCTCGTCTGGTAGGCTTGTGTCACTGGGCAGCTCGCGGCTGTGCTTCCCTTTGTAGTCTGTAATAGTTTTCAAGCCCTGCCACATCCAACGATCGTCAGAGCCGGTGTAGTACGATTCCATCTTAGTCCTGTATTGACTCTTTGCCTGTTTGATGGTTCGTCGGAGGGCATAGGGGGATTTCTTATAAGTGTCCGGGTTAGAGTCCTGCTCCTTGAAAGCGGCAGCTCTACCCTTTAGCTCAGTGTGGATGTTGCCTGTAATCCATGGCTTCTGGTTGGGGTATGTACGTACGGTCACTGTGGGGACGATGTCATCGATGCACTTATTGATGAAGCCAGTGACTGATGAGGTGTACTCCTCAATGCTATCTGAAAAATCCCGGAACATGTTCCAGTCTGTGCTAGCAAAACAGTCCTGTAGCTTAGCATCTGCGTCATCTGACCACTTTTTTATTAACCGAGTCACTGGTGCTTCCTGCTTTAGGAATCAGGAGGATAGAGTTATGGTCAGATTTGCAGGGCGAGGGAGAGCTTTGTATGCGTCTCTGTGTGTGGAGTAAAGGTGGTCTATAGTTATTTTTCCTCTGGTTGCACATTTAACATGCTGGTAGAAATTAGGTAGAGCAGATTTAAGTTTCCCTGCATTAAAGTCCCCGGCCACTAGGAGCGCTGCCTCTGGATGAGCGTTTTCCTGTTTAGTTATGGCCTTATACAGCTCATTGAGTGCAATCTTAATGACAGCATTGGTTTGTGGTGGTAAATACACAGTTATGAAAAATATAGATGAAAACTCTCTTGGTAAATAGTGTGGTCTATAGCTTATCATAAGGTACTCTACCTCAGGCGAGCAAAACCTTCGAGACTTCCTTAGTATTTGATTTTTTGCACCAGCTGTTGTTTACAAATATACACAGACCGCCACCCCTTGTCTTACCGGAGTCAGCCGTTCTATCCTGCCGATGTAGCGTATAGCCCGCTAGCTGTATGTTGTCCATGTCGTCGTTCAGCCATGACTCGGTGAAACATAAGATATTACAGTTTTTAATGTCCTGTTGGTAGGATAAGCATAATCGTAGGTCATCTAATTTATTTTCCAATGATTGAAGATTGGCTAATAGGATTGATGGAAGAGGCAGTTTACTCGCTCGCCGTCGGATCCTTACGAGGCACCCCGACCTACGTCCACGATATCGCTGTCTCTTTCTCCTGCGAATGATGGGGATTTGGGCCTTGTCGTGTGTCTGTAGGATATCCTTCGCGGCCGCCTCGTTGAAGAGTAATGGCTGTCCTGATATCCAGAAGCTCTTTTTGGTTATAAGAGACGATGGCAGAAACATTATGTACAGAATAAATTACAAATAATGCGAAAAAACACACATAATAGTACAATTGGTTAGAGGGCTGTAAAACGGCAGCCATCTTCTCCGGCGCCATCATAATACATAAGTATTCACACTCCTGAGTCAATACATGTCAGAATCACCGATTAGTCTTTCTGGGTAAGTATCTAAGAGCTTTGTACACCTGGATTGTACAATATTTGCATATTATTATTTAAAAAAATTATTCAAGCTCTATCATGTTGGTGGTTGATCATTGCTAGAAAGCCATTTTCAAGACTTGCCATATATTTCCAAGCTGATTTAAGTCAAAACTGTAACTAGGCCACTCAGGAACATTCAATGTCGTCTTGGTAAGCAACTCCAGTGTATATTTGGCCTTGTGTTTTAGTTTATTGTCCTGCTGAAAGGTGAATCTCTCTCTTTCCTTTTATCTACATCTCTCTCGCTCTCTGATTAACACACTACCCTCAATAGCACGGTCACACACACACAAAGCAGAGATGAATGAGCGGATAGGGGAGTTTGGCCCATGCCAGAGACAGTGACTAACAGCCTTACTGTGTGAATGAAATATGACAGGCCTGCAGCTCCTGCAAGACCCAGCTTACTGGACCTTCTCTAGCCTCCCTCCATATTAAATGTAACTGAGACTGTGGATCTTTTACCAGATAGACAAACAAACAAAACAACCATACTCACACATACTGTACGTCAGGCACTCACGCACACACACTGCACACACACACACAAGCTAGCACACACACACGCACACACACAAACATGTACACACACACACACACAAACTTGGCGCACTCTCCCTCTCTCTTTCCAATACTGGGGCCCCTGCCAGAGAATACTATGATATGATTGTGAGCGTGACTCCTGCCGTGAGGATGTGATCGTTTTTCCCATAGAGCTCCAGTGTCTATGGAAATGGGCCCTTGTGCACCCCTGCAACGCTGTGGTTGCGGTGCTATGAGTTCATTATAAGAAGTGTGTGTTTATTGACATTGGGGAGGTCTGGCTGGGCCCAGTTCATTATCCCCCAGTGTTTACTGACTTTGGGGAGGTCTGGCTGGGCCCAGTTCTTTATCCCCTAGTGTTTACTGACATTGGAGAGGTCTGGCTGGGCCCAGTTCTTTATCCCCCAGTGTTTACTGACATTGGTGAGATCTGGCTGTGCCCTGTTCATTATCCCCCAGTGTTTACTGACATTGGAGAGGTCTGGCTGGGCCCAATTCATTATCTCCTAGTGTTTACTGACATTGGAGAGGTCTGGCCGTGCCCAATTCATTATCCCCTAGTGTTTACTGACATTGGAGAGGTCTGGCTGGGCCCAGTTCATTATCCCCTAGTGTTTACTGACATTGGAGAGGTCTGGCTGGGCCCAGTTCATTATCCCCTAGTGTTTACTGACATTGGAGAGGTCTGGCTGGGCCCAATTCATTATCTCCTAGTGTTTACTGACATTGGAGAGGTCTGGCTGGACCCAGTTCATTATCCCCTAGTGTTTACTGACATTGGAGAGGTCTGGCTGGGCCCAGTTCATTATCCCCTAGTGTTTACTGAGATTGGGGAGGTCTGGCTGGGCCCAGTTCATTATCCCTGCTGCTATGAGCAGACACAGATGGGAAAGCACACTAAGTTAGGGAACACCTCCACAGGCACAGACAATCTACCTGAGGCAACAGAGCGTGTGCCAATGTGTGTGTGTGAGGGAGAGCGTGTCATGCATGCAACTTTGGGTGGTCAGTGACTGAAATACCAATTTAGCTGTATTATACTGTATGCACAAACTGAGAAGTGCAGAAAGTTAATCAGTTAGAACACACACAAACATGACAACAAGTATACAAATACTGCACACATTCATGCGCACAAGTACACCTACACATGCACACACATGCACACACGGGTGCACGCACGCTGACATTGGGTGCAGGGTAATAAAGTGAGAAGTAATTTCTGAGCTTGTTTATGCCCTGTTTGTGCTATGGACAGCATATTGATCATCGTGGTTTATGATCACTCACTCCGTCGTTCAGAATAAATCTGCTGTGAGGATAAATCACTGTGGCTTTTAGCATCCTTAATCACCTAGTCATTCGAAAAATGACACACACGCAGGCACGCACACACACACATACACACACCAGCAAGGGTGACAGATGTGAGTTACCTTGGTGGATATTTATAAAGCTGCAGCCTTGATGGCACTGCAGCAGCGGTCATTGTTCTACAGTATTTCAATTAAATGTTTCAAGGACAAAATTAAATGTAAATAAGTATTTTTGCTGTTGTAGTGGGGACAGTAACATTAGAACTTTTTAAAAAGTATACTTTAAGGAAAATGTTTTTATATATATTTTTTCATAATATAATTTAAAAGTATGCATTTAGGTGTCTGTAATAGAATAAAAGTCACAAAAACAAATGTAGACATAAAAAATGCATTTCTATAGCTTCCAAAATATTTTATACAATGATGGGGGAGTGCCAAGATGGAGGCACGGTGGCTTCAAAACAGCACCCCCTGTCAGCCATCTAGTGTATATATATAATTGGTTGGGAGTAGCGGGGGTTGTCCTCACTCACCCTGTCTTCCTCCTCCCTGAGGTCCGGCATGGTGCTGATACACAGGCTGATGACGGTCACAGCCACCATCACCACTGACAGGCAGGCAAAGATCTTCCCTGGCAGGCCAGACTGGGGGTTCTCCACCATATCCCTCAGCTGGTTCATGAACTTGCGGTAGCGAGTCTCCTCAACTGGGGGGCGCAGCAGGGCGTGCCTCTGCCTCTGCTCCTCTTCCTGCCTCTCTTGCTCATTCATTTCTTCGATGCGCGTATACATCTTCCTCTTACAGCAGTGCTCCATGTAGGTCATCTCCACACCCCAGTAGAGCAGCTCGTCGTGGAGCGATAGCACGCACATCTCCCTCAGCATGCGCAGCTTCCCTGCAGCCAGGAAATTGAGGATGACGCGGAAGGCCGAGGGGCTGCGGTCGAAGAAGAACTCCCGCCGCGTCTCGTCATAGTCGTCACACACGCCAGCAATCTCCTCGGGGCTGCTGAGACCACAGAGCCGTCCCAGCCGGGTAAGGGGAAATTGCTCCAGCGTGCTCCAGGGGAAGGTGTAGCGGTTGCCCCCCACATTGATGACCGCTAGTAGGCCGTGGTCAACTGACAGCAGGTCCTCTGGTTGTCTGATGAACTGGGCCCTCTGATAGTAGACCCCCTTGACCGTCTCCGTCTCTGGGATCTGGGTGAAGATGGCGTCGAGGCTGCTGTCATCGCTGGCCGAGAGGTTGCTGAAGTCATGGTTTGCGTTGCTGATGATGGGCATGGCGGCATCCGGGTGGGTGGCCGGCTAGGCTGGTCACACTGGGGGCTCAGTGACTGGTCTGGGTGTTGGGCATCGGGGGGCTGGGGGACAGGTGTGTCCCTTCAGGCTCTGCAGTAGGATCAAGGGGGTCCCAGGCTGGTGGCGTCATGCAGACACTGATAGGAGATGGGAAGAAGGACATCAAACCTCAGTTAGACTGCAGTGGCATAGGCTCCTCCTTCTCTGCCTTACATCTCTAGTCCAGAGACTGACAGACACATCAGTGAGGATCAGTGAAGCTGAGGATTAAGCTTGAGATATGTGTGGCTCTCTCTGGTCATGTCTGTTTCAACCAGGGGTTAGAACCAAAATCATTTTCCAATCGTTTTCCTTTCTGAACAGAACCATTATTTGTTTCGTTCCGTTCCACTGTTCTGACCAGCAAAATAAAGTTCTGAACCAGTTTGAACCCCAAAAAAGTACTGGTTTATATCGTTCCTTTCTGTTCCTTTCTAAACCTCTGAAATATATATTGCGATTGAATCTGTATAGGAAAGTCATTAAGAGCAAATTGTATTTTGCCGTAGCAGTTGGTTTAATCATAATGACAGACAAACACACACACTGTGCTGCCAGTCACAGTGTAGGGCGCAAGAGACGTAACTGAAATTTTGAGGGTGAGGAGAGAGGATGGAGGAAGCTTGCCTTGAAGCGATGGGCATCTTGTTATGAGATGCATTATCTGAATTAGGCCCACAGAATTATACCTAACGAGGAGCGGCTTCTATGAAGGAGCTTTGAATGTCTTTGAACTTCCGAGTTGGTTTAACGTTGGACCAGAGCAAACGTTAGCTAACTAGCTAACAAGCTTGTAGAGCAGCGCTAGAATTAAAAACATGTCTTACCTTTTTGTAGTTAATAAATCCAATGTGAAACATCATAACTATAGTATCCTTAACTGGCATTGAAAAAGTCAATCCATTCTTCTCTAATTAAACATCTCTCCATAATTGCTGAATTACGCTTGTAACGTTGTCAGTAGGCTACAGTAACCTATCTTTCAGACGGGAGAGGCAAGTATCCTACACACACACACCCACTGGCAACATTTCCAGCTGGCAGGCAGATGCTGGAATAAGTTTCTTAGTGACAGAGTGAGGGCTTTGCATAGGCGCTTTGTTGCGATTTTTGTGGGACTGGAAAAAATGCCCGGAATGTAAAATAACGTTATTAACCGGTTCTCATGCTTTTAAAATAATTTAATAATCAAATAATTTCCTCAAATAATTTCTTTACCTTCTGGTTTTAGGTTATGTTCCCTGAACCAGTTCCAACCCTGGACAGATATCTAACAGGGATCCTCTTTTCTCAAGATGTTTATGACACTGACTACAACTGATCTGACTACTTTTTATATTTGCTGCACAGTTGGGTGCTTTTCAGGCCTCAACCAATGCAAATATTAATTGTTGTATAAAATTACACAATCAATTTAACATGTGGGGTAAGGCTATTAGCCTATACCTTAGTAGGACATGGATAATAGTCTGTGGATAATAGTCCAAATCAGGGGTGGGCTACATAATGTACATCCTCTAGTTTTGCATAGGTGATTCAATGCTCGATTCAATCCATATCGCAAATTTGAAGGTAAATTCCGACTGAGCCGATATATGCAGCATTTACCATGAATACAGTCTCCACTATCGCTGGGACAAATGTCAATCGCGCTATAGTGCTGAACTTCTGCATTACGGATTGAATCGAGCCCTCAATAAATCACTGCTGTCAATGTGTTTCATTTCGATCGTGGTGGGGAGGAGAGAATTATCAACTATTTATTAATAGAATCACTGGTAATACAGTATTCCCGTCGGAGGGTTGGTTGCTTTGCCTAGTGGAAAGTTAATTGAAGGAAGTGTTTTAGCGGCGCAGTGACATCAGCAGGAGCATTCCCTCCACCGCTCTCACTAGTGACAGTCAGGAGATACAGATATAGGATCATAATTTGAGCCTGTTTGCTACAGCAGGAAAATAATCCTGCAGCAACAGGAAATGTGAATTACTATGTGGATTATAACTCATGGACATTTTTGTAGGGGTTGATAAATTTTTTGTAAGGGAAAATTAAGTCTGACATTTCAAAATGGAAATTACAAACTTCAGAAGCCTTTTTAAACCTCAACTACACTACAATTTTAACATTTTCTGCATTGCAGGAAAGTTCTCCTGCAACAGGGTGACCAAATTAGGATCCTACATCTGTAAGCGCAATAAAGTTGCCATCCACTGTTGGTCCATTACAAACCCTTTGCCTGCCATTTAATGAAACAGCCTAAGAACCATGTAGCCTTCGTGACACTCATTCACTCACTCACTCACTCACTCACTCACTCACTCACTCACACACGCACACACACACTATGGGTCATTTTGTATAAAAGTCTTCTTTAAAAAGGGAAGGAGTTTATATGTCAAAACTAATCACAGGAAGGCAATACTAGGCTATTATAGACTACCATAATTAGTTATTTTATGGAACACATAATAACCTTTAATGTTTTATTATAAAGCATACCGTTAGGCTATGTGTTCAATCATGCCTTGTCTTGTTGTTTTCAACGTCCAACTAAAGCATCGGTCATCACTGTACAATACCATACACAATTTTAAACAGTGGAGACTGCTCTAACTATTCATTCAGATATACCGTTGCTGAACAGCTCTAATAGCTGTTTTTGGTTATTCCAATTGATCAAATCTAGGCTTTATATCAAATCTAGGCTACTTGCTATTCTATCATAATAATATAAATATTTTCAAGATATTATGATCAGATTGGTAGTTGACATTAAACTTCAATAGAAGCGCAATGACCATGACGAATATAGGCCTACAGTATTCGATAGTGAATATTGAATAATAAGAATGAAGACTACAGAAACTTGTCACGTACCATATTAGTGAGGAGAGCAGCTGATCACCTCTTTAGTTCTCAGTCCGTCTGATCATTCAATATCAGTCACACAAGTCTCACCGAAAAATATCAGCTGCCACATGTTGTATCCCGGGATCTACAGTGTCCCAACCTGTAAACTCGATTAAAAACTCTTCAAAATACGAAGAGAGAAAATGATTCGCGCTTAGTGTCCCGTTACAGATCCGTACTGCAGAGGCTGTGCGATGCGCGCGCGCTTCACAGATGAGGTACGGGTAGGGTACCTCAAGTTTGCGAAGAGTAGGCTAGGTGAGTGTCGTGAGTAGCGTAAGTGCCTTTCCCTTACCAAGTCACCTAACAAAGCCTAACTCTGAGTACCAAATATTGCCTTTCCCTTTACTGCTAATTGCTACGGCAATACCACGGGAAAGATTCGATGCCCTCTCTTGCCACACAGCCCCAGCAAAAAATACAATGTAAGTTATCCCAACGTATTGTTGCGTTATCAGAGCAGCACTGCACATGCTACAGTAGTTTTGTTTGGCTGACAAACTCTGGAGCCAAGTTAACCTTTTACATCCCGTAACCAGCAAGCTGCTCTGCTGATTTTATACTATTCAAATCTCCGAGCGGGGAGCGCGGATCATTTCGATCCCAATTATGTTTTTATGCAGCGGTGGAATACGCTCGCAGTGGGGCATCCCACAGTCTGATAATACTAGTCTAGTATAGACCTATCGGTATGCTCTTGTAAAAGATAAGAGAAGCGGTATTATGAGATTTTCAAACTATTCTAAAGGCAAAGGTCAATGTGATGAATTATGGTAAAGGGTTTCATCATGTCTTACCACCAATGTTTTAAGACTTCCTAAAACATTGGTGGTATGGAACATGGTCAATGTGGTGAATTCTGGTAAAGGGTTTCATCATGTCTTACCACTGTCTTTATTGCAGTCAACATGAGTAGTACAGTTAGTGTAGTCAGTGTATCAGCACTGCTCCCTTACAGGGCCAACCTGAAAACTATTGTACAGGAAACACTGCATGATCATCACCAAACAGCAAGAAGTCAATAGCCTATCAATTATTTATTCACAGAAAAATACATTGAGTGTACAAAACATTAGGAACACCTGCTATTTTCATGATATAGACTGACCAGATGAATCCAGGTGAAAGCTATAATCGCTTATTGATGTCACCTGTTAAATCCACTTCAATCAGTGTAGATGAAGGGGAGGTGACAGGCTAAATAATTATTTTTAAGCCTTGAGACAATTGAGACATGGATTGTGTATGTGTGCCATTCAGAGGGTGAATGGGCAAGACAAAATATTTAAGTGCCTTTGAACGGGGTATGGTAGTAGGTGCCAGGCACACTGGTTTGAGTGTGTCAAGAACTGCAACGCTGCTGGGTTTTTCACGCTCAACTGTTTCCCGTATGTATCACGAATGGTCCACCACCCAAAGGACATCCACCCAACTTGACATAACTGTTGGAAGCATTGGAGTCAACATGGGCCAGCATCCCTGTGGAACACTTTCAACACCTGTTCTGAGGGAAAAAAGGGGTCAAACTCAATATTAGGAAGGTGTTCCTAATGTTTTGTACACTCAGTGTATATTATGGATTGCTTAGCCTACTTACATATCTACTACAGTCATCTCACCAACCAAACACACCTGATCATGTTGCTACCATACACCTGAGAGTAAATACAATCCAGACACTCATTGTGATGTACAGTACACATCTTCAGATCAGATCACCTAATCAACAGTACATCGGCATCATGCAAACACTCACATTAACCTCACTCACCAGACTCATGTAGTAGTCTAAGCATGCACTAAGTGCAGTTTTACAAACAAAGCATGGCACAAGGAAATTATACCCACCCACACTTTATCCTTGAGAAAGCTCATTAGGGTGTGAATGTCTGGGGAAATGCTAAAACAAGCAAGCACATATGTATTCATCCTTATGGCTGACAGGCTGAGCTGAGGAGTGGAGACATTAGTGGGAGAGATGAGAAGTGAGAGTAGGCAAGACAGACAGCGACCCAGGCACAGCTTATTGTCCCCTCCGTCACTGTTTGCCTAGGGTGGTTCATATAGGAAACATGAGATTAATCACACATATACTGTAGGTTTCATGTCGCATTTTGTGATGAAGGAAAAAAGCTATACAAACAACACAACTGAATAGATTATACGCCTCACAATACCTCTCCTTTTCATTCTGTCTGACCATTATGCTATCTCCACCACTCTGCCCATCCACCAAACACAAACAAACAAATTCATACGTGCTCAGACACTCCTCTGGGTATGGCTCATAGAACTGGATGGCAGCTCCATACACCTGCAGAGAAAGAGATGTGGGCAGACAAAGACAAACACACACAAACACACACAAACACACACACAAACACACACACACACACACACACACACACACACACACACACACACACACACACACACACACACACTCGTTTGTTTTACTATCCTTGTGGGGACCAAACAATTGATTCCCATTCAAAATCCTATTTTCCCTAACCCCTAACCCCTAACCCCTACACCTAACCTTAACTCTAACCTAAATCCCTAACCCCAACCCTAATTCTAACCCTAACCCTAATTGTAACCGTTACTCTAAACCTAACCGCTAAGCCTTAAAAATGTTCCTTCCTCTGCAAAATGTTCCTTGTTTTACTATCCTAGTGAGGACTTCTGGTCCTCACAAGGATAATAAAACCAAGCACACACAGGCGCACTCACACACACACACACACACACACACACACACACACACACACACACACACACACACACACACACACACACACACACACACACACACACACACACACACACACACACAGGCCTAAATGATTATGTTCCACTCTGGCCCCCTGCTCTCTCAGCTGTGCACTCTGGGTGTCCTCATTAGAGGGACTGTAGCCGGTGACGCTGGCAGAAGAGCGATCCTAGTTTTGATAGAAAAAATCAGCCCAGGGATTAGGCCCTAATCCCCAGCATCGGGGAGATGAGATCGGAACAGCGAGCATGCTGGGACAGCAGGGGTCTGATGAGCCATGAGGCGCTGTGTACGAGTGCAGTCATCTCTGAAAAGATCCACACTCTGACTGACATACGTTTGATCCATCTCCAGGTTCTATCAGGTTAATTGCCCTCAAAGCAGATGTGTGAATAGACAGATTAAGAGGATGGAGTCAGGTGGGCTACTGCAGGAGCCCTGCTAGCCGGAGGCCCTGTAATTGCCTTCTTCTATTAGCTCAGCCTGACTCAGAGAACAGATTATACAGTTCGAAGGGCCTCAGACAAACGTTATACAACATTGTGTGATAATCTGACAAATGGGACATGGCACTTGATCTAACTAATGCTATAGAAACAATGCTACTTAATCTTATGAGCTCTATAGAAACAATGCTACTTCATCTAATGAGCTCTATATAAACAAAGGGTAATTATGAGTTAACTACAGTATTATGTAATTACCATCTGGACATTTAATTAGCTCCCAGGTAAATAGCAGACCACGCCACCCATTATTTGATAATCACGTGTATTATTCATAAAGACTCATTCAGATCAGTGCTCCCAGGGGACACAGTTGCCAGTCACCTGAGACCTGAACCTGTAGTCAAAACCTGTCATCAAAATGTGAAGCAGAAAAGCTTTTTGTTGTGGTGAAACAGGCAAATAGAAAAAGTCTGACACACTGCTCAGTGTGAAATATTGATATTGGAGGCTGAAGTAGCGCTATCAACAAGGCTCCCTGCCGACATCAAAATCCCTTTGAGCATAAAAGGGAATACGTTACGGGCCATGGCCTCGCTTACCACACTGCAGCCTCAGCCTCAGTCTCAGCCCAGGCCTGTCCTCCCTGCCTCCCCACTTTCCTCTCCCTGTGTGCCTCTCAAGCGACTGGACCAGGAAGCCCTCCAACAGGATGGCTACAAATACCATCCCTTTCTGATGCTAAATATACAGTCAGGGATCTGAGTCAGTTCCTCACAAATAGATTATTTTATACTCATCACATCGTGAAGGATACATAATATTCAAGGAGCACATCCTCATCATACTCATTAATACTTCATATACAGTGCCTTCAGAAAGTATTCATACACCTTGAATTATTCCACATTTGTTGTTACAGCCTGAATTCAAAATGTACAGTATTTGCACGTTATATTTTTTTTATTCTTCAAGCTCTGTCAACTTGGCTGTTGATCATTGCTAGACAGCCATTTTCATGTCTTGCCATAGATTTTCAAGCCGATTTAAGTCAAAACTGTAAGTAGGCCACAGGAACATTCAATGTCATCTTGGTAAGCAACTCCAGTGTATATTTGGCCTTGTGTTTTAGGTTATTGTCCTGCTGAAAGGTGAATTTATCTCCCAGTGTCTGTTGGAAAGCAGACTGAAGCAGGTTTTCCTCAAGGATTTTGCCTGTGCTTAGCTCTATTCCGTTTATTTTTATCCTAAAAAACTCCCTAGTCCTTGTCGATGACAAGCATACCCATAACATGATGCAGCCACCAGCATGCTTGGAAATATGAAAAGTGGTACTCAGTGATGTGTTGGATTTGCCCCAAACATAACGCTTTGTATTCAGGACATAAAGTTAATTTCTTTGCCACATTTTTCACAGTTTTACTTTAGTGCCTTATTGCAAACAGGATGCATGTTTTGGAATATTTTGTATTCTGTGCAGGCTTCCTTCTTTTCACTCTGCCATTTAGGTTAGTATTGTGGAGTAACTACAATGTTGTTGATCCATCCTCGGTTTTCTCCTATCACAGACATTAAACTCTGTAACTGTTTTAAAATCATCATTGGCCTCATGGTGAAATCAAAGAGCTGTTTCCTTCCTTTCCGGCAACTGAGTTAGGAAGGACACCTGTATCTTTGTAGTGACTGGGTGTTTTGATAGATCATCAAAGTGTAATTAGTAACTTTACCATGCTCAAATGGATATTCAATATCTGTTTTTGATTTTAATTTTTACGCATCTATCAATAGGTGCCCTTCTTTGCGAGGCATTGGCAAACCAGCCTGGCTTGCCATAACAAAGGGGTTGAATACTTATTGACTCAAGGCATTTCAGCTTTTCATTTTTTATTAATTTGTGAACATTTCTAAAAACATAACTCCACTTTGACATTATGGGGTATTGTGTGTAGGCCAGTGACACAAAATCTAAATTTAATCCATTTTAAATTCAGGCTGTAACACAACAACATTTGGAAAAAGTTGAGGGGTGTGAATACTTTCTGAAGGCACTGTATATATAGGATTTATACTGATCATGTACCCTATGCTTGAATCAGAAGGCAATAGAGGATTCTCTCCACAGGTTTAGATCTACAAGTCAATTAACGTAAATGAATGAGGAACATTCTCATCTGGTCGCTGTATAAGGTTCATGTACGCTGTGTCTGTATGCTTTGTCTGTATCAAGATGTTCTATTTTGATCCCCAAGCCTACTCCTGTGTCTAATGTTGCCTGTAATGAGATAGACATGCCTGAGTGAGAACCTGAGTGTGAAACATGAACTCTGTGGCTGATGGCTCATCTTCCAGTCGGCCAGCTAGTGTTTCCTGTCTCTCTTCTCCTCAGGATCAAATCAGGGAAGTAGATAAACAGTGCCAGAAACCCTCATGACCCAATGATGATGCTGTAATCCATCTAGAGGGGTTACTAAGTTTGATTCCACCACTCCACAATCTGCTTGCATAAACTTATAACACTTATAACATATGTTATAATACTTTAAGGTGGTGGCAGACATCTAGCTCTACCAGGTGTATTTGTGTGTGTGTTGTGTGTGTGGGTGTGTGTGCTTGTGTGTGTATGTGTGTGAGTGTGTGTGTGTGTTCACGTCTATGCATGTTTTTACTGTATGTGCAAGGTCTGAGTCAGCTCAGCTGTACCTGTTATTAATCAGAGCGTCCCCTTTAATCATGTTAGTATGTTATAACACAAGCAGCGTGATCGTTTTTTACCCCCACTAGCCTGAGGAAAGGGACTGGAGCTGAGCAGGCAATCAGCCCCACAGTAGCATACCACGGCCTCAACTCTACTCTGATAGAGAGAGTGAGCGAGAGAGAGAGAGACCCTGAAATAGAGCTGGCACCATGCCATGGTCACGAGAGGGTCAGAGAGCATGGCTGCTAGAGGTAGCAGGGATGTGTGGACAGACAAGGCAAGAGGGGTCACATTCCTAAATAGCAGCAAACTGTAAGTGTAACATTATATTACTCCCCATTGGATCATCATTACCATAACTACCAGCACTCATCAAAATGACATCACAACATTCCTGTCACTCCTCAGAGTAATCTATAATGGACTTTTTTTTACCGCATATCCTGAGGTCGCATTTTTTGTAGCTGGGGACTTTAACAAAGCAAATCTGAGGAAAACGCTACAGAAGTTTTATCAACACATTGCCTGTAGTACTCCCGCTTCAAAAACTCTCAACCATTTTTACTCTCCCTTCCGGGATGGCTATAAGGCCCTCCCCCGCCCTCCCTTCGGCAAATCAGATCACAACTCTATTCTGCTCCTCCCTTCCTATAGGCAGAAACTCAAGCAGGAAGTACCAGTGCTGGCCTCCCGAGTGGCGCAGCAGTCTAAGGCACTGCATCGCAGTGCTTGAGGTGTCACTACAGACCTGGGTTTGATCCCAGGCTGTGTCACAGCCGGCCATGACTGGGAGACCCATGAGGCGCCGTAGAATTGGCCCAGCATCGTCCGGGTTAGGGGAGGATTTGGCCGGCCGGGATTTCCTCGTCCCATCGTGCTCTAGCGACTCCTTGTGGCGGGCCGGGCGCCTGCAAGCTGACTTCGGTCGCCAGCTGGATGGTGTTTCCTTCCGACACATTGGTGCGGCTGGCTTCCGGGTTAAGCGAGCAGTGTGGCAAGAAGCAGTACGGCTTGGCAGGGTCGTGTTTCGGAGGACGCATGACTCTCGACCTTCGCCTCTCCCGAGTCCGTAGGGGAGTTGCAGCGATGGGACAAGACTGTAACAACCAATTGGATATCACAAAATACAAATAAAAAATAGGAAGAACCAGTGCTAAGGTCTATTTAATGCTGGTCTGACCAATCGGAATCCATGGTTCAAGATTGTATTTGATTACGCGGACTGGGATATGTTACCGACTGCCTCGATTCGGTCTTATGTAGCAACATTTGAAATTGTGTTTTTTACATTGGATAAAAGTAGAGACTCGGAGCTAGAAAACTGTATATCATACACTGCAGTTGAGGATCTATGGGAAAGTAATTCTGCTTTGAAAGTTGATAAACTTGTAACCCCACTTTTGAGAAAATGGCCCTTGAATGTTTTGGTACACTGGAGAGCTCTTCTTGGTCTAAATTTTTTTTTGTATCGTTTTTTTTTAGTCATTTAGCAGGCACTCTTATCCAGGGCGACTTACAGTTAGTGAGTGCATACATTTTTCATACTGGCCCCCCGTGGGACTCGAACCCACAATCCTGGCGTTGCAAGCGCCATGCTCTACCAACTGAGCTACAGGTCTACACCATTCAGCATCGTTCACACCCTCTTAAGCCTTAGCCCCACCCATCTCTTTAAGGATTCACATGTGAGCCCATGTGGTAAACACACGCTATATCAAATAAAATCTAAGTTTATTTGTTACATGCACAGGATACAGAAGGTGTAAAAAGGTACAGTGAAGTGGTTACTTGCATAGTAGCAATATCAAAAACAGAAAGTGTCCAAATAAAAATATTTTATAAATATTTTATCATTATTAGATGACGCTTATGCAACACACTTGTCTAAATTGATGGGTCATGTGAAGGAAATGCTATAACCACCCCCCAGCCACATCTAGCTAAGTGGATGGGTCACTATTGTCTAGACATGTACACATGACCATGAAATACAATGGATGGCCGTAATCACCCCCAGACACACTAGGTAGCTAGCTATCTAAACAATGAACCGGCATAATCCGATACAAACATTGTCATAGCTGTAGTATGAATCTGCAGGTAGCTAAAGCTAACAAACTAGGTTCAATGTTAGCTAGCTAACATTAGGTTATAACTAGAAATGCAAATAGATTTCTGATTCGAATAATATTACTACACAGATCATACACGTAACGTTAGCTAGCGAGCCAGCAAGCTAACATTTGCTAGCTAACTAACAGGACGCTTTAACTTGCAATGAAAACGACTTTCTGACAAAATTACAAACTTATATCTGAAAATGTAGCTAGACTCTTACACGTACACATGGATGAACGATTCACGGCAGACTGGAACCATTTTACTCAGTTTTGTTTGAAGCTACATCTTGTTTGGCCAGTGTTGTGTCAAGTCACTCCGGTTCACACTGACTGTGGCATGTGCAGAAAGTAGCCCATCACTTTTTCCAACTGATCTGTCGATGGAGTCTGTTAAATTCAGGGCATCAATGTTGTTGAGAAAAGTAGCAAAACTTTTGTAGTTCTTGATGGCTAACGTTATGTCTTTCAAAAATGGCGTTGTAGAAAGAACTGTCAACACATACTGAACAGCTCACGTTATAGATATAAGCATGCTACATGGCAGACCAATCCAAACTCATCTCCCGGCATGTCCAGCCCATCCATTATCTCAGCCAATCATGGCTAGCAGGAATGTTCCTGTCTTTTTCCGTGGCTAATGCAACTAGGCTCGTAATTTAACCATTTTATTCATATTTATGGATGGAATACAAGTTTGTTATTAAGGCACATGAAAGTTCACATGTTCCAGAAGGCATTTCTGC
Organism: Coregonus clupeaformis; assembly: GCF_020615455.1. NCBI lineage: Eukaryota > Metazoa > Chordata > Actinopteri > Salmoniformes > Salmonidae > Coregonus > Coregonus clupeaformis. Next base: position 57,122,684 of record NC_059220.1, on the reverse strand, counting down.
TCCAAAACGCATTTTGATAAAAAACAAAATGTTTACATTCAAAGGCTGCTCCTGTGAAGTAATGACGTGCAACATACACCTAGTTTCCTGAAACGAGTCACATATGTTCCGGGTTGCCTCTGAAAATAACATTGACGTAAACACTGACACGGTGACTGAGTTCATCAGGAAGTGTATAGGGGATGTTGTTCCCACTATGACTATTAAAACCTACCCAGACCAAAAACCGTGGATAGACGGCAGCATTTGTGCAAAACTGAAAGCGTGAACCACTGCATTTTACCATGGCAAGGTGACTGGGAATATGGTTGAATACAAACAGTGCAGTTATGCCCTCCATAAGGCAATCAAACAGGCAAAACGTCAGTACAGAGACAAAGTGGAGTTGCAATTCATCGGCTCAGACACGAGATGTATGTGGCAGGGACTCCACACAATCACAGATTACAAAGGGAAAACCAGCCACGTCACGGACACCGACGTCTTGCTCCCGGACAAGCTAAATACCTTCTTCGCCCGCTTTGAGGATAGCACAGTGCCACCGATGCGGGCTGGTTCCGAGGACTGTGGGCTCTCGTTCTCCGTGGCCGACGTGAGTAAGACATTTAGGCGTGTTAACCCTCACAAGGCTGCCGGCCAAGATGGCATCCCTAGCCGCGTCCTCAGAGCATGCGCAGACCAGCTGGCTGGAGTGTTTACGGACATATTCAATCTCTCCTTATCCCAGTCTGCTGTCCCCACTTGCTTTAAGATGGTGGTAGTCCTGTGGTCCCCTGTAGCTCAATTGGTAGAGCATGGCGCTTGTAACGCCAGGGTAGTGGGTTCGATCCCCAGGACCACCCATATGTAAAAATGTATGCACACATGACTGTAAGTCGCTTTGGATAAAAGCGTCTGCTAAATGGCATTTTATTATTATTAAGATGTCCACCATTGTTCCTGTACCCAAGAAAGCAAAGGTAACTGAACTAAATGACTATCGACCCGTAGCACTCACTTCTGTCATCATGAAATGCTTTGAGAGGCTAGTTAAGGATCATATCCCCTCCACCTTACCTGACACCCTAGACCCACATTCAATTTGCATACCGCCCCAATAGATCCACAGACGATGCAATCGCCATCGCACTGCACACTTCCCTATCCCATCTGGACAAGGGGAATACCTATGTAAGAATGCTGTTCATTGATTACAGCTCAGCCTTCAACACCATAGTACCCTTCAAGCTCATCATTAAGCTCTGGCCCTGGGTCTGAATCCCGCCCTGTGCAACTGTGTCCTGGACATCCTGACGGGCCGCCCCCAGGTGGTGAAGGTAGGAAACAACACCTCCACTATGCTGATCCTCAACACAGGGGCCCCACAAGGGTGCGTGCTCAGCCCCCTCCTGTACTCCCTGTTCACCCATGACTGCGTGGCTACGCACGCCTCCAACTTAATCATCAAGTTTGTAGACGACACAACAGTAGTAGGCCTGATTACCAACAATGACGAGACAGCCTACAGGGCGGAGGTGAGGGCCCTGGTGGAGTGGTGCCAGGAAAATAACCTGTCCCTCAACATCAACATAACGAAGGAGCTGATCGTGGACGTCAGGAGACAGCAGAGGGAGCACGCCCCCATCCATATCGACGGGACCGCAGTGGAGAATGTTAAAAACTTCAAGTTCCTCTGCGTACACATCACTGACAATCTGAAATGGTCCACCCACACAGACAGTGAGAAGAAACAAGTTTAACAACATCAACAAACAACTATTAGAAATTAACAGTAAACATTGCACTCAAAAAGGTTTCAAAAAGATAAAGACATTTCAAGTGTTATATTATCAGCTATGTACAGTATTTTAGCAATATGCAAATAGTTGTAGTACGAATAGTGGGGGAAGATAAATAAACAGATAAGAATGGGTGGTATTTACAATGTTGTTTGTGCTCCACTGGTTGCCCTTTTCTCATGGCAACGGGCCACAAATCTTGCTGCTGTGATGGCACATTGTGGTATTTTTCCTAACAGATATAGGAGTTTATCAATGTTGGATTTGTTTTCAAATTCTTTGTGGGTCTGTGTGATCTGTGGGAAATATTTGTCTCTAATGTGGTCACACATTTGACAGGAGGTTAGGAAGTGTAGCTCAGTTTCTACCTCATTTTTTGGACAGTGGGCACATATCCCGTCTTCTCTTCAGAGCCAGGTCTGACTATGGTGACCTCTCTCAATAGCAAGGCTATGCTCACTGAGTCTGTACATAGTCAAGTATTTTCTTAATTTTGGGTCAGTCACAGTGGTCAGGTATTCTACCTCTGTGTACTCTCTGTTTAGGGCCAGATAGCATTCCAATTTGCTCAATTTCTTGTTTTTATTCTTTCCAGTGTGTCAAATAGTTATCTTTTAGTTTTCTCATAATTTGGTTCGGTCTAATTGTGTTGATGGCCTGGTGCACTGTGGGATTTGTTTGTGTTTGTGAACAGAGCCCCAGAACCAGCAGGCTGAGGGGACTCTTCTCTAGGTTAATCTCTCTGTAGGTGAGGACTTTGTGGTGGAATGTGTGGGCATCGCTTCCTTTTAGGTGGTTGTAGAATTTAACAGCTCTTTTTTGGATTTTGATAACTAGCGGGTATCGGCCTAATTCTGCTCTGCATGCATTGTTGGGTTTTGCGTTGTACACAAAGTATATTTTTGCAGAGTTCTGCATGCAGAGTCTCAATTAGGTGTTTGTCCCATTTTGTGAATTCTTGGTTGGTGAGTGGACCCCAGACCTCACAACCATAGAGGGCAATGGGTTCTATAACTGATTGAAGTATTTTTTGCCAGATCCTAATTGGGATGTAAAGTTTTATGTTCCCTTTTGATGGCATAAAAGGCCCTTCTTGCCTTGTCTCTTAGATCGTTCACAGCCTTGTGGAAGTTACCTGTCGTGTTGATGTTTAGGCTGAAGTAGGTTTAATTATTTGTGTGTGCTAGGGCAACAGTGTCTAGATAGAATTTGTATTCGTTGGCCTGGCAACTGGACCTTTTTTGGAACACCATTATTTTTTGTCTTACTGAGATTCACTGTCAGGGCCCAGATCTGGCAGAATCTGTGCAGAAGATCTATGTACTGCTGTAGGCCCTCCTTGGTTGGGGACAGAAGCACCAGATCTCAGCAAACAGTAGACATTTAATATCCGAGTCAAGTAGGGTGAGGCCAGGTGCTGCAGACTGTTCTACTGCCCTAGCCAATTAATTGATATAAATGTTGAAGAGGGTGGGCTCAAGCTGCATCCCTGTCTCACCCCACGGCCTGAATAAAGAAATCTGTGTGTTTACTGCCAATATTAACTGCATACTTGTTGTTTATGTACATTGATTTTATAATGTCATATGTTTTTCCTCCAACACCGCTTTCCATCAATTTGTATAGCAAACCCTCATACCAAATTGAGTCAAAAGCTATTTTGAAATCAACAAAGCATGAGGAGACTTTGCTTTGTTTTATTTGTTTGTCAATAAGGGTGTGCAGGGTGTATATGTGGTCTGTCGGACAGTATTTTGGTAAGAAGCCAATTTGACATTTGCTCAGGACATTGTTTTCACTGAGGAAATGTTGGAGTCTGCTGTTGTTGATACTGCAGAGGATTTTTCAGAGATTGCTGTTGATGCAGATTCCACTGCAATTATTGGGGTCAAATTTGTCTCCACTTTTGTGGATTGGGGAAGATCACAGAACTGAGGATAATGTTGAAGAGTTTAAGAATAGCCTATTTTTGAATTGGTGGTCTGTATGTTTTATCATTTCGTTTAGTATACCATCAACAGTATGAAAAAAATAAAACATATGTATGCACTCACTAACTGTAAGTCGCTCTGGATAAGAGCGTCTGCTAAAATGACAAAAATGTAAATGTAAACACCACAGGCCTTTTTGGGTTGGAGGGTTTGTATTTTGTCCTGTAGCTCATCCAATGTAATTGGAGAATCCAATGGGTTCTGGTAGTCTTTAATAATGGACTAATACATTTTGTAAATGATCATGTATATGTTTTTGTTCTTGGTTCTTTGTTATATGGCAGAAAAGGTTGGAGAAGTGGTTTATCCATACATCTCCATTTTGGATAGGTAGCTCTTTGTGTTGTTGTTTGTTTAGTGTGTTCCAATTTTCCCAGAAGTGATTTGATTCTATGGATTCTTCAATCACATTGAGCTGTTTTGTGACATGCTGTTCCTTCTATTTTCTTAGTGTATTTCTGTACTCTTTTAGTGTTTCCACATAGTGAAGGCGTAAACTAAGGTTTTCTTGGTCTCTGTGTTTTTGGTTGGATAGGTTTCTCAATTTCTTTCTAAGGTATTTGCATTCTTCATCAAACCATTTCTCATTGATGTTAGTTTTCTTAGGTTTTCTCTGCTTGAATTTAAATTTGACATGATATGTCAAATATACTGTTCATGCTTCCTACTGCTAAGTTTCCACCTTCACTATTGCAGGGAAACATTTTGTCCAGGAAGTTGTCTAGGAGGGATTGCATTTATTTTTGGCCAATAGTTTTTTGGTAGGTTACTACTCCTTCCAGCTATAGCATTTCTTAACAGCATGCAGTTTGTTCGGCTTTGGGTAATGACGGTAATGATGGGAGGACTATCCTCCATGATGACCTACTTTATGGATGTGTACCAAATGGCACACTAGTCCCTATAAAATCCACTACCCATTGGAAAATTAAGCCTATGTAGCAGAGGAGGACGTAGCTCCCAGGCAGTGATTCACATATCGATCTGATCCATAATGGGGTGATTGGGTTGATCACCTGATCGATCGGCAGTCACTAACCTTGTTACTGAATGCAGGTGACACACAAATCGATTTCCATTATTTCATTCAGAGAGGTGAGACTACTCTGTGTCCCAAATGGCAACCTATTCCCTATATAGTGCTCTCTCTTGCATAAATCAGAGCACAATAAAGGGAATAGGGTGCCATTTGGAACACAGCCAGCGTCCCTGGCCATCTGATGCTGGCAGCACCTTATCCCAACATCTGTATGCGTCGGCACACTGATCTATATAACCTGTTCACAGGTAATCTCATTGAGAGGTGGCTCTGCCAAGACATGTAGCTTAACACCTCTTGTGTGTTATCTAGTTATGATGGGAGGAGCTTGTGTGTTTGGTTGTGTATTTTGTATTTGTATTTATTAGGGATCCCCATTAGCTGCTGCCAAGGCGTGTGTGTAGAGTGCGTGTGCTAGCGTTTGTGTGAGTATGCGTGTGTCTGTACGTGTGTGTGTGTGTTTCTTCACAGTACCCACTGTTCCATAAAATGTTTTTTTATCTGTTTTTAAATCTGATTCTACTGCTTGCATCAGTTACCTGATGTGAAATAGAGTTCCATGTAGTCATGACTCTATGTAGTACTGTGCTCCTCCCATAGTCTGTTCTGGAGTTGGGGATTGTGAAGAGACCTCTGGTGGCATGTCTTGTGAGGTATGCATGGGTGTGCTAGTAGTTTAAACAGACAGCTCGGTGCATTCAGCTTGTCAACACTTCTTACAAAAACAAGTAGTGATAAAGTCAATCTCTCCTCCATTTTGAGCCATGAGAGATTGACATTCATATCATTAATTCTAGCTCCCCGTGTACATTTAAGGGCCTACCGTGCTGCCCTGTTCTGAGCCAATTGTAATTTTCCTAAGTCCCTCTTTGTGTCATGACTAAACAGTAGCCCAGGTGCGACAAAACTAGGGCCTGTAGGACCTGCCTTGGTGATACTGTTGTTAAGAAGGCAGAGCAGCGCTTTATTATGGACAGACTTCTCCCCATCTTAACTACTATTGTATCAATATGTTTTGACCATGACTATTTACAATCCAGGGTTACTCCAAGCAGTTTAGTCACCTCAACTTGCTTAATTTCCACATTATTTATTACAAGATTTTGTTGAGGTTTAAGGTTTAGTGAATGATTTGTCCCAAATACAATGCTTTTAGTTGATTAAATATTTAGGACTAACTTATTCCTTACCACCCATTCTGAAACTAACTGCAACTCTTTGTTAAGTGTTGCAGTCATTTCAGTCGCTGTAGTAGCTGACATGTATAGTGTTGAGTCATCCGCATACATAGACACATTGGCTTTACTCAAAGTCAGTGGCATGTCGTTAGTAAATATTGAAAAAAGTAAGGGGCCTAGACGGCTGCCCTGGGGAATTCCTGATTCTATCTGGATGATGTGTGTGTGTGTGCGAGTGTGTGTGTTAGTGTGTGAAACTGTTTGTAGGTTGTAATGAACATGAACACAGTTGTCTTGTGCTGCACTGAGTGTTAAATGAGGAAGGGCAGCATATAATTAGTAGCAGCTTACACCCTGCTTGGCCTGGCTGTATCATGGCAACACACACACACACACACACACACACACACACACACACACACACACACACAGCAGCGGTTTAGTAGCAGCTTGCTCCCTGCTTGGCCTGACTGTATCATGGCAACACCATATGAATTCTAATCAGCTTCACCAAAATACACAGTCTACAAAGCTATTATTGACATGTCCGAAACGTGAACTTGAACTGATAATTTGGGTGGTTCTCGACAGGTGAACATGTGCAGGGTATTAGATTGGCTTGTTCAATTAATTATTAAATTGGAACCTAATCTAATATTCTATTCAGGAAATATTTTCTCTCTGCTAAATTGATAGAAACCTGTTTAATTTATTTCTCTACCCTATCATCATACTGCTGTTCACAGTGAGGGAGCTGAGAGAGGAAACCAATAGGCATCTCTAGACCACCACACAACAGAAGACCACACAAACATAGCCACATGAGGCCCCTGACTGGAGCTACCTGGGGCCAGGAGTCAGTCAGTGAGCCAGGGCCTTGCAGCAGAGTCATGACCTCAACAGCTACAGAATGAGTCTCAGACAGAGCGACAGAACTAAACATAGGATTTTACTGCTGAAGGTAACCTGCCTTAACAATAGTTGACAATTGACAGTTGCTTGTTGCTGACCCTGTTTTTTCATTTTAGTAGACACTCTTATCCAGAGCAACTTACAGGAGCAATTAGGGTTAAGTGCCTTGCTCAAGGGCACATCGGCAGATTTTTCACCTAGTCGGCTCGGGGATTAGAACCAGCAACCTTTCGGGCACAATGCTCTTAACCACTACGCTACCTGCCGCCCCAGAGATTCTCTAAGTTCAAGAATTCCTTTGCCTTGAGTTTTGTGATAGAATACTTGTGGGTAGAAGGAGGGCAGGTTTTTAAGTGAGGTTATTCAGAGAGGGAATGATGGAGCACGGGGCACAATACTTTTGCCTGATCCTTTGCCCAGGACTTAAGCTGATCCCAGAGGATCAGATCAGCTATCCATCTCGACCCTGCTCCGAAAGACCAGCAGAATATAAAATGCTTCTGCCCATGAAAACTCACCACAGGCCATTGATGCTGTAGAGTTTTAGCCTACTTTATTTGGACAACATCCAAGTTTTAGGACTACCTCAGAATCACATCCAGCTCCCTGCATTTTATCATTTTAGTATTTACTTAGTACTCAGGAAGACTCACTCAAAAATGTGATGTTACTATGATCAGAAATGTGGCTAATGACTCAGAACACATCTCTAAAAGGGAGCATAATGATTGCTAAATTGTCCTTTGGTAAATATCCAACCCCCTCTTGGTTCCTAATTGGCGGCTTCAAGATGTCCACTGTCATCCCCGTGCCCAAGAAAGGGAAAGTAACTGAACTGAATGACTACCGACCCGTAGCACTCACTTCCGTCATCATGAATTGCTTCGAGAAGCTAATCAAAGAACACATCACCTCCTCCCTCCCCGACACACTCGACCCTCTCCAATTCACCTACCGCCCTGACAGATCCACGGATGATGCAATCGCCATTGCACTGCACACTGTCGTCACCCACCTGGATAAAAGGAATGCCTTTGTGAGGATGCTGTTCATCTACTACAGCTTGTCCTTCAATACCATAGTGCCCTCTAAGCTCATCACAAAGAACACGACCCTAGGACTGAACTCCTCCCTATGCATTAGGGTCCTGGACTTCCCGACAGGCCGTCCCCAGGTGGTGAAGTAGGCAACATTATCTCCTCACACTGATCCTCAACACGAGGGCCCCACAACGGTGCATCCTCAGTCTCCTCCTGTACTCCTTGTATACCCACGACTACATGGCCTCACAAAGTTCTAACTCCATCTTCATGTTCGCTGACGACACGACAGTAGTAGGCCTGATTACCAACAATGACGAGACGGCCTACAGAGGGGAGGTACAGTGCCTTGCAAAAGTATTCATCCACCTTGCTGTTTTTCCTATTTTGTTGCATTACAACCTGTAATTTAAATTGATTTTTATTTGGATTTCATGTAATGGACATACACAAAATAGTCCAAATTGGTGAAGTGAAATGAAAAAAATAAGTTGTTTCAAAAAAAGAAAAAACTGAAAAGTGGTGCGTGCATATGTATTCACCCCCTTTGCTATGAACCCCCTAAATAATATCTGGTGCAAACAATTACCTTCAGAAGTCACATAATTAGTTAAATAAAGTCCACCTGTGTGCAATCTAAGTGTCACATGATCTGTCACATGATCTCAGTATATATACACCTGTTCTGAAAGGCCCCAGAGTCTGCAACACCACTAAGCAAGAGGCACCACCAAGCAAGCGGCACCATGAAGACCAAGGAGCTCTGCAAACAGGTCAGGGACAAAGTTGTGGAGAAGTACAGATCAGGGTTGGGTTATAAAAAAATATCCGAAACTTTGAACATCCCAAGGAGCACCATTAAATCCATTATTAAAAAATGGAAAGAATATGGCACCACAACAAACCTGCCAAGAGAGGGCCGCCCACCAAAACTCACAGACCAGGCAAGGAGGGCATTAATCAGAGGGGCAACAAAGAGACCAAAGATAACCCTGAAGGAGCTGCAAAGCTCCACAGTGGAGATTGGAGTATCTGTCCATAAGACCACTTTAAGCCATACACTCCACAGAGCTGGGCTTTACAGAAGAGTGGCCAGAAAAAAGACATTGCTTAAAGAAAAAAATAAGCAAACACGTTTGGTGTTTGCCAAAAGGCATGTGGGAGACTCCCTAAACATATGGAAGAAGGTACTCTGGTCAGATGAGACTAAAATTGAGCTTTTTGGCCATCAAGGAAAACGCTATGTCTGGCGTAAACCCAACATCTCTCATCACCACAAGAACACCATCCACAGTGAAGTATTGTGGTGGCAGCATCATGCTGTGGGGATTTTTTTCATCGGCAGGGACTGGGAAACTGGTCAGAATTGAAGGAATGATGGATGGCGCTAAATACAGGGAATTACTTGAGGGAAACCTGTTTCAGTCTTCCAGAGATTTGAGACTGGGACGGAGGTTCACCTTCCAGCAGGACAATGACCCTAAGCATACTGCTAAAGCAACACTCAAGTGGTTTAAGGGGAAACATTTAAATGTCCTGGAATGGCCTAGTCAAAGCCCAGACCTCAATCCAATTGAGAATCTGTGGTATGACTTAAAGATTGCTGTACACCAGCGGAACCCATTCAACTTGAAGGAGCTGGAGCAGTTTTGCCTTGAAGAATGGGAAAAAATCCCAGTGGCTAGATGTGCCAAGCTTATAGAGACATACCCCAAGAGACTTGCAGCCGTAATTGCTGCAAAAGGTGGCTCTACAAAGTATTGACTTTGGGGGGGTGAATACTTATGTACGCTCAAGTTTTCTTTTTTGTGTTTGTTTCACAAAAACCTCTCCCTCAACGTCAGCAAAACATAGGAGCTGATTGTGGATTTCAGGAAGAACCAGGTTGGGCACGCCCCCATCCTCATCAACGGGGGAACCGTGGAGAAGGTAAAAAACGTCAAGTTCCTCGGCGTACACATCTCCGATGAGCTGAAATGGTCAAACCACATGGACATTGTGGTGAAGAAGGCACGACAGTGACCCTTCAACCTCAGGAGGCTAAAGAAATGTGGCCTGTCCCCGAGGGCCCTCACAGTGTTCTACAAGAGCACCATCGAGAGCATACTGTCGGGCTGCATCATGGCCTGGTACGGCAACTCCACCGCCGCTGACCGCAAGGCTGTACAGAGGGTGGTACGCTCTGCCGAACGCACCATTGGCTGCTTACTGCCTGCCCTCCAGGATACCTACAACACCAGGTGTAGCAGCAAGGCCAAGAAGATCATCAAGGACCTCAGCCACCCAAACCACAGCCTGTTCTCCCCGTTTCCATCACTCAGACGCAGGCAGTATAGGAGTATAATGGCAAAAACTGTCAAACTGGCCAATAGCTTCTACCCCCAGACCATCAGGCTGGCTGCTGAATAGCCACTAGGAAACTACCTGCTCCCCCTCTGAACATTTACCCTGCCCCCACGCCCCACTGGACATTTATCATTGTTACAGTTGTATGTGTATATTATTATTATTATATTTTTTATTATTGTCTCATTCACTTCTCTTTTTTTGACCTGCACTTTTGGAGCTCGGAGCATAAGAATTTCATTGTACCCTGCGATTACATCTGCGACCCTGTGCATGTGACCAATAGCACCCCCACCCCAAAACTACTTCCGGCGGCTATACTTGGCTCCTCTATGTGAATGTGATTAGTTGTCTCTCCCAGTGTTGGAGTGACTGCCTGAGCAGTGGGAGGGTAGGTGAGATTGTGGGAGACTATGAGCAGTGGGAGGGGAGGTTAGCAGTCAGATTAGAATGGGTAATGGTGATGTGGATGGTGAGGTGCCAGAGCTAAGTCTCCTCTGTATTGGCCTTAATCAGAAGCAGGTCAACCTGCCTCTGGATTCCTCTTTAATCAGGGGATCCTCCTCTCCCTCCCTCCCTTTCATCACACACTCCTCTCCTCCCCCTGCTCTGATTCCCTCCCCAGCTCCAGCAACAATGCTAATTAATTCCTATCCCAGAACACGGAGCGGGGAATGGGAGGAGTGGGGAGCTGCACACGAAATAATAAGAGATCTGAGTCAAGGGGAGAAGAAAAGAGAAGAAAAGTGGAGGAAACACATGAAACACAGCAGACTCTCCCCCTACAGTGTTTCCATGTTTCCCTGGCCCCCACGGTGGGTCTGGTACGCTATGCTACTGTAGCTAGTGAGTCACCATGCGGAGCTCTGATCTCCTATCATACCCACAGCAACACACAGCAGTACTAGCACCAAAAACATCTGTATCATCAACAATGGGTCAAATTAACACTTATTTCTATATAATCAAATATTTATAAAGCAGACACCAAACCAAATATACAGTAGAGACAGGAAACACTTGATCTTTAATAGTATATACAGTGCATTCGGAAAGGATTCAAACCCATTAAATTTTTCCAAATATTGTTACATTACAATCTTATTTTTAAATTGATTAAATTGATTTTTTCCCTCATCAATCTACACACAATACCTCATAATGACAAAGCAAAAACAGGTTTTTAGACATTTTTGCGGATGTATAAAAAAAACCCTGAAATATCACATTTACATAAGTATTCAGACCCTTTACTCAGTACTATATATTACTTTGTTGAAGCACCTTTGGCAGCAATTACAGCCTCAAGTCTTCTTGGGTATGACGCTACAAGCTTGGCACACCTGTATTTGGGGAGTTTCTCCCATTTTTCTTTGCAGATCCTCTCAAGCTCTGTCAGGTTGAATGGGGAGCGTCGCTGCACAACTATTTTCAGGTCTCTCCAGAGATGTTCAATCGGATTCAAGTCCGTGCTCTGGCTGGGCCACTCAATGATATTTAGAGACTTGTCCCGAAGTCACTCCTACGTTGTCTTGGCTGTGTGCTTAGTGTCGTTGTCCTGTTGGAAGGTGAACCTTCGCCCCAGTCTGAGGTCCTGAGCACTCTGGAGAAGGTTTTCATCAAGGATCGCTCTGTACTTTGTTCCATTCATCATTCCCTCGATCCTGACTAGTCTCCCAGTCCCTGCCGCTGAAAAACATCCCCATAGCATGATGCTGCCACCACCATGCTTCACTGTAGGGATGGTACCAGGTTTCCTCCAGACGTGACACTTGGAATTCAGGCCAAATAGTTCAATCTTGGTTTCATCAGACCAGAGAATCTTGTTTCTCATGGTCTGAGAGTCCTTTAGGTGCCTTTTGGCAAACTGCAAGCGGGCTGTCATGTGCCTTTTACTGAGGAATGGCTTCCGTCTGGCCACTCTACCATAAAGGCCTGATTGGTGGAGTGCTGCAGAGATGGTTGTCCTTCTGGAAGTTTCTCCCATCTCCACAGAGGAACTCTGGTGCTCTGTCAGAGTGAGCATCGGGTTCTTGGTCACCTCCCTGACCAAGGCCCTTCTCCCCCAATAGCTCAGTTTGGCCGGGCGGCCAGCTCTAGGAAGAGTCTTGGTGGTTCCAAACTCCTTCCATTTAAGAATGATGGAGTCGACTGTGTTCCTGGGGACCTTCAATGCTGCAGGAATGTTTTGGTACCCTTCTCCAGATCTGTGCCTCGACACAATCCTGTCTCTGAGCTCTACGGACAATTTCTTCGACCTCATGGCTTGGTTTTTGCTCTGACATGCACTGTCAATTATATAGACAGGTGTGTGCCTTTCCAAATCATGTCCAATCAATTGAATTGACCACAGGTGGACTCCAATCAAGTTGTAGAAACATCACAAGGAGGATCAATGGAAACATAATGCACCTGAGCTCAATTTCGAGTCTCATAGCAAAGAGTCTGAATACTTATGTAAATAAGATATTTCTGTTTTTAATTTTTAACATATTTGCAAAAATGTCAAAAAAACGGTTTTTGCTTTGTCATTATGGGGTATTGTGTGTGGATTGATGAGGATTTTTGTTCATTAAATCCATTTTAGAATAAGGCTGTAACGTAATAAAATATGGAAAAAGGGAAGGGGTCTGAATACTTTTTGAATGCACTGTATGTAACTGTTTCCTCCGCATGAGTAAGTGTAACAGTATTGCTTCAGTCCCATTCCTTGCTCTGACCTGGGCTCGAACCGGGGTGCCTCTGAACACATCGACGTTGCCTGTGAGTCAGTAGCTTTGTTCTAGGGCGTCAGTGTGCTACGCACATACCAGTCGGTGCACTAGCTCTGGTCCAGGGCATTATATTAACCACTGTTGCTGTTACATCTAGCAAGTACACACTAGCTAGGCTAGCTAGCTAGTACACACTAGCTAGCTAGTACACACTTGCTACTACACTCTAGCTAGCTAGTACACACATGCTAGCTAGCTAGTACGCACAGGGAAATGGCTCCAATAGTTTTTTCCACCATTCATTTTAGGGGATTTTAAAACCCCTTAAAATAAGGGCTGTGTTTTTGAAGGCCTGGCGTGACGTTTTGATAACCGTGTAAATCTCTCTAGGACATGGTGACTTTTATCAATATATTTGCCTGTATTTACCCCCGAAAAATGAAATGCTAATGTGGCTATCATAAAGAGCTACAAATGCCATGATGATCTGGACGAGACTGCCGAATCGAGGCAAAGGTAAGAATCTCTGGATGAACTATCTAATGTTAGCTAAATGTAGTAATTAATAAATTGGCTAAATTTCTTTAACCTCTACGGGATCGGTGTCCTGTATACGGGACGGTTGAGCTAACGTGCGCTAATGTGAGTAGCATGACTGTTGTAATTAACAGCAAACTTTCCAGGACATAGACATGTCTTATATGGGCAGAAAGCTTACATTCTTGTTAATCTAACTGCACTGTCCAATTTACAGCAGCTATTACGGTGAAAAAATACCATGCTATTGTTTGAGGAGAGTGCACAACAACAAAAAAACTTATCACGGCAACTAGTTTGATACGTTCACCTCTGAAGGTAAATAATGTACTTACATTCAGTAATCTTGCTCTGATTTGTCATCCTAAGGGTCCCAGAGATAAAATGGAGCATAGTTTTGTTTGATAAAATCAATTTTTATATTCAAATGTAGGAACTGGGTTCTACAGTTTGAACCCCTGCTGTCTCTTGCTCCACACCCAATACGCCCGGCCATCTAGATGTGTGAAAGTTAGTGTATAAGCTAATGATCCATCATGTATGACATTCCTGGGAGTGTGTAAACTTACATTTTGTATTACCATATCATTTTTGTATGTTCTCTATAGTTATGTACAGTGTCTTGCGAAAGTATTCACCCCCCTTTGCATTTTTCCTACTTTGTTGCATTACAACCTTGAATTAACTTCGTCAACCATTTTGAAAAGAACGTTGACGACATCCGATCCTCATTTATTAAGTCAAATGACACCGCTGGTCCTGCTCACACTGCCCTACCCTATGCTTTGACTTCTTTCTCCCCTCTCTCTCCAGATGAAATCTTGCGACTTGACCCTATCCCCTCCTCTCTTCTCCAGACAATTTCCGGAAGTCTTCTCCCTTACCTCACCTCGCTCATCAACTCATCCTTGACCACTGGCTATGTCCCTTCCGTCTTCAAGAGAGCGAGAGTTGCACACCTTCTCAAAAAACCTACACTCGATCCTTCCGATGTCAACAACTACAGACCAGTGTCCCTTCTTTCTTTTCTCTCCAAAACTCTTGAGCGTGCCATCTTTAGCCAACTCTCTTGCGATCTCTCTCAGAATGACCTTCTTGATCCAAACCAGTCAGGTTTCAAGACTGGTCATTCAACTGAGACTGCTCTTGTCCAGGTAAACAAACACAAAGAGACCGATCATATCTCTCAGGACGTCGTTCACCATACTCTGGAATACCGCTGGAGCATTGGTCAGTCCAAACGGCATCACCTGATACTCGAAGTGACCCATCGGTGTATTGAAACCCGTCAACCACTCGTCCCCCTCTCTGATCCGGACCAGGTGATACGCATTGCGTAGGTCTAGCTTGGTGAACACCGTAGCACCCTGTAAGAGTCGAAGGCAGAACTCATCAATGGCAGGGGATACTTGTTCTTGACCGTGATGTCATTCAACCCCCGATAATCAATACACGGTCGAAGAGAGCCATCCTTCTTACCCACAAAGAAGAATCCTGCCCCCAGGGGTGATGACGAGGGACGAACGAGACCAGCAGCTAGGGACTCCTTGATGTAGGTCTCCAACGCCTCACGTTCAGGTCGGGAGATACTGTATAACCTTCCCTTGGGGTAGACAGCTCCAGGAACCAGGTTGATGGCACAATCATATGGTCGGTGGGGAGGGAGTGACAGAGCCTTCTGCTTACTGAAAACTTCCCCCAAATCGTGATATGTCTCGGGAACCAGGGACAAATCTGGGGGTTTAGCCTCAATCACCTGACTGGGAACCGAATGGGGGCAGGCAGTCTTGAGACAGTTAGCATGACAATCAAGGCTCCAACTCGTTACCTTGCCCGTCACCCAATCGAACGTGGGATTGTGTTCCTTCAGCCAGGGGTATCCAAGGACCAGAGGAACATGGGAAGACGGCAGAATGAAGAATGAAATCATCTCAGAATGATTCCCCGACAACCGCATCTTAACCGGTTCAGTCCTCATCGTGATACGTGCCAGACTACTGCCGTTCAGAGTGGTCGCTTCAATGGCTTCCGGCAATTGCTCCTTGGAAAGCCCCAGCTGTTCCACCAACTCGGCATCAAGAAAGCTTCCATCGGCACCTGAATCGATAAAAGCGTTAAGCGCTAAGCTCTGATTCCTGTTCACAAGGGTAGCCGGGAAACGGGGTCTGACAGAGGTACTGAGAGGTTGAAACTGGCTCGCTAAAAGTCCTCCCAACTTTAGCGAGCCGGGCAGTTTGACGACCGCCGGGGAACAAGTGGAGATGTAATGTCCCGAGCTACCACAGTAGAGGCAGCAGTTGGTCTTACGTCTATGTTGACGCTCCTCCTTGGTTAACCCGTGCCGCCCCACTTGCATGGGTTCAGAATCGGGAGAGAGGACCTCTCCACTAATCCATTGTGGTGGAGAATGATCGACGTGTTCTGGTCCACCACCCGACCCGACTGGGAACTGAGAAGCTGATCGATTGGACGGACCCCATTGCTTCTCCCTCCTTCGCTCTCGGACTCGATTATCCACCCGAATAGACAAGGCTACCAAGCTGTCCAGGTCACTAGGCTCCGGATAGGAGATCAACTCATCCTTGAGCTGCTCCGACAGACCCTGGTAAAGGCCGCTTGCAGAGACTCCTCGTTCCACCCACTCTCCACCGCCAACGTCTTGAACTCGATCACGAAGTCGGCCACGCTGCGAGTTCCTTGGTGAAGCGAAAACAGGCGCCTAGCTGCGTCCCTCCCTCGGACGGAATGGTCGAAGAGCTTCCTCATCTCGGCCGTGAACCCCTGGTATGAAGCCATGCAGGGGTCTTGTCGTTCCCAAACGGCTGAAGCCCACTCCAGCGCTCGACCACGCAGCAACGCAATCACAAAGGCTATCCTAGCCTTGTCTGTGGCATAAGAGTAGGGCTGTAGATCGAACACTAATCCACACTGCATAAGGAAGGAACGGCATCTTCCCAGCTCCCCCTCATATCTATCCGGCGTCGGAACCTCGGGCTCACGGAAGGACACAGCTCCAGAAGCGGCAGGCGAGATGGGTGAAACCGGTAGTGGATCCTCCACCGGAAACTTGCGTTGGTTCTGGACCTCCGTCAGACCGGTAGAAAGGTTCCGAACTGACAACGCGATCTCCTGTAGTACCGTGCTATGATGGCCCAACATCTTCTCCTGATGGGTAATGGCATGGCGAACAGAGTCCAGGTCCGCTGGGTTCATTACTGGCCGGATCGTTCTGTCACGGTTCCCTCAGACAGAACCCAGAAGCAGACCAGGACAAGGAGAGTTGAACGAAGGTGAGGGTTTATTACAGATTCAAAAAGGTGCAGAATAATCCAGGGAGCAGAGCGGGCGAGGCGTGGATGAGTTGTTGAGGGTGCAGTTGTTGGTCCAATGATGGCTCGGCAGCCGCCGACCATCAGGCAGAGGTAGGGTGAGGGTTCCGGACGAGTGACTGTAGATGGAACAAAAACGGAGGTAAGTCAACAATAAACCAACAAGGTACAAAACAACAAAACTAACGCTAGAAGCTCTAGGACTGATACTCTGATAAACCTACTGTTCATGGCTAACGATCCGGCAGGAACTGGATGTTAGGCCAGAGCCTAAGAAGGGTGATGATCAGGACCAGGTGTGCAGATTGCTGATGGGATGCAGGTGCGGAAATCAAGAGCGCTCCCCGGAGCGTTCCCGAACCCTCGGGAAACTGGAGCTCACGAACAGAAACACTAGTCACCAGACAGGACCCGACTCAGACTGCCGGGATCGTTACAGCTCTTCTCTGTGTCACGGAGGCTCTCCGCACTGCTAAAGCTAACTCTCTCTCCTCTGCTCTCATCCTTCTAGACATATCTGCTGCCTTTGATACTGTGAACCGTCAGATCCTCCTCTCCACCCTCTCCGAGTTGGGCATCTCCGGCGCGGCTCACTCTTGGATTGCGTCCTACCTCACAGGTCGCTCCTACCAGGTGGCGTGGCGAGAATCTGTCTCCGCACCACATGCTCTCACCACTGGTGTCCCCCAGGGCTCAGTTCTAGGCCCTCTCCTATTCTCTCTATACACCAAGTCACTTGGCTCTGTCATATCCTCACATGGTCTCTCCTATCATTGCTACGCAGACGACACACAATTAATCTTCTCCTTTCCCCCTTCTGATAACCAGGTGGCGAATCGCATCTCTGCATGTCTGACAGACATATCAGTGTGGATGACGGATCACCACCTCAAGCTGAACCTCGGCAAGACGGAGCTGCTCTTCCTCCCGGGGAAGGACTGCCCGCTCCATGATCTCGCCATCACGGTTGACAACTCCGTTGTGTCCTCCTCCCAGAGTGCAAAGAACCTTGGCGTGACCCTGGACAACACCCTGTCGTTCTCCGCTAACATCAAAGCGATGACCCGATCCTGTAGGTTCATGCTCTACAACATTCGTAGAGTACGACCCTACCTTACACAGGAAGCGGCACAGGTCCTAATCCAGGCACTTGTCATCTCCCGTCTGGATTATTGCAAGTCGCTGTTGGCTGGGCTCCCTGCCTGTGCCATTAAACCCCTACAACTCATCCAGAACGCTGCAGCCCGTCTGGTGTTCAACCTTCCCAAGTTCTCTCACGTCACCCCGCTCCTCCGCACACTCCACTGGCTTCCAGTTGAAGCTCGCATCTGCTACAAGACCATGGTGCTTGCCTATGGAGCTGTGAGGGGAACGGCACCTCCGTACCTTCAGGCTCTGATCAGTCGCTACACCCAAACGAGGGCATTGCGTTCATCCACCTCTGGCCTGCTGGCCCCCCTACCTCTGCGGAAGCACAGTTCCTGCTCAGCCCAGTCAAAACTGTTCACTGCTCTGGCACCCCAATGGTGGAACAAGCTCCCTCACGACGCCAGGACAGCGGAGTCACTCACCACCTTCCAGAGACACTTGAAACCCCACCTCTTTAAGGAATACCTGGGATAGGATAAAAGTAATCCTTCTACCCCCCCTACCCCACCCCCACAATTTATATATATATATATATATATATATATATATTTATATATATATATATATATATATATATATATATATATAGTAAAGTGGTTGTTCCACTGGCTATCATAAGGTGAATGCACCAATTTGTAAGTCGCTCTGGATAAGAGCGTCTGCTAAATGACGAAAATGTAAATGTAAATGTAATTGAAATGGATTTTTTAGGGGGTTTGTATCATTTGATTTACACAACATGCCTACCACTTTAAAGATGCAAAATATTTTTGGGTGTGAAACAAACAAGAAATAAGACAAAAAAACAGAAAACTTGAGCGTGCATAACTATTCACCCCCCCGCAAAGTCAATACTTTGTAGAGCCACCTTTTGCAGCAATTACAGCTGCAAGTCCCTTGGAGTATGTCTCTATAAACTTGGCACATCTAGCCACTGGGATTTTTTCCCATTCTTCAAGGCAAAACTGCTCCAGCTCCTTCAAGTTGGATGGGTTCCGCTGGTGTACAGCAATCTTTAAGTCATACCACAGATTCTCAATTGGATTGAGGTCTGGGCTTTGACTAGGCCATTCCAAGACATTTAAGTGTTTCCCCTTAAACCACTCGAGTGTTGCTTTAGCAATATGCTTAGGGTCTGCTGGAAGGTGAACCTCTGTCCCAGTCTCAAATCTCTGGAAGACTGAAACAGGTTTCCCTCAAGAATTTCCATGTATTTAGCGCCATCCATCATTCCTTCAATTCTGACCAGTTTCCCAGTCCCTGCGTTTTCCTTGATGGCCAAAAAGCTCAATTTTAGTCTCATCTGACCAGAGTACCTTCTTCCATATGTTTGGGGAGTCTCCCACATGCCTTTTGGCGAACACCAAACGTGTTTGCTTATTTTTTTCTTTAAGCAAAGGCTTTTTTCTGTACACTATTCCGTAAAGCCCAGCTCTGTGGAGTGTACAGCTTAAAGTGGTCCTATGGACAGATACTCCAATCTCTGCTGTGGAGCTTTGCAGCTCCTTCAGGGTTATCTTTGGTCTCTTTGTTGCCTCTCTGATTAATGCCCTCCTTTCCTGGTACGTGAGTTTTGGTGGGCGGCCAACTCTTGGCAGGTTTGTTGTGGTGCCATATTCTTTCCATTTTTTAATAATGGATTTAATGGTGCTCCGTGGGATGTTTAAAGTTGTGGATATTTTTTTATAACTCAACCCTGATCTGTACTTCTCCACAACTTTGTACCTGACCTGTTTGGAGAGCTCCTTGGTCTTCATGGTGCCGCTTGCTTGGTGGTGCCTCTTGCTTAGTGGTGTTGCAGACACTGGGGCCCTTCAGAACAGGTGTATATATACTGAGATCATGTGACAGATCATGTGACACTTAGATTGCACACAGGTGGACTTTATTTAACTAATTATGTGACTTCTGAAGGCAATTGTTTGCACCAGATCTTATTTAGGGGCTTCATAGCAAAGGGGGTGAATACATATGCACGCACCACTTTTCCGTAATTGATTTTTGAGAATTTTTTGAAACAAGTTATTTTTTAAATTCCATTTCACCAATTTGGACTATTACATAAAATTCAAATAAAAATCAATTTAAAATACAGGTTGTAATGCAACAAAATAGGAAAAAACGGCAAGGTGGATGAATACTTTTGCAAGGCACTGTACTTGAAAATGTATGAATTGACCAATTCGGCACATTTGGGCAGACTTGATACATAGTCCAGTATTGCAACGCTTCACTGGCTCAATCTGAAACTTAGCACACACACTGCTACCATCTAGTGGGAAAAATCCAAGTTGCGCCTAAACTGCAATATTATATTGTGGCCACATCTCTTGCATTTCAAAGATGATAGAAAACGCATGTTTTTTTGTTTGTATTATCTTTTATCAGATCTAATGTGTTACATTCTCCTACATTAATTTCACATTTCCACAAACTTCAAAGTGTTTCCTTTCAAATGGTATCAAGAATATGCATAGCCCCGCCGATCCATCACGACTGGTCTGCCGATGTAATCGTCTGTGGTTTCAACAGGCTTCCCGTTGCGACGACCACGAAGATCCAACTGCTAGCACCGGCCCGCTAGCACATGCAATTCAACAGCCGTGCTTCCTGCTCGCCTGTGCTGTAGCACCAATTCGAACTGCTCTCGGTCTCACTTATTGCAGTTCACTGGACCTTATGATCACTCAGCTGCACAGCTGATGCCTGCTGGACTGTTCCTTTACACGGTACCCTGTCCTGTTTATCTGTTTAGCCTCAGCCCAAACTTTCATCGCCATTACCAGTTGTTGTCTTAGCTCTCTCGAATAACACCTGTGATTCCTTTATGCCTCTCTCCCATGTCAATATGCCTTGCCTATTGCTGTTCCAGTAAGTTCTTATTATACAATTTCACTGTAGCGCCCCAAGTCCATCTCAAACTGCCTCAAATAGCTCCACCGGCTCAATCGGTGCCTCCAGTGATGCTATCACTTTCATTGTTACCCAACGCTTAGGTTTACCTCCACTGTACTCATATCCTTCCATATCCTTGTCTGTACATAATGCCCTGAATCTATTCTACAACGCCCGGAAATCTGCCCCTTTTATTCTCTGTACCCAACGCACTAGAAGACCAGTTCTTAAAGCCTTTGCCATATCCTTATTCTAGTCCTCCTCTGTTCCTCTGGTGATGTAGAGGCTAACCCAGGCCCTGCAGCCCCCAGTATCACTCCTACTCCCCAGGTGCTATCATTTGTTGACTTCTGTAACCGTAAAAGCCTTGTTTTTTTGCATGTTAACATCAGAAGCCTTCTCCCTAAGTTTGAGTTATTCACTGCGTTAGCACACTCCGCCAACCCTGATGTTCTAGCAGTGTCTGAATCCTGGTTTAGGAAGGCCACCAAAGATTCTGAAATGTCCATTCCCAACTACAACATTTTCCGTCTAGATAGAACTGCCAAAGGGTGTGGAGTTGCAATCTACTGTAGAGATAGCCTGCAGAGCTCTATCATACTATCCAGGTCTGTGCCCAAACAGTTTGAGATCCTGCTTCTAAAAATCCACGTTTCCAGAAATAAGTCTCTCACTGTTGCCGCTTGCTACAGACCCCCCTCAGCCCCCAGCTGTGTCCTGTACACTATATGTGAATTGATTGCCCCCCATCTATCATCAGAGTTCGTACTGCTTGGTGACCTAAACTGGGATATGCTTAACACCCCGGCCATCCTACAATCCAAACTAGATGCCCTCAATCTCACACAAATTATCAAGGAACCTACCAGGTACAACCCTAAATCCGTAAACATGGGCACCCTCATAGATATCATCCTGACTAACCTACCCTCTAAATACACCTCTGCTGTCTTCAACCAGGATCTCAGCGATCACTGCCTTATTGCCTGCGTCCGTAACGGGTCTGCGGTCAAACGACCACCCCTCATCACTGTCAAACGCTCCCTAAAACACTTTAGCGAGCAGGCCTTCCTAATTGACCTGGCCCAGGTATCCTGGATGGATATCAATTTCATTCTGTCAGTAGAGGATGCCTGGTTGTTCTTTAAAAGTGTTTTCCTCTCAATCTTAAATAAGCATGCCCATTCAAAAAATTCAGAACTAAGAACAGATATAGCCCCTGGTTCTCCTCAGACTTGAATGCCCTTGACCAGCACAAAAACATCCTGTGACGTACTGCATTAGCATCGAATAGCCCCCGCGATATGCAACTTTTCAGGGAAGTTAGGAAAGCAAAGGCTAGCTTTTTCAAACAGAAATGTGCATCCTGTAGCACTAACTCCAAAAAGTTTTGGGACACTGTAAAGTCCATGGAGAATAAGAGCACCTCCTCCCAGCTGCCCACTGCACTGAGGCTAGGAAACACTATCACCACTGATAAATCTACAATAATCGAGAATTTCTACAAGCATTTTGCTACGGCTGGCAATGCTTTCCACCTGGCTACCCCTACCCCGGCCACCAGCTCTGCACCCTCCGCTGCAACTTGCCCATGCCCCGCTTCTCCTTCACACAAATTCAGACAGCTGATGTTCTGAAAGAGCTGCAAAATCTGGACCCCTACAAATCATCTGGGCTAGACAATCTGGACCCTTTCTTTCTAAAATTAGCAGCTGAAATTGTCGCAACCCCTATTACTAGCCTGTTCAACCTCTCTTTCGTAACGTCTGAGATCCCCAGAGATTGGAAAGCTGCCGCGGTCATCCCGCTCTTCAAAGGGGGAGACACTCTAGATCCAAACTGTTACAGACCTATATCCATCCTGCCCTGCCTTTCGAAAGTTTTTGAAAGCCAAGTTAACAAACAGATCACCGACCATTTCGAATCCCACCGTACCTTCTCCGCTATGCAATCCGGTTTCCGAGCTGGTCATGGGTGCACCTCAGCCACACTCAAGGTCCTAAACGATATTATAACCGCGATCGATAATAGACAGTACTGTGCAGCCGTCATCATCGATCTGGCCAAGGCTTTCGACTCTGTCAACCACCGCATTCTTATTGGCACACTAAATAGCCTTGGTTTCTCAAATGACTGCCTCGCCTGGTTCACCAACTACTTCTCAGATAGAGTTCAATGTGTCAAATCAGAGGGCCTGTTGTCTGGACCTATGGCAGTCTCTATGGGGGTGCCACAGGGTTCAATTCTCGGGCCGACTCTTTTCTCTGTGTATATCAATGATGTCGCTCTTGCGGCTGGTGACTCTCAGATCCACCTCTACGCAGACGACACCATTTTGTATACATCTGGCCCTTCATTTGACACTGTGTTAACAAACCTCCAAACGAGCTTCAATGACATACAACACTCCTTCCGTAGCCTCCAACTGCTCTTAAACACTAGTAAAACTAAATGCATGCTCTTCAATCGAATGCTGCTGGCACCCGCCCACCCGACTAGAATCACTACTCTCGGCAGGTCTGACCTAGAGTATGTGGACAACTACAAATACCTAGGTGTCTAGTTAGACTGTAAACTCTCCTTCCAGACTCACATTAAGCATCTCCAATCCAAAGTTAAATCTAGAATCGGCTTCCTATTTCGCAACAAAGCCTCCTTCACTCATGCTGCCAAACATGCCCTCGTAAAACTGACTATCCTACCAATCCTTGACTTCGGCGATGTCATTTACAAAATAGCCTCCAACACTCTACTCAGCAAATTGGATGTAGTCTATCACAGTGCCATCCGTTTTGTCACCAAAGCCCCATATACTACCCACCACTGTGACCTGTACGCTCTTGTTGGCTGGTCCTCACTACATATTTGTCGCCAAACCCACTGGCTCCAGGTCATCTATAAATCACTGCTAGGCAAATCCCCGCCTTATTTTAGCTCATTGGTCACCTGTTTTGTTTACCTCATATGTAACTCTGTGTTGTTGTTTTTATCGCACTGCTGTCACGTTCGTTGAAGGATGGGTCAGACCAAGGCGCAGCGTGATATACGTACATGTTTATTAAAAACCAAATAAACACAACGACAAAACAACAAACGAAACGAAACGTGAAGTGCAAGGTAGCACACACAACATACCTTACACGGAACAAGATCCCACAACCCACTAGTGCCAATAGGCTGCCTAAGTATGGTCCCCAATCAGAGACAACGAGCTACAGCTGCCTCTGATTGGGAACCACACCGGCCAACATAGATCTACACATAATAGATCGAAACATAGAAAACACACAACAAAGAATATACACACCCTGACTCAACATTTAAGCGTCCCCTGAGTCAGGGCGTGACAACTGCTTTGCTTTATCTTGGCCAGGTCGCAGTTGTAAATTAGAAATTGTTCTCAACTGGCTTACCTGGTTAAATAAATAAAGGTGAAATAAAAAATAAAATAAATATCCTTGCTTTAGGTCCTGAGCTACAGGCAGTTAGATTTAGGTATGTCATTTTAGGTGACAATTGAAAAAAGGGGTCAGATCTTTAAGACGTTAAATTGACAATTCTGTGAACTGTCTTGTGCAAGTTTTAAGTTGACACAATACCCGTTAGCAAAAGTCTCTGCTAGAGATGACGTGCAGGAGCTTGCAGGGATTTGTAGTTTTGCATGATGTCTACTTTGATGCTAATTAGCATTTTCGAATCGGAGAGTAAATAGAGTCGAATATATTGATAAGTCACTTTGTCCGAGAGAGATTTTCATGATTATCAAAACGTCGCTGCAGGGTAAGCCTACACGAAACACAGCCCTTATTTTACGTGTTTCCTAAAATCTCCTTGGGGAAAAATGAATGGTGGAAAAACAATTGAAACCATTACCTTGTTTGACCGCTAGGTTTTATGGGTATTATGACACCTCCACTGTGGGGCTCTATAGGAACAACTACTTCAAGGTCTCAGAGCAAGTGACATCACCGATTAAAGCCCTACTAGCATGCACCAACTAGCTAGCCATTTCACACTGGTTACATAAGCAGGCATCTCCGATGTAATCCAGGACTTTCTTATACAGTACTGTGCAGGCACTTACATAATAGAACAACAAGTCAGTGGTGATTCTTGTGTTATACAGACAATGATTGGATCCAGTTGAATATTTCCAAGGACCTGTTTCACATTAGTTACTGTATAAATGCCCTTATATTGTGCCATTGTATTGTGTTATGATTGTGTGTAATTACACATAGCACACAATCACTTGGTTAATAGGAGGGGACAATTGTCTTTTCTTTTTGAAGTGTATTCTTTTGACCCCAGGCATTTATAGCCACAGAGGAAATTATTTTCAAAGAGGAGCCCAGACCAATGTGAATAAATGAGGCATGACTGAAATTCAGTGCACAGGGACTCAGAGGGGAGGCTTGGGAGCCAGCCAGACGTACGGCCATCTCTCTCTCTCTCTCTCTCTCTCTCTCTCTCTCTCTCTCTCTCTCTCTCTCTCTCTCTCTCTCTCTCTCTCTCTCTCCACACACACACACACACACACACACACACACACACACACACACTATGCACATTCTATGCACTCACTCACACTCACTCACACTGACACGCCAACACTCCAACACACACACACACACACTTAATTTGCTCACACATACATAACACACACACACATTCATACCGACTCTACACACACACACTCACATAAAATCATCATATATGCTGCCGCTACTCTGTTTATCATATGTCTTGATGCCTAGTCATCCTATACATATCTAACCCTACCACTTCAGAATCCCTGCACATTGTCGTTATGGTATTGGCACTGACCCTGGAACTGACCCTGTATATAGATTGCTTTCTCGTGTTGTTCATATTTCTATTTATTGTGTTTTTGTTCTACTTGACTTTTTTATTCATTTTTTATCGTACTACTGCATTGTTGGGAAAGAGCAAGCAAGAAAGGAATTTCACTGTACTATTGCACGTGACAATAAAAACTTGAAACTTGAAACTCTCTTCTCTTCTAACTTAACAGCCCCTATGTACTGTACACAAACACTACACTATATTTCCCTTTTCTTTTATGGGGTATTGTGTGTAGATGGGTGAGAATTATTTTTTATTTAATACATTTTTAATTCACACTGTAA
Organism: Coregonus clupeaformis; assembly: GCF_020615455.1. Classification (NCBI taxonomy): domain Eukaryota; kingdom Metazoa; phylum Chordata; class Actinopteri; order Salmoniformes; family Salmonidae; genus Coregonus; species Coregonus clupeaformis. The sequence continues at coordinate 57,096,626 of NC_059220.1, read as the reverse complement.
CACAACAAAATATTGAATAACTCAAGAGGTATTACAGTTTTTGCCCATTGCTTACACACTAAAACCGAATGCTTAGACCAAAGCCTCAATACCTAAACGTCTTGTAGCATACCTTAAACATAGTGTAACCATAGCTTAAACACAATGTCAACTTTGCACTTTGTTTGCAATTCTGTAACACACTTATTGCGAAACACTACACACGTTTTCTTACATTAGACACTTTGTTCAAAAACGAAATCACCTGTTATCATTGGGAAAACACTCTGTTCAAAATGCAAAACTCATCTGGCAATTGTATGCACTTACATACACACCTGAAAACACTTGCACAGAAAACAGAACACCAATCAGTCTGAGCCTTAGCACTACAAATAGGCCTCAGGTAAGCCATTTTTTGAACTTTGCAAGCATGGAGGCAATGAGAGTCAGAGTAAGAGGAGGACAAAGAGAGAGAGGAGTTGGATGTGGAAGAGGACGTGGCCTGTCCATGAGGGAGGCTGGGCAAAGAGTCCACCCTAACCTCAGTCGCTACACAGTAGCATCGATAATAAGGACATTCCGACTGGAGAACAGGTAGATCTTCAAGTTTCTACTCCAGACTGTACCTACTGTGTGTGTCACATGATTCTGTATCATATTACAGTATTACTGTACTAACTATACAAAAATGGGTAGTGCTGTGAAGTACTGTATATGTAAAGGAATACCATTGTGATGTTGCAGTACTGTGTACAGTTTGAAAGTACAGTATGTGAAAAATAACCTAACCAATGACATCTTGTGGTGGCATTTTCTACAGAATGGTTGGACGACCTCCTCAAGGTGGAAGGGAATGGCTCTTCACTCAACAACAAGAGCTTGCCATCATTGAAATGGTGTGAGAAAATAATGCAATCCGACTTCGTGAGTTGCAACAACGCATAATTGCAAATGGAAATGAATTCAACAATATCAACAGGGTCAGCATTTCTACACTAAGTCCGCATCCTACAGAAACATAACTTCAGAATGAAGCAGCTGTACAGGGTGCCATTTGAGAGGAACAGTGTCAGGGTCAAGGATCTGCGCCATGATTATGTGCAGGTATGTGTCACTTTACTTTACATACTATATATTGTGATGTGGGAATGAGGGTTTATGCTGCCACCTGCCCTGCCTGTAGCTTGTAGTTTTTGTCTATACTCACCCAACCCAGCCCCTACTTGTGTGAAAATATAGACATTGTAGTTACTGTATGTTTTTTCAGTAACACTATTCAATATTTTCTGTTACAGACAGCTCTGGAGTTTGATGCCGCCGAACTGCCGCATGAGTTCATCTACATGGATGAGGCAGGCTTCAATCTGGCCAAAACCAGGTGTCGGGGCCGTAACGTAGTTGGACAAAGGGCTGTTGTAAATGTCCCTGGGCAGCGTGGGGGAAATATCACCTTGTGTGCTGCAATTAGTGTCCAAGGAGTCCTGCATCATCATGCCACTCTAGGTCCCTACAATACAGGACAGATCATTGCATTTCTAGATGCACTACATGCAGTTGTGCAGGACAGACCATAGCAGCCCAGGTTTGTTGTCATCTGGGATAATGTTAGTTTCCACCGGGCTGCTCTGGTCCGAGATTGGTTCAACAACCATAATCATTTCACAGTTTTATACCTGCCCCCTTACAGCCCCTTTCTAAATGCAATCAAGGAATTATTTTCAGCGTGGCGGTGGAAAGTATATGATCGGCAACCACATGCCCGCATGACTCTTCTGCAAGCAATGGAAGAGGCATGTGGAGACAATCCAAGGGTGGATTCGGCACACAAGGCGATATTTTCCCCGATGCCTAGCCCGCGAGGACATCGCCTGTGATGTTGACGAGGTCTTGTGGCCAGATCCGAACAGAAGGCGTGATCCATAAGCCCCACGGCTCCCCACCACACACACGCACACACACACAAAACAAGTATATGTTTTTTCCCCCAATAGCAATTTATCCAGTAATTGTTTTGTTTTTTTAACTTTTGTTTTGTTGCTAAATTTGATGTTAAGAATTTCTGTAAGAATGTTTGTTTTTTTGTAAAAACGTTTTTGTAAATACTGTTTGATTACTGCAGAAATTCTACTTTTGAGTTTTACAGAAGACAACGACAATAAAATGACAATAAAAATAGAAACACAAAGACTGCAGTGTTTTATATAAAGCCCATCAGTGTGTTGCTGGTGATATGAAAGAGTAATTCAAATGTTGCTTGTGTGTATGGTTTTGTTGCAAGAATTTCATTTTTAGAAAGGAGTGTTAAGTTTTGATTGCAGTGTTTCATTTTGGCATATATGTGAGTTGTTAATCTCCAAGTGCTATGTCTGATTGGCTTGTGTGTTGAGTTTTGACATAATGAGTCAAATTCTGCAAAAAGTGTGTAAGCAATAGGCAAAAACTGTAATACTTTCTGAAGGCACTGTATAAATGTTATTAAGATGTGCTGATATTTGGAGAGTGATATTCAACTTGCTTGACCAAAAAAAGAAATGTATTGCACCCTTAACAAAAAATGACGATGAGCCTGCCTGAGTATTTGAATAACAGTGCCTTTAGAAAGTATTCATATCCCTTGACTTATTTCACATTTTGGTGTGTTACAGACTGGATTCAAAATGGATTTTAAAAATAATAATCTCACCCATCTACAATACTCCATAATGACAAAGTAAAAACATGTTTTTAGAATTTTTGCACATTTATTGAAAATGAAATACAGAAATAGTATTCACACCCCTTTGCTATAACACTCCAAATTGAGGTCAGATTCATCCAATTTCTTTTGATCATTGTTGACATGTCACTGCAACTTGATTTGAGTCCACCTGTGGCCAATTCAATTGTTTGGACATGATTTAGAAAGAAACACACCTGTCTATATAAGGTCACACAGTTTGACAGTGCATGTCAGAGCAGAAATTATACCATGAAGTCCAAGGAACTGTCTGTAGATCTCTGAGATATAATTATGATGAGGCATATATCTGGGAAAGGGTATAAAACAATTTCTAGAGTGTTGAACGTTTCCAAGATAACAGTGGTCTCCATCATTGGGAAATGAAAAAAATATTTAACTATCCAGACTCTGCCTAGAGCTGGCCATCCGACCAAACTGAGAAACTGGGCAAGAAGGACCTTGGTCAGGGCGGTGACCAAGAATCCAATGACCACTCTGACAGAACTACAGAGTTCCTTGGCTGAGATGAGAGAACCTACCAGAAGGACAACAGTCTTTATAGGACTTCACCAATTAGGGCCCTCATTTATAACCATTGCGTACATTTAACACTAAATATCTGCATGTGCCATTTCTGAAAAGACTGCATGCACAAAAATATTGAGATTTATAAACTTGGCGCACACCATATATTTGCATGTTTCCCGTTATAAATCAGACCTGTCGTAACACTTTGCATCTATCATTCATTTTTTATGATAACAATAACGCCCTTATTTGCTGTATAGTTTGGAAGTATTGGAATTAGGCCAATACATTATCTAAAGGAAATACCAATGGCGAACTTGATAAAATGTATTTGGAGGTGTTGGCAGAATGTTTTATTTTGCATTGACATTTGCGGTGTCTGACCATTTCTGAAAGACAACCACAATTGCAAATTGCTGTGGACCTGTAAACAGAACATTTGAATGCAATAATGTTTTGAATTCACTTTTTCCTGAACCTAAATATACTGCACTGCCCGCGAATTCTGAAACATTGTCTACTTGGGAAAAAACAGAAACCTAAAGTAGGCCTTACAGTGATAGCCTACACACTTCAATACAAAAAATCAACTGTCTGTTCACCTGTTAAATTCCACTGTACGTTATAAACCACGCTCCCTTTTGGATGCATAGCGCAAAAAACTAGAAATTATAATAGCCTAAACAATAGTCCCAATTAAATGAGAGATGTGCATGGTAATTTGGTGTACGGCTACTATGGGAATATAAACTCATCAAGGCCAGAAAAGGTGAGGAATTTATTTTGCAATGGTTATGATATACTGTATGTATTATGTATTATGTTTATAAATGAAATATTGGCTATGCGATACATTTCACATTACAGTACTCAGAGGTAGCCTACAAATGTCAATGTGTTCAACCATTAAACTGCGCTTTGGATCGGATCGCATAGAGCAAAATAGGCTACTTAAAATAGGTTATCTATTTACTACTGTGAAGTGGGTCCAATTAAATGAGATGGGACAAATGGTAATCTATCCTAACTTATTGTAGGCCTAGAGGCTATTTAATGAGAAGCCTATGAAACCATCAGAGTCAGAAAAGGTGAGGAATATATTCTGCAATGATCATGGAAAATAAATACATAATAGGAAATATAGGTAAATAAGGTAAATATATTTTTGCTCTTCTCACTAACATCAAATGATTGCAACTTTTTATTATATTTAGCTAGGCATACCTGTTTTACTCTTATGAATAAGAATGTCATCATTTGCACAAGGCTACTACTAGGCTATTTTTGCCTTCTTACAATGCAAGACATCAACCACTAGAAACTGTGCATATGCATGATCTAAAGTTTGCCGGAGGGCTTTATGGGAGAGTGGCCAGACAGAAGCCACTCCTGAGAAAAAGGCACATGACAGTTTGCAAAAAGGCACGTGAAAGACTTAGAGCATAAGGCAAAATATGATGTGGTCTGATGAGATAACATTTGAACTCTTTGGCCTGAATGCAAAGGAGAAAACCAGGCACAGCTCATCACCCTTCTAACACCATCCCCACCGTGAAGCATGATGGTGGCAGCATCATGCTATGGGGATGCTTTTCAGCAGCAGGGACTGGGAGACTTGTAAGGATAGAGGGAACAATGAATGGAACCAAATACAGGCAATTCCTTGATGATAACCTGCTTCAGAGTGCAAACGACCTTAGACTGGGGGCGATCCAACAGGACAATGACCCCAAGCATACAGCCAAAGCAATGCTGGAATGGCTTCAGAACAAGAATATGAAAGTCTTTGAGTGGTCAAGCCAAATCCCAGACTTGAATCCCATTGAAAATCTGTGGAAAGACTTGAAGATTGTTGTTCACCACCTCTCCACATCTAACTTAACAGAGCTTGAGAAAATCTGCAATTAAGAATGGGAGAAAATCCCCAAATCCAGATGTGCAAAGCTGATACAGACATACCCAAAACGACTCAAAGCTGTAATCGCGGCCAAAAGTGCTTTTACAAAGTATTGACAGGGGTGTGAATACTTACATAAATGAGATATTGTTTAAAGTTTCCAGTTTTAATGTCACATGCACAAGTACAGTGAAATGCCTTTCTTGCAAGTCCAAAAATGCAGTAATCAATAACAATGTAATACTAAAAATAACATAACGTAGAACAAAAACACGCTGGAAATAAAAATAAGAAATAAGAAGAACACTTGAAAGTAAGTAAGCATACTATATGCAGGGTCAGTGAATGTAGCATTACATTTTGTTGAAAAATGTATGGTTTGGGAAAGAATCTTGCTTTTTAATGCTGGTAACCGTTGTTTAAAAGCAATAATACACTTGAGTTGTGTTATGACATTTTTATCATGGCTGTGGTCATAGCCACGAGGCGAAGCCGAGTAATAAAAAAGTAATTATTGCTTTTAGACAATGGGTTACCAGCATTAAAAAGCAAGATTCTTTCGAAAACCATAAATTTTTCAGCAAAACGCAAAGCTACAGTCACTAACACTGGTTGTCAAGTGCAATTTTAAGGCGTTCTCTGGTCATCAGTTCTATTCATATTGACTGCCATGTAATGCAAAACTCCCCATGCGCTGGATGATAGTTCCAGACCTATGCAGGTTGCTATGGCAAATAAAAATGGTTGCTATGGAGGCTCTTCCCCCCTTGCTAGCTAACTACACAGCTAACACAATCATTCCAGACTGAAGCTTGAAAGGCAGCAAACTAGATGCATTTAGTTTCGTTTGACCTGTTTTTCTATTGACATCTCTTTGTATATATCCATAGAAATGATGCTGATTCATGATTTCGACTGGCTGAGAAAAGCTGTCTCGTCCCGACTCCAGACTCCAGAAACGTTCATTATTATGGGTAGAGATCAAATTTCAATATAGTAACAATGTTGCAAATGTCGGAGATAATGTCTAGATGCTTTTTTTGAGACAGTGGATCTGTAAAAGTAGTAGCATTATTGAGTTGGTAGGTAAAGATGTAAATAATGGCACTTTTTATGAATGTGACCATGTGTATGTTGTCTAGTATATCATTGGCAGGATATACTCTAATGGGAATTCCAAACCACCCGTTGTGTAAATGTATACAGTGCATTCGGAACTTTTTCCACATTTTGTTACGTTACAGCTTTGTTCTAAAATTGATAAAATGTTTTTTTTCCCTCATCAATCTACACACAATACCCCATAATGACAAAGCAAAAACAGGTTTTTAGAAATATCACATTTACATAAGTATTCAGACCCTTTACTCAGTACTTTGTTGAAGCACCTTTGGCAGCGATTACAGCCTTGAGTCGTCTTGGATATGACGCTACAAGCTTGGCACACCTGTATTTGGGGAGTTTCTCCCATTCTTCTCTGCAGATCCTCACAAACTCTATCAGGTTGGATGGGGAGCGTCGCTGCACAGCTATTTTCAGGTCTCTCCAGAGATGTTCGATCAGGTTCAAGTCAGGACTCTGGCTGGGCCACTCAAGGACATTCAGAGACTTGTCCCGAAGCCACTCCTGCGTTGTCTTGGCTGTGTGCTTTGGGTCATTGTCCTGTTGGAAGGTGAACCTTGAGGTCCTGAGCGCTCTGGAGCAGGTTTTCATCAAGGATCTCTCTGTACTTGCTCCATTCATCTTTCCCTCGATTCTGACTAGTCTCCCAGTGCCGTTGAAAAACATCCCCTCAGCATGATGCTGCCACCACCATGCTTCACTGTAGGGATGGTATTGGCCAGGTGTTGAGCGTTGCCTGGTTTCCTCCAGACGTGACTCTTGGCGTTCAGGCCAAAGAGTTCAATCTTGGTTTCATCAGACCAGAAAATCTTGTTTCTCATGGTCAGAGTCCTTTAGGTGCCTTTTGGCAAACTCCAAGTGGGCTGTCATGTGCATTTTACTGAGGAGTGGCTTCCGTCTGGCCACTCTACCATAAAGGCCTGATTGGTGGAGTGCTGCAGAGATGGTTGTCCTACTGGAAGGTTCTCCCATCTCCACAGAGGAACTCTGGAGCTCTGTCAGAGTGACCATCAGGTTCTTGGTCACCTCCCTGACCAAGGCCCTTCTCCACCAATTTCTCAGTTTGGCCGGGCGGCCAGCTCTAGGAAGAGTCTTGGTGATTCCAAACTTCTTGCATTTAAGAATGATGGAGGCCACTGTGTTCTTGGGTACCTTCAATGCAGCATACATTTTTTTGGTACCCTTCCCCAGATCTGTGCCTCGACACAATCCTGTCTCTGAGTTCTACGGACACTTCCTTCGACCTCATGGCTTTTCCAAATCGTGTCTGATCAATTGAATTTACCACAGGTGGACTCCAATCAAGTTGTAGAAACATCTCAAGGATGATCAATGCGTAGATTCCTAAGTGAACTAAATCCGTCCAGTGTCTAAAGCACCTGACCTACTTAACGCACGTACACGTACGCATAAATTGTTGACATACAGTGGGGGAAAAAAGTATTTAGTCAGCCACCAATTGTGCAAGTTCTCCCACTTAAAAAGATGAGAGAGGCCTGTAATTTTCATCATAGGTACACGTCAACTATGACAGACAAATTGAGAAAAAGAAATCCAGAAAATCACATTGTAGGATTTTTTATAAATTTATTTGCAAATTATGGTGGAAAATAAGTATTTGGTCACCTACAAACAAGCAAGATTTCTGGCTCTCACAGACCTGTAACTTCTTCTTTAAGAGGCTCCTCTGTCCTCCACTCGTTACCTGTATTAATGGCACCTGTTTGAACTTGTTATCAGTATAAAAGACACCTGTCCACAACCTCAAACAGTCACACTCCAAACTCCACTATGGCCAAGACCAAAGAGCTGTCAAAGGACACCAGAAACAAAATTGTAGACCTGCACCAGGCTGGGAAGGCTGAATCTGCAATAGGTAAGCAGCTTGGTTTGAAGAAATCAACTGTGGGAGCAATTATTAGGAAATGGAAGACATACAAGACCACTGATAATCTCCCTCGATCTGGGGCTCCACGCAAGATCTCACCCTGTGTGGTCAAAATAATCACAAGAACGGTGAGCAAAAATCCCAGAACCACACGGGGGGACCTAGTGAATGACCTGCAGAGAGCTGGGACCAAAGTAACAAAGCCTACCATCAGTAACACACTACGCCGCCAGGGACTCAAATCCTGCAGTGCCAGACGTGTCCCACCTTTTCTGGACCGTTACTTAAGTGTAACCTGGTAAGAAGGACACACCCGGTCTCACACCAAGAGTGAAAGAGTGAAAGAGTGAGAGTGCAAGTGAGTGTGAAAATCTCTGTCCTTGGTGGGGAAAGGTTGACGCACCTTTTCTGGACCGTTACTTAAGTGTAACCTGGTAAGAAGGACGCACCCGGTCTCACACCAAGAGTGAAAGAGTGAAAGAGTGAGAGTGCAAGTGAGTGTGAAAATCTCTGTCCTTGGTGGGGAAAGGTTGACGCACCTTTTCTGGACCGTTACTTAAGTGTAACCTGGTAAGAAGGACGCACCCGGTCTCACACCAGGAGAGAAAGAGTGAATTGTGTGTGGATGCTCGTAGGGGTAGGAACACACATATAGCTGAGTGATTTAAAGCTAAGATAAAACACTAGCAAGGGAAAGATTTATGAGGTGTCCACACAAAGGAAAAGTGGACATCAGGATAAATCAATTTATTATTACATAAAGAATATAGCTGAGTGATTTAAAGCTAAGATAAAAAACACTAGTAAGGGAAAGATTTATGAGGTGTCCACACAAAGGAAAAGTGGACATCAGGAAATATTATTATGATATAAGGAGACTGTCAAATGCCCATTAATAATAAATAAGTTCTAACCAAACAATAATCAAAGAAGCACAAATAGTCTAAAAATAAAAGCAAATACTAATATAAAAAATAAATAAATAGGAGGAATACTAAAATAGATTAAAAAGGAAGTTAAAAAAGATAGGCCATAAATATGAATAAAACGGCGGTAGAAATACTGAGTGCCAGGTATCCCTTAGGCAAGGAAGAAATAGCGAAAACATCTGAAAAATGGGATAAACGCACCAGGAAAATGGGCACCAAATGGCCAGAAGGAGGAACATTTGATGTCTCGGTGTGTGAGGAAATGGAAACACTGATAAAGAACCATAAAGCAAAAGACACAGGAAAGAAGAGAAGCGTCAAAAAAGAAAGAGAAAAAGAAGTACTCATCATGTTCAAAATGGAAGGAGAAGGATTGCTAAAGAACATGCGAGAAGCCAGAAACATGTTGAGAAAAGATGATGAGAAAACAAACAAAAAGAAAGCAGATTGGTCTGTGGGACCCCCACCATATGTTGGTGGACAATATCCCCAGGTGTCCGGAGTAGTATCAATAAAAGGAGAAATAGAAATGGAAGAAGAAAGACCTTTGTTTACATCCTCCCAAAGGATGGAAAAAGACTCAAAGGAAACAGAAGGAATCAAGCGAAGGGCAGAAATCAGGCCAAATAGATTGGACTGCTATGGAGAGCTGAGGGAAGCATTGGGAAGAATGAAAATGACGAAGAGAGATGATGGAGAACTCTCAGATGAAGAAATGGCAGATATTGAAGCAACAAACGAACAAATAGAGAGAGAAATGGACAGGATGAGGCGAATGTTGAGAGAAAAGGAAGAAAAAAAGAGGGAGCAAAGTGAGGTAAGACAGCAAACAGGCAGAGAGCTAGAGGAGGAAGAAAGAGCAGCAGCTGAAATATGGGGAGATTGCAATCAAGGCGTAAGGGAAGAAAGATTGCGCAATAGGAGAACATTGAGAAGACATGAAAAATATAAGGGACAATATCCAATTCTAATAAAAGGTACCCAGGCTCACTATGTTCCGTGGGGATCACAGGACCTGGAAGGATTGGTTGCCCGTCTGCCAGATTTGCATGATGGGGCGGGAAAATGGATTAGGATTTTTGAGGAACAGACCATGGGGAAACTGCTGGCTGTGGGGGATCTGAAGGCACTGTTGGCGAGGGTGGTTGGAAAGGCAAAGATGGAGGACATACTGGGGAACAGTGACCTGAGTAGAGAAGTGAGTGACCCACAAGGAGATGGGATGGACTTTGATTCACACCGCCCCGAAGTCTGGCAAGCACTAAGACTGGAATACCCGGCGAGAATTGACCCCAAGTCACTGAAAGGGGGGACACTGGGAGAAACTGAGAATCCAGCTGCCTATCTACATGAACAGATGAAATGATGGAGACTGGAAACGGAACGAGATCCAGAAGGGGACCCACTGATGACAACTCTATTCCGAAACGCCATAATAGAGGCAATGCCCCAATCAGTGAGAAGCAGGCTGGAGGATGTGGTGGGACTAACCTCAAAGACACACAAAGAATTCTGTGACCATGTGATACATGCAGTAGAAAAACACAGAAAGGATGAACAGAGACTTATGGAGCAGGGGAGAGACATTCAGAGGAAACTGACTCAACTCCAATTGGAAGAACTGACAAACAGAGGGAAGAAGAAATTCCAGGCCCCAGTAACAGCACCTGCGAATGAAACAGGAATGATGGCTGCAGTCACTCCAGGAGGGCCATATCTGCCTCCCGCGCCACAGGCCCAAGTACAACCCACAGTACCAGTAGTGAATGTGTATGCACAACAACCCCGGCAATGGAATAATAACAGTAAACAACAAAGATTTCAGCAAAATAATCAAAAAGGAGGAAATCAGGGCCCACAAGGGCAACCTGGAATTTGCTGGGGATGCCAGCAGCAAGGGCATATCAGACGAAACTGCCCCACAAACCCCTGGCAACAACAGGGAAACAAAAACCAAAATAATTGGAAGCAACCTGACGGCTGGCAACAAAATCAGCAACAAATCCAAGGTCCTGTGAATCCATGGGCTGGGCCCAATCAGGGGTATTAGGGGTGCCCAGAGAATCCTACCGGGGAGGGTCAGTTTACAGTACTAACTACACGAGCTGATCAAGAACCTATGCTGCAGGTTCAAATAGAGAACAGAGGCACACCCATGATGGTTGACACTGGAGCCACTTACGCTTGCGTAAGTCCAAATTATGCCTCTCACCTCCCCATGTCTGGCAAATATGCCAAAACTATAGGATTCTCGGGACAAACGCAGTTAATTCCAATGACAGCTCCAGTTCGCCTGACAGCGGATGACAAATCCGCAACCCTCCCTATACTTGTATCAGAACACACCCCTGTCAATCTATTGGGAAGAGATGCCCTATGCAAAATGGGTATACAAATTCGATGTTCCTCTGACGGGGTAGTTATAGACAGGGCAGGGTTAAACTTACAAATGGTAATGAAACAGGATACAGCAAATGTCTATTGGTTAGGGGATATCGAGACAGAAGTATATAGGGTAGTAAAGAAATGGGGTAGGTTTATTCAGGCTCAGATACCAGAAGCAGAAAGAGGAAAGTCAGAATTTCACTGCACCATGCAATATGATCCCTATCGTGATGATCTTTTAGAGCAACTGTGGTTGTTAAATACAAATGGGAAATCAGTACCTATAATGTCTCAGTACATAATTATAGGAAAACAAGGAGCAGCAATGGAGGTGACGGACATGGATGGCTCAGACTTTGTGGCAAAATGGTATAATGTTTCTGAAGCTGCCCCACACATTACCTTGCTGGTGAACAAAGGAATGGAGGCTAAGGATTTGGGCACCATGATGATGCGAGCAAAAACAATTCAATGGAACAAAACAGAAAATCCACTGATTTATCACTCGAAAGATAAAGCCTTAATCAAGATACACCATACTACAATAATGACTGGGGACCCCAGGGAAGTAGAAGTTACATCCCAACAGCTAACACAGCTAGGGGAAGTAACAGAATTTGAGGACAAGCAAAAACAGGAAATGGAGAAAAACATACCTCAGGAGGTATGGTCACAACATGATACAGATGTTGGATTGGTAAAATCGGCAAGTCCTGTGTTTGTCAAAACAAAGCCAGATGTTAAGCCCCCTTTGGAGGGCTCAATACCATATGAAACCTGAAGCAGAAGAGGGCATCAGTGGCACAATTGAAGGACTGATAAAAGCAGGAGTACTGATAGAAACACAAAGTTGTTGTAATACACCTTTGTTGCCGGTCCTTAAAGCAGATGGGAAAACGTGGAGGCTGGTACATGACTTAAGGGCCATAAATGACATAGTACAAGATTGGCCTGCTGAAGTTCCAAACCCTCATACGCTACTCACCAATGTTCCCCCAGAAGCAAAGTACTTCACAGTGATTGACCTATGTGGAGCATTTTTTTGTGTGCCCCTGGCAGAAGAGTGCAGACACTTGTTTGCATTTACCTACAAAGGTAAACAACATACATATACTCGAACTCCACAGGGATTTAGGCATTCTCCTCATGTGTTCAATCAGGTGTTAAGAATAGATCTAGAAGATCTAATACTTGAAGGAACATTGATCCAGTACGTGGATGATCTGTTGATCTGCGCTCCCTCCTTAGAACAATGCCATGCTGATTCTATGAAGGTTTTAAAGCGACTGGCAGAAGGAGGACACAAGGTGTCAAAAAAGAAACTTCAGTACTGCCAATCTCAAGTTGAATATCTAGGAAGAACAATTGCACATGGAACAAAGGCAATAGCACCAGGACAATTGGAAGGAATCAGCAAGGCACCACTTCCTCAAACAGTTGCTCAGATGATGACGTTCTTAGGGATGACTGGATTCAGCTCAGACTGGATAGAGGAGTATGCAGTTAAAACTGCTCCTCTGCGAGAAATCATGAAAGAAGCAGGACAACTAGACCTTAGAGCAAGCCTGGAATGGAACAGTGATGCATTGACTGCGTTCGAAACAATAAAGAAGGAAATACAGTCAGCTCCGGCTCTAGCAGCCCCAGATTACACAAAACCATTCTTGTTGTATGTGGCAAATAGATGTGATAGGTATGCAACAGCGGTACTTATGCAAGAGAAATGCAGTGGAAGACGAAAACAACCTATTGCGTATTATAGTTCTAAACTAGATTCTGTTGCCCAGGGATATCCACCCTGTTATCAAGGTCTAGCGGCATAACAATATGCATATGACAAAGCGTCCACAATTACTATGGGATACCCGGTAATAATATATACACACCATAAAATAGTGGAACTAATAGAACAAGGGAAGTTTGTCCTTACCAATGCTAGAACTTTGGAATACATGACTCGATTGACCTATCCAGATGTTTCCATTAAACGATGCAGTACAGTAAACCCAGCTGAAAGAATCCCCTTAGAGTTTGAGGGGCAAACACATGACTGTGTAGCAGATTCATTGACATTTACTCGACTAAGGCCAGACTTAGAGTCAACCCCATTGTCTAGCCTGGGGGAAGAGTGCATAGAAGAGTATTTTGTTGATGGATCCTGTTATAAAGATCATGTGGGAAATCATGCAGGCTATGCAGTAGTGCAAAAACAAGGAGAACATTTCAAAGAGGTGATAGCAGAATACTGTCCACAGCCATGTTCAGCCCAGTTGGCTGAACTAAAAGCACTCACTGCAGCTTGCATCCTAGGAAAACGAAAAACTGTTAATATCTATACTGATTCAGCAGGTGTGTGCACAAAACAATGTAAGGAAAGGAATAACAACGCCTATAGGGCACATACCAGTTCCTGAAGGACCATTTCGACATTTAGTCATGGACTATGTAGATATGATAAAAAAGGTGAATGGCAAAAGGTACATGCTAGTGATCATAGATAGATTCAGTAGATGGGTAGAAGCGGTACCCTCAGTAGATCTAGGATCAGGAACTGTCACGGTTTACTAAGCCAGAACCCAGAAGCAGACCAGGACAAGGTAAGTGGTGTCAAAGGTGAGTGTTTATTTAACTGATCCACGAGTGCTGCTGAATAATCCAGGGAACAGAGCGGGCGGCGTGGATGAGTTGTTGAGGGTGCAGTAGTTGGTCCAATGAGGGCTCGGCAGCCGCCGACCATCAGGCAGAGGTTGGGTGAAGGTTCCGGACGAGTGACTGCAGGGAGAACAAAACGGAGGTAAGCATACAACAAGCAAACAAGGTGCAAAACAACAAAACTAATGCTCTAAGCTCTAAGACTGATCCGCTGATAAACATACTGTTCATGGCTAACGCATCCGGCAGGGAATGGATGTTAGGCCAGAGCCTAAGAAGGGTGATGATCAGGACCAGGTGTGCAGATTGCTGATGGGATGCAGGTGCGGAAATCAAGAGAGCTCCCGCCTAGCAACGTTGCCCGGCAACCAGGCAGGGAGCGTTCCAGAACCCTCGGGAAACTGGAGATCACGAGCAGAAAAACTAGTACACAGACCGGACCCGACTCAGACTGCCGGGATCGTTACAGTACCCCCCCTCCGACGAACGCCACCGGGCGGACTCCCCGGAGCGCCAGGATGGAGGCGGTAGAAGTCCCGAATGAGGTCAGCATCTAGGATCTGTCGCCGCGGAATCCAACTCCTCTCTTCAGGACCATACCCCTCCCAGTCCACGAGATACTGGAAACCCCGGCCCCGCCGTCTGGAATCCATGATGCGTCGCACCGTGTAGGCAGGACCACCTCCGATCATCCGAGGAGGAGGAGGAGGAGGCGGAGGAGGCAACAGAGGACTGAGGAAAACAGGCTTGAGGCAGGAGACATGAAAGGTGGGATGGACTCTGAGCGTCCTCGGTAGTTTGAGTCGAACTGCCACCGGATTGATCACCTTCTCCACCACAAACGGACCAATGAACTCGGTAACAACTTCCTAGACTCAGTCCGTAAAGGAAGATCCCGTGTGGCCAACCAGACCCTATCTCCGATGGTATAGGTGGGAGCGGGGATCCGCGACGATTCGCCTGGAGCTGATACCGGTCCGAAACTCTAAGGAGTGCCTTTCTGGCCCGATGCCAGGTCCGGTGGCAACGACGAATATGGGCCTGAACAGAAGGCACTGAGAGCTCCTTCTCCTGAGAAGGGAACAAGGGAGGTTGGTAGCCATACAGGCACTGGAAGGGAGACATCCCAGTGGCAGATGTAGGGGAGAGTATTGTGGGCATACTCAACCCAAGGCAACTGAGAGACCCAGGAGGTGGGGTTGGAAGAGACCAGGCAGCGTAGCGTGGATTCCATCTTCTGGTTGGCTCTCTCCGCCTGACCATTAGATTGGGGGTGAAAACCAGATGTGAGACTGACTGTAGCTCCAATGGCCAAACAGAAGGACTTCCAGACCGCAGAGGTAAACTGAGGGCCACGGTCGGAAACGATATCACTGGGCAAACCGTGGACCCTGAAAACCTCCCTAACCAGGATCTCGGACGTCTCCGAGGCAGAGGGAAGCTTGGCAATTGGCACAAAGTGGGCGAACTTGCTGAATCTGTCCACGATAGTCAGAACGACCGTGTTCCCTCAGAAGCGGGCAACCCAGTGACAAAGTCCAGGGCCAGATGCGACCATGGTCGCCGGGGAATAGGAAGGGGGTGAAGTAGTCCAGAGCTGGGCCGATTGGTACTCTTATTCTGCGCACACACTGGACAGGCAGCAACAAAACCCCGAGTATCCTCGGCCATGGCAGGCCACCAAAAACGTCTGCGAAGAAACGCCATCGTCCGAGCCACGCCAGGGTGACAAGCCATCTTGCTGGCGTGGGACCATTTGAGGACAGCAGGACGAACCGACTCAGGCACAAACAACCGACCGGGTGGACCGTTACGGGACCGGGCTGCGTCCGAAGGGCCGCCATCACCTCCTCCTCAATCTTCCACATAACTGCTCCCACGACGCAGTTCCGGGGAGAATTGTCTCGGTCTTGGACCCACTCTCCTCCGTCTTGGAGAACATCCGGGACAAGGCGTCCGCCTTGCCGTTCTTAGATCCAGGTCGGAACGTCAGGGAAAAATTGAATCGTCCGAAAAACAACGCCCACCTGGCCTGACGGGAGTTGAGACGTCTAGCCGATTGCACGTAAGCAAGATTCTTGTGGTCAGTCCAGACAATAAACGGTTGCTCCGCCCCCTCCAACCAGTGGCGCCACTCCTCCAAGGCAAGTTTCACCGCGAGAAGCTCCCGGTTACCCACATCGTAATTCCTCTCCGCAGGCGAAAGGCGACGAGAGTAGTAGGCGCAGGGATGGAGTTTACTGTCCGTGGAGCATCGCTGCGACAGGATGGCGCCAACTCCCACATCAGACGCGTCCCACTTCAACGACGAACTGACGGGGCCGTGTCCGGTTGAGAGAGAATCGGTGCGTTGGTGAATCGCCTCTTCAAATCCAGAAACGCTCGATCCGCCTCCGGATTCCACTTGAAGGTCCTGATACTGGAAGTCAAGGCAGTTAACGGAGCGGCCACACGGCTGTAATCCCGGATGAATCTGCGGTAGAAATTCGCAAACCCCAAAAATCTCTGGAGCTGCAATCTCGTACCGGGCTGGGCCCATTCCAGAACCGCTCTAACCTTCTCCTGGTCCATCCTAATCTCTCCCCTGGAGATGATGTACCCGAGAAAGGATGTCGTGTGGGCGTGAAACTCGCACTTCTCGGCCTTCACGAACAGGCGATTCTCCAACAATCGCTGCAGAACCTGCCGGACATGCTGGACGTGGTCGGAAGGTTCCTTCGAGAAGATCAGAATGTCATCCAGGTAAACAAACACAAAGAGACCGATCATATCTCTCAGGACGTCGTTCACCATACTCTGGAATACCGCTGGAGCATTGGTCAGTCCAAACGGCATCACCTGATACTCGAAGTGACCCATCGGGTGTATTGAAACCCGTCAACCACTCGTCCCCCTCTCTGATCCGGACCATGTGATATGCATTGCGTAGGGTCTAGCTTGGTGAACACCGTAGCACCCTGTAAGGAGTCGAAGGCAGAACTCATCAAGGGCAGGGGATACTTGTTCTTGACCGTGATGTCATTCAACCCCCGATAATCAATACACGGTCGAAGAGAGCCATCCTTCTTACCCACAAAGAAGAATCCTGCCCCCAGGGGTGATGACGAGGGACGAACGAGACCAGCAGCTAGGGACTCCTTGATGTAGGTCTCCAAAGCCTCACGTTCAGGTCGGGAGATACTGTATAACCTTCCCTTGGGGTAGACAGCTCCAGGGAACAGGTTGATGGCACAATCATATGGTCGGTGGGGAGGGAGTGACAGAGCCTTCTGCTTACTGAACACTTCCCCAAATCGTGATATGTCTCGGGAACCAGGGACAAATCTGGGGGTTTAGCCTCAATCACCTGACTGGGAACCGAATGGGGACAGGCAGTCTTGAGACAGTTAGCATGACAATCAAGGCTCCAACTCGTTACCTTGCCCGTCACCCAATCGAACGTGGGATTGTGTTCCTTCAGCCAGGGGTATCCAAGGACCAGAGGAACATGGGAAGACGGCAGAATGAAGAATGAAATCATCTCAGAATGATTCCCCGACAACAGCATCTTAACCGGTTCAGTCCTCATCGTGATACGTGCCAGACTACTGCCGTCCAGAGTGGTAGCTTCAATGGCTTCCGGCAATTGCTCCTTGAAAGCCCCAGCTGTTCCACCAACTCGGCATCAAGAAAGCTTCCATCGGCACCTGAATCGATAAAAGCGTTAATCGCTAAGCTCTGATTCCTGTTCATAAGGGTAGCCGGAAACGGGGTCTGACAGAGGTATTGAGAGGTCGAAACTGGCTCGCTAAAAGTCCTCCCAACTTTAGCGAGCCGCGCAGTTTGACGACCGCCGGGAACCAGTGGCGAGGTAATGTCCCGAACCACCACAGTAGAGGCAACAGTTAGTCCTACGTCTGTGTTGGCGCTCCTCCTTGGTTAACCCGTGCCGCCCCACTTGCATGGGTTCAGAATCGGGAGACAGGACCTCTCCACTAATCCTGTGTGGTGGACGATGATCGACGTATTCTGGTCCAATCCCCGACCCGACTGGAACCTGAGAAGCTGATCGGTTGGGACGGGACCCATTGCTTCTCCCTCCTTCGGCTCTCGGACTCGATTATCCACCCGAATAGACAAGGCTACCAAGCTGTCCAGGTCACTAGGCTCCGGATAGGAGATCAACTCATCCTTGAGCTGCTCCGACAGACCCTGGTAAAAGGCCGCTTGCAGAGACTCCTCATTCCACCCACTCTCCACAGCCAACGTCTTGAACTCGATCACGAAGTCGGCCACGCTGCGAGTTCCTTGGCGAAGCGAAAACAGGCGCCTAGCTGCGTCCCTCCCTCGGACGGAATGGTCGAAGAGCTTCCTCATCTCGGCCGTGAACCCCTGGTATGAAGCCATGCAGGGATCCTGTCGTTCCCAAACGGCTGAAGCCCACTCCAGCGCTCGACCACGCAGCAACTCAATCACAAAGGCTATCCTAGCTTTGTCTGTGGCATAAGAGTAGGGCTGTAGATCGAACACTAATCCACACTGCATAAGGAAGGAACGGCATCTTCCCAGCTCCCCCTCATATTTATCCGGCGTCGGAACCTTGGGCTCACGGAAGGACACAGCTCCAGAAGCGGCAGGCGAGATGGGTGAAACCGGTAGTGGATCCTCCACCGGAAACTTGCGCTGGTTCTGGACCTCCGTCAGACCGGTAGAAAGGTTCTGAACTGACAACGCGATCTCCTGTAGTACCGTGCTATGATGACCCAACATCTTCTCCTGATGGGTAATGGCATGGCGAACAGAGTCCAGGTCCGCTGGGTTCATTACTGGCATGATCGTTCTGTCACGGTTTACTAAGCCAGAACCCAGAAGCAGACCAGGACAAGGTAAGTGGTGTCAAAGGTGAGTGTTTATTTAACTGATCCACGAGTGCTGCTGAATAATCCAGGGAACAGAGCGGGCGGCGTGGATGAGTTGTTGAGGGTGCAGTAGTTGGTCCAATGAGGGCTCGGCAGCCGCCGACCATCAGGCAGAGGTTGGGTGAAGGTTCCGGACGAGTGACTGCAGGGAGAACAAAACGGAGGTAAGCATACAACAAGCAAACAAGGTGCAAAACAACAAAACTAATGCTCTAAGCTCTAAGACTGATCCGCTGATAAACATACTGTTCATGGCTAACGATCCGGCAGGGAATGGATGTTAGGCCAGAGCCTAAGAAGGGTGATGATCAGGACCAGGTGTGCAGATTGCTGATGGGATGCAGGTGCGGAAATCAAGAGAGCTCCCGCCTAGCAACGTTGCCCGGCAACCAGGCAGGGAGCGTTCCAGAACCCTCGGGAAACTGGAGATCACGAGCAGAAAAACTAGTACACAGACCGGACCCGACTCAGACTGCCGGGATCGTTACAGGAACAGTAATCAAATTTCTAACCAGAGAAGTAATACCCAGATTTGGAATACCAATAGAAATCAGTTCAGACAATGAATCAGCTTTTATTCAGAAAACAGTGAAGCAAGTATTACAGCAGCTAAGGATTAAGCAAAGACTAGGGTGTGTGTATCGGCCGCAATCTCAGGGGATGGTTGAGAGAATTAATGGCACCCTCAAGGCTAAACTGAATAAAATCTGTGCTAGTGCAAAGCTCAATTGGGTGGATGCACTACCACTAGCATTGATGAGTTATCGCATGCAAACTAACAGAAATACGCATCTAACCCCGCATGAAATGCTTACGGGTCGACCCATGCCAGTGCCAGGTCTAAGAGGGCCCTACAAAGGACCCTCATTGGAACAATTAGAGATGGAACTTAAAGCATATGTAAGACAACTAACTGCTATACATAAAGTGATCTATCTCCAGGAAAAAGGGCGAGAACCGGAACCTGGACCAGAGGAGCCAGGGCCGGTGATTCCAGGAGATCAAGTCTACATCCAAGTGTTTCGCAGGAAGTGGAACGAGCCCAGGAGAGAAGGACCATATACGGTGATCCGAGCGACGCCCACAGCAGTACAGGTGGAAGGAAGCACGACGTGGTACCATCTAAACCACTGCACCAGGGTACCGAAGAGAACCGGTCTGCCATTGGCGAGCCATGTGGAAGAGGAGGATGTCGAGGCATCAGATGGAGTCCAGGAAGAAGAAGCATGCACGAGTCCAAGTGCCAACGTCGAAGGACAACAGGCACTCCCACCTGAAAATCCGGAGAGTCGGGAGGTGGGGCCTGATGATGTGGGGAATACTGCTGATAGGATACCTGCCATGGCAGATCCCCCAAACACAAGCAGACACCCAGGGAATGGAGGGACAACAGGAGAAGGAGGAGGAAGCGATCTTTCTACCATTGAAGGAAGAGGCTCCTCTGCTGTTGAGGAAAGGGACTTTCACACAATTGACTTCTCTGCCCTCACATGATCTCCGACAATTTAAGAACTGTGGAATTGCTCTAACGGTAATAGCAGTTAACCTAGGAGAGATGGTGGTGAGTCTGCCTACAACTATACAATATTCTAGAGATAGTCTTACTGAGCCAGGAATAATTGCTGTTGTAAACAAAGAACAAGTATCGTATACAGGATGGCCTAGATTGGGGAAATGTCAGATTGAAGGATATGCAATGTTTAGAATACAATGTCTAAAAAATCATTGTGTAGAAGTTGAGCTAAAAGGGAATGGACATGAAAAAATAATGGATATAAAACAAGCCAATCATCTCATGATTTCGTCTGTACTTAAGAAATTGGTTCCTGAAGCTAAAATAAGGAATAGAATAAAAAAGCATGTACCTTTGGAATTAGCTCGAAACAGTATTTCTATTCCAGCCCAAGTACTGACAGTTATGGAAACTCAAAAATCCTTTTCAATACGAAGGATAAAACCGCTGCCAGAGAAATCTCTTTGTGGGTGGGCTAATCATCAAATAAGAGGAGAAGCAATCTGGGATGAATATGGCTGCCAAATAGA
Organism: Coregonus clupeaformis; assembly: GCF_020615455.1. NCBI lineage: Eukaryota > Metazoa > Chordata > Actinopteri > Salmoniformes > Salmonidae > Coregonus > Coregonus clupeaformis. Next base: position 57,075,583 of record NC_059220.1, on the reverse strand, counting down.
AGTTAACAAAGGAGACACTAGTTGGGAAATTACCTTTAAGGAATTGACTCAAGAAAATAATGTAAAGTACATATTGGAAATAGTTAGTGTTAAGGGGTTAGAAGGGAATAGTATAATAACAATGGATATTGATCATATTTCCAAACACCAATCTAGACAGGAAGAAGAACCTGAAATAGTTAATGTAACTCTGACCACTACCCAAGGACCACTAATTACTATAGCAGTAGAACCAACAAAGACAAGATTAGAAAAAATAGGAACAAATGGGTTTTTCCAAAATGTATGGGATTCTTTAACTAACTGGGGAAGTCAGGAAAATAGACAATCTACTTTAGCAACAGTAATACCGAAAGTAATGATAGCATCACCAAAAATAGAAAGGCTATGGGAGGGAGCCATGCAAAATGATTGGTACAAATGGGCACAATATTCAGCTAAAATAATTAATAGAAAAACTAATTGTTTAGTATGTGCTCCTTCTCCATTAAAATAATTGATAGTAATACCAAATCCACACAGTTACAAGGACTGTGCTAACTTTAAACGGAGCTACTGTCATCTTAAAAGAGGAGAAAGGCCCTACTGCCCTGCAGAATGTTTATCATTTTTGGGAAATCATTACATATTCTATAATCAAACAGGATGAGGAGAGTGGTGTAAAATTTTTTATACCAGAATAGAGCCCAGAAAAATGGAAGCACCAGAAAAATACCGTATAGACTATAATCAAAATTATGAATGCTACAATAAAACAGATGGGGAGCACGATTTGGGAAAATTTAAGGGAAAGTGTGAGATCATATGGCACCTAAATAATGATATGTCCTGGAATGCAGATACCCCCCACAGAGCAGTTTATCAGGCAGCAGGATCAAGTACTGGGGCAATAGCTACAAATGGAGGGCCGGGTGACCCTGGGGAATGTGAGAAGCAAACACTAGCAATGCCATTGATTTCTCCTTACGAGGATCAATCGGTGGCAGTGGCAGATTTCTTTTGGGTATGTGGAGAACAAAAGATTAGAGCTACTTTGCCTAAGGGATGGAAGGGAGTATGTGCTAGAGTACAAATGCTTCAGGAGGTGGTTATATAAGAGTGGGAGGTAGACAAAACGACAAATAGGGATGCACAGAATAATAATAAAAGGGTAAAAAGATCATATGAACATGACCCCAATGTATATTTGGATGCAATAGGTCAACCCAGAGGAATTCCAAATGAATATAAGGCAAGAGATGAAATTAAAGCAGGATTTGAATCAATATTTGTCTGGATTTCAACCAACAAAAACCTAGAATGGATCAATTATATTTATTATAATCAACAAAGGTTTATTAATTACACAGACTCTGCATTATCAGCTTTAGGAGAGCAAGTACAGGCTACCAGTAGAATGGCATGGCAGAATAGGCAGGCTCTAAACTGGCTATTAGCGGAAAAAGGTGGAGTTTGTGTTATGTTTGGAGATGAATGTTGTACTTTTATCCCCAATAATACTGCCCCGGATGGTTCTTTCACTGAAGCAATGACTAAACTCAAGGGACTACGAAAAGAGGTTAAGGATAATGCTGGGTATGATGTTCATGTTTGGGACTGGATGGAATTAACTTTGGGAAAATGGGGTGCAATGTTTACAAAAATGTCAATAATGATAGGAATATCACTTGTAATAATGGGAGTAGTGTTTTGTTGTATACTACCTCTGTTAAAATCACTTTTGATTCAAACCACAGTAAAACAAATGACTGTACAGACAATTGTTACTAGTTCAGCCAAAGAAATACACCCAGTTCAGGGAGCTCCAGGACAGTATGTTAATAAATATGGGAAATCGTGTAATGTTAAAGGAGGACCAATGGACTGTCCATTTGGGAATCCTGAATGTCTGTATGGTGTTGTTCCTGGGGGTGGATGGGCCTGCCATGGTTACAAAGCCCAACAGGAAAACTTGGAGGTTAATATAGAGGAAAACCTTGCAGACTTGTATCCAATACCTGACTGGGCTATGGGTCCTCATCAGGATGGGTCAAGTAAAGAGAAAGATATATTGGTTTAAATATATGCGTGTAAAATGAAACCACATATGGCAAGGCTAAGAATAAGTAACTGCGCATGCTTACATTCATTTTAAAATTTATCTTTGTATTATTTGGGACATTATTGGAATGTCCCAAAGGGGGGATTATATGGTAATATTTTATGTATCATTAAGGCAAGTGTAGGGAAATGTCAAAAGTAAAATATAGTAAACATGATTGACATTCTATAATCCAGATGTATGTTTAAATAAGGAATATAGCCAATACAGTGTGTAAACATAAACTAATGTATGTATGTGTAATGAGATTAGGGAAAGGGTCTGCTACCAATATAATGAGATTAGGGAAAGGGTCTGCTACCAATATAATGAGATTAGGGAAGAGGCTTCCTATGGAAAAGCGCCCATGACCTTTTGGAGTAAATTACAGGTGACATCTGGACGTTGAAAGCTAAGGTAGAGTGGTACTAAAATAAGTTAATCAGTTGCCCTAAGGGGGGTAATTGTATATGCTATGAAACATGATTATGCATTTGTGTATAAAAGGGAGCTCTAAGCTAAAGGAAGACAGTTGTTCCATGGAGCAAGCTCGGCTTTATTATGCAATAAAGTCTAATTCTTGGATTCACAAGCTCCGGTGTCTTGAGAGATATTTTTGAGTTGACTATTTTTAGTCAAATATTTCTACCACAATCTCAACCCCATAGAAAATCTTAGGAGGGAGTTGAAAGTCCGTGTTGCCCAGCAACAGCCCCAAAACATCACTGCTCTAGAGGAGATCTGCATGGAGGAATGGGCCAAAATACCAGCAACAGTGTGTGAAAACCTTGTGAAGACATACAGAAAACGTTTGACCTGTGTCATTGCCAACAAAGGGTATATAACAAAGTATTGAGAAACTTTTGTTATTGACCAAATACTTATTTTCCACCATAGTTTGCAAATAAATTCATTAAAAATCCTACAATGTGATTTTCTGGATTATTTTTTCTCATTTAGTCTGTCATAGTTGACGTGTACCTATGATGAAAATTACAGACCTCACTCATCTTTTTAAGTGGGAGAACTTGCACAATTCGTGGCTGACTAAATACTTTTTTCCCCCACTGTAAGCATGCCCCTACTTACTACTCACAATGCTGAAGGCAGGCTGCATGTGAAACAGTGGGAGGAGAAGAGAAGGGGGAAGTTGTACAACTGAATGCATTCAACTGAAATGTGTCTTCCGCATTCAACCCAACCCCTCTGAATCAGAGAGGTGCGGGGGGCTGCCTTAATCGACATCCACGTCATTGGCACCCGGGGAACAGTGGGTTAACTGCCTTGCTCAGGCAGAACAACAGATTTGAGAGGGAGAGGAGAGGAAAAGAGAGGGATGGGAGTGCTTTAATGAGATATCTTACTTAACTGTTTCTTCACTCTTTTTTCCAGTAGTGTTGTAATCTATTCATTCATATTCACAGAAACAACAAAATAAAACCAATGAGACTTTTTTAGATCCAAATATACAGAAAAAAACCAAGGGGAAAAAAGAGGACTGGAGAGAGTGAGTTGATTGTCTCATTTGTAACCCTGTGACATACTTAAAGCTTCTCAGTCTGAAAACCAATCAAAGGAGGGATATTTAAAAACATAACTTTTCCTCCAATAAACATCATATCTTGCTCCATCTAATTCAATGCTAATTCTGAATCTTCATACTCTCTATAACCCTATAGGGTTAAATGGGGGTGAGGAGTAGAAAACCATCACAGATGGGAGACAGCACACATGAATGGATTTCAGTTAATGGAAAGCAAATTTAGCGGATAGTTCACCATCTTCAAACTGCTAATTTAACCCCTGCACATCCCTCATGACTTCCCCTATAGACTATTTCCAGCTAGGAGCATGCAATTGTAATCCCGCCCCCATGAAGGTCATTTTTCCATATAATTTGTTCATAAAAATAATCCAATTATCAATATAAAAAAATGGAATTATTGTTATCGATAAATACTTTTTTGATATACATTTTTTGAATTATTGATATAAAAAATTCCATTATTGATTAAAGAAAAATATTTTTATATTGATAATAAAATAAAACAAATATCCAAAATAGTCTCAGTCGTGACCTAAATCTGCTTGAAAATCAGTGACAAACATTGAATATTGTTGTCCATTAATGATTCCCAACCAAAATTGAGCTTGAGTAATTTTGACAAAAACAATGGATATATTGCCCTAAGATTCGTGCAAGGTTAGAATAATCTTATTCAAAATGATTGACAGCTGTAATGGCCGCCAACGGTGCTTCCATCAAGTATTAATTCTGGGGTGTGAAGATATATACAATCAATACATTTTAAATATTATTTCACTTTGGAAAAGAGGAGTAAGTTGTGTAGATCTATAGATCACATTTTAAGGCAGCAAAATGTGAAGACTGCAAGGGGTGTGTAGACTTTCACTAGTGACTGTATGTAGGAGCATGCCAATGTAATCCTGCCCCCATGAAGGTCATTATCATATAATTTTATATATAAAAAATTATATTATTAATATATAAAAATACAATTATTGATATAAAAAACTCAATGACTATTTGTTAAAACAGCTATTCATACTGTACACAAGGCTGGAATGGGCTACAAGACCATCGCCAAGCAGCTTGGTGAGAAGGTGACAACAGTTGGTGCGATTATTCGCAAATGGAAGAAACACAAAATAACTGTCAATCTCCCTCCGTCTGGGGCTCCATGCAAGATCTCGCCTCGTGGAGTTGCAATGATCATGAGAACGGTGAGGAATCAGCCCAGAACTACACGGGAGGATCTTGTCAATGATCTCAAGGCAGCTGGGACAAGCATGCGTCCAATGCATTAACTACTAAGGACCTGCTCTAAAGAACCAAATCATTTTAACTACATCTTAGCATTTTTCCTCTTGGGACCAGAAACATCAGAGTGAAGAGTGAAGGGGGAACAGCCTTTTTAATTCAATTGATATACAGTATGCCATAATCATTGATAAGTGATTGTTACAGAGGTTAAAGCAAGGCAGTGTGTGTGTGTGTGTGTGTTAGATAGGTAGCATGTGCAATGATTCTCCATTAGTGAGAGGTGTATAAGGGGGTAATAAGACCACATTGGCATTGGGCACGTGGAGAGTTCAGGAGTTTACCCAGCAAGCCCTTGACACCCTCCCCTACCAAATGGCTCAGTTTCTCAAGGCAGGGGAAGAGATGACATCTCAACAGCATCACCAACATTTGTGCATCACATCCTGGCACTGGCAGCAACCTACTGAGCAAACCCAAAATGCACAGCGGTGAATTATCAGACAACAATTCACAGCCAATCCTTCTGTTCCTTTACCTCCCTGGTCCCACCGATCCACGGTAAGGGTGGTCGGACCCTATCGACTGTGACAGCCATGACTCTCAGGAATTTCCCTGCTTCCTGTTTGAGTGAAATACTCACAGCCTGGTGATGGTTATGACCCATATCAGTCACATTGATATATGCATCACCACCACGCTCGAATTCCTAAACTTCTCTTTTTTTATTACAGGGGGAGAATGGTGCTGCAGATGGATGCCTGCCCTGCGTCATAAACTTATAAAGTGCATGAATGGGAGTTATAATTACCTGAGAGCAGAAATAGCTCCTGTGCCAGATTAATAGTCCGCACATCACAATGGAGTCACACTGGTATGTTTAACCGCCCGATTAGAGGTTGTTTAATTTGAATTTGAATTGATTAAAAATAATTGGAATCGGTGGGAGAGAAATTGGAATTGATTAAATTGTTACACAAAAACTGAAACACAATGGAAGTGAGTCGACTGGGAAACACTGAAACTGACCTCAATCTAATTCAGGGCTAATTGCTTAGGGGATGTATTTATGAGGTGGTAACATGGCGTATGAAGGAGAAAAGCCTTGGTGGTCTCTCCTCTTCAGGGAAAAGCTCTACTGAGCAGATGGAGGAGTGGAGCGCAGTGTGAGGGTTTCAGCAAGAGCAACTTCCCTGTCTGCTGAGATTGCTGCTCTACTTTGTCTTTGCAGGGAGAAACAGCTGGTGTGCGTGGATCGACGCGTGACCTTACATGCCAACGAGGAGAAAAGAGCAGCGAAAGCTAAATAATAAGGAGAAAAAGGCATGGCCTCCACCTCCCCTTGAATCCTGGAAACATATGGGAAACAACCCAAACACTTTCCCCTCATTGGCTCAACGTTCCAGTCAGGCGAGCAGCTGCAGTCCAGTGACAGGGCAGATATTTCACCCTCTCTCTCCCAGCCTCTCGCATGGCCCTTCTCATTACACTAACATATTGAGTCATTTAGCCCGGACCCAGAGAGAGGGGCACTTAGGAGGGTTTAAATGTGTGACTCCTGTGCCTCTCTCTCTCCCCACATCGACTGTGCCTGCCCACATCATTCATTACCCAGGGCCAGGCAGTGATGGGTTATTAAGGGGTGGTTGGCCTGGTAAATAAATGGTAGATGGTGGGATCTTCAGGGTATTACAGAGTCATTAACATGCCTGGACGAGTGAACTTGAAATGGGGAACGGCGATGGAGAGGACAGCCTTGTTCGTCACATAACTCCACAGACAATTTGATTTGAGTTGATGGCCTGGAGAAAGTCGCCTGCAGAACGAGTTGCATGACAAGCATGACAAAATACTTCTACATTAGCCTGATGACTCAAACTAAATTGTTCCACTGCTCTGTCGTTCGCTACATACTTTAGTCTGAGACTGCCATCATTGAAGTCGTTTGTTATGATGAGGGGCATGAGGGGCGTTGTATGAAACAAAGTCATCAGCGATTGGATTGTCTCTAACCAATCAGATTATCAAAGCCAATGACACATTTTCAAACCGCTACTTTACCCACGTGTGTTCTGGCTCTGGCCCAACCCATCAGTTTCTGGACCAATCAGACGGCCCAAATGTGTTCACATTCGGTGAAGGGTCGGGGAGGTACTCAGATCCATTTACATTACATTTACGTCATTTAGCAGACGCTCTTATCCAGAGCGACTTACATTATTATTATTTCCAGACTCATTCTGGAGAGGAAACTAACGTTGTGGGCGTGGCGTAGCGTTTGGCAACTAGGTAGCCAGACAACTACTACATGTCACTTCCCATATCTAGTGTTGAGGTCATCTCTAAGTCCTTGAGTTCCTTTCAGAGAAGAGAGAGCAGTATCTTAGCCCCAACCCCTGTCTCTCTAATCAGAATACCACATCCACCCATCACTGACTCTTCAATTCTGCTTATCTGTTTACTTCCATCTTCCTTTCTGACTCGGACACAACAGCAATGTCCTCTTGAAATATGACACCTCTAGCATTTTCCTGTGATAAATACACACTGCACTCTGGGAGCCTACGTTTCATGTGGGACACCACCTATAACAGCCAGTTAATACAAACAAAAATCTCTACACGGAAGATGGAAGTACAGAACATATTTTTCCACTACAAACTTAATCTCAGATGGGAAACATGGTAGTGAAAGCTAAGGACAACAGTTTTATAAATCTTGCCACAGAAAACCCATTTGAGACGGGAGGGTTGCTCAGTCAGTTTGACTCCCAAAATCCTTTGAAGTAGGTGAAATTCCCAGCCATAATGCCTTTAGATTTCCTACTATTCCATTATATTTGTAGGTGTGCTCAGCTGTTTGCTTGGCCTAGGCTATATGTTAGGTCAGAGTTACAGTATGTGCTTTAAGGTGAACATTCACATGCTCTGACAAGCTCTCCATAACAGGGCTGCCTGTTGAGGCCACAGTCAGAGAGAAAGTAAGGTCATCCATCACGGGGCAGGACTGCCTGGCTGTGTGGCTGCCTGGACTTGGCCTGTCCTGCTCCCAGCATGGCAACACCACTTCCTCACCGCCCACACATCTCTAAAACGAATTGTATTATTTGGTACAAATCATTCCCTAAGTTCTAGACCTCAGCTGAATCTGGTAATGAATGGTGTGGGTGTTGAACAAGTTGAGGAGACTAAATTACTTGGTGTTACCTTAAATTGTAAACTGTCATGGTCAAAACATATACAGTGGGGAGAACAAGTATTTGATACACTGCCGATTTTGCAGGTTTTCCTACTTACAAAGCATGTAGAGGTCTGTAATTTTTATCATAGGTACACTTCAACTGTGAGAGACGGAATCTAAAACAAAAATCCAGAAAATCACATTGTATGATTTTTAAGTAATTAATTTGCATTTAATTGCATGACATAAGTATTTGATCACCTACCAACCAGTAAGAATTCCGGCTCTCACAGACCTGTTAGTGTCACGCCCTGACTCAGGGGATGCTTATATGTTGAGTCAGGGTGTGTATATTCCTTGTTGTGTTTGGTCATTGTTTGTCGATCTAGTATGTATGGTTCTATGTTGGCCGGTGTGGTTCCCAATCAGAGGCAGCTGTCGTTCGTTGTCTCTGATTGGGGACCATACTTAGGCAGCCTATTAGCACTAGTGGGTTGTGGGATCTTGTTCCGGTTAAGGTATGTTGTGTCGTCTACCTTGGACTTCACGTTTCGTTTCGTTGGTTGTTTTGTCGTTGTGTTTAATAGAAAATAAACATGTACGCATATCACGCTGCGCCTTGGTCTGTCCTGTCATTCAACGAACGTGACAGAAGATCCCACCAAACGAGGACCAAGCAGCGTGTCCAGGAGCAGACAGCCTGGACCTGGGAGGAGATCCTGGACGGTAAGGGATCCTGGACTTGTGAGGAGATTCAGGCTGGGATGGATCGCCGTCCTTGGGAGGAGACAGTGGAGGCCCGGTATAGAGAGGAGAAACGGCGCCAACAGTGCCGACGACGGAGACCCGAGAGGCAACCCCAAGAAACATTTTTGGGGGGGGCACACGGTGTGGACGACGAGGCAGCAGGAGGCCGTGACAGGGCTGATCTGCAGGTTAGGAGAGGAGGCCACCATATTACGGGGGCTATTGGTTCAGAGGGAGCAGGAGGTATTCGGTCAGAGGGAGGCGCTACAGGAGGCTAGAAGGGAGATAGGAAGGAGTAGAAGCACGGCGAGAGGAGCTGGTTAGCAGCAGAAGGAGCGGGAGTTAATAAAGGAACTCAGTCCTGCTCCTCGCACCAAGCAAGTGGTGCGTGTTCCCAGTACGGCCCGGCCCGTTCCTGCTCCCCACACCAAGCCTGTGGTGCGCGTCGCCGGCCCGGCCTGTTCCTGCTCCTCGCACCAAGCCAGTGGTGCGCGTCGCCAACCCGGCCCGTCCTGTTCCTGCTCCTCGCACCAAGCCAGTGGTGCGCGTCGCCAGCCCGGCCTGTTCCTGCTCCCCGCACCAAGCCTGTGGTGCGCGTCTCCAGCCCGGCCCGGCCTGTTCCTGCTCCTCGCACCAAGCCAGTGGTGCGCGTCGCCAGCCCGGCCCGGCCTGTTCCTGCTCCTCGCACCAAGCCAGTGGTGCACGTCGCCAGTCTGGCCCGGCCTGTTCCTGCTCCTCGCACCAAGCCAGTGGTGCGCGTCGCCAGTCCGGCCCGGCCCGTTCCTGCCCCTCGCACCAAGCCAGTGGTGCGTGTTCCTAGTCCGGTCCGGCCCGTGCCTGCTCCTCGCACCAGACCAGTGGTGTGTTTGTCCAGTCCGGCACGGCCCGTGCCAGTTCCACCGGTGCCTGGTCCGGCACCCGTCAGCTGCTCCACTCCGGAGCCAGAGCAGTCCGCTCCACCGGTGCCTGATCCAGTTCCGGTCAGCCGTTCCACACCGGAGCCAGAGCAGTCCGCTCCACCGGTGCCTGATCCAGCTCCGGTCAGCGGCTCCACTCCGGAGCCAGAGCAGTCTGCTCCACCGGTGCCTGATCCAGCTCCGGTCAGCGGCTCCAGTCCAGACCATGACGTCAGCCCCTCTCCAGGTTCGGGGTTTCCCACACCAGGGTCCAGACAGGGCCTGGCGTATGGTGGGAGGAAGGAGAGGGGAAGCAGCGGCTCCAGACCAGACCATGGGCGCAACAGGGAGGCGGAGAGTGAGAGGTTGTCACGCCCCGAGCCGGATCCGCCTCCGAGGCGGATTGCCCACCCGGCCCCTACCCTGTTATCCTGTTATGTTTATGTTGTGCGGTCGGAGTCCGCACCTTTGGGGGGTACTGTCACGCCCTGACTCAGGGGACGCTTATATGTTGAGTCAGGGTGTGTATATTCCTTGTTGTGTTTGGTCATTGTTTGTCGATCTAGTATGTATGGTTCTATGTTGGCCGGTGTGGTTCCCAATCAGAGGCAGCTGTCGTTCGTTGTCTGTGATTGGGGACCATACTTAGGCAGCCTATTGGCACTAGTGGGTTGTGGGATCTTGTTCCGGTTAAGGTATGTTGTGTCGTCTACCTTGGACTTCACGTTTCGTTTCGTTGGTTGTTTTGTCGTTGTGTTTAATAGAAAATAAATATGTACGCATATCACGCTGCGCCTTGGTCTGTCCTGTCATTCAACGAACGTGACAGTTAGTTTTTCTTTAAGAAGCCCTCCTGTTCTCCACTCATTACCTGTATTAACTGCACCTGTTTGAACTCGTTACCTGTATAAAATATACCTGTCCACACACTCAATTAAACAGACTCCAACCTCTCCACATTGGCCAAGACCAGAGAGCTGTGTAAGGACATCAGGGATACAATTGTAGACCTGCACAAGGCTGGGATGGGCTACAGGACAATAGGCAAGCAGCTTGGTGAGAAGGCAACAACTGTTGGCGCAATTATTAGAAAATGGAAGAAGTTCAAGATGACGGTCAATTACCCTCGGTCTGGGGCTCCATGCAAGATCTCACCTCGTCGGGCATCAATGATTATGAGGAACGTGAGGGATCAGCCCAGAACTACACGGCAGGACCTGGTCAATGACCTGAAGAGAGCTGGGACCACAGTCTCAAAGAAAACCATTAGTAACACATTACGCCGTCATGGATTAAAATCCTGCAGCGCACGCAAGGTTCCCCTGCTCAAGCCAGCGCATGTCCAGGCCCGTCTGAAGTTTGCCAATGACCATCTGGATGATCCAGAGGAGGAATGGGAGAAGGTCATGTGGTCTGATGAGACAAAAATAGAGCTTTTTGGTCTAAACTCCACTCGCCGTGTTTGGAGGAAGAAGAAGGATGAGTACAACCCCAAGAACACCATCCCAACCGTGAAGCATGGAGGTGGAAACATCATTCTTTGGAGATGCTTTTCTGCAAAGGAGACAGAACAACTGCACCGTATTGAGGGGAGGATGGATGGGGCCATGTATTGCGAGATCTTGGCCAACAACCTCCTTCCCTCAGTAAGAGCATTGAAGATGGGTCGTGGCTGGGTCTTCCAGCATGACAACGACCCGAAACACACAGCCAGGGCAACTAAGGAGTGGCTCCGTAAGAAGCATCTCAAGGTTCTGGAGTGGCCTAGCCAGTCTCCAGACCTGAATCCAATAGAAAATCTTTGGAGGGAGCTGAAAGTCCGTATTGCCCAGCGACAGCCCCGAAACCTGAAGGATCTGGAGAAGGTCTGTATGGAGGAGTGGGCCAAAATCCCTGCTGCAGTGTGTGCAAACCTGGTCAAGACCTACAGGAAACGTATGATCTCTGTAATTGCAAACAAAGGTTTCTGTACCAAATATTAAGTTCTGCTTTTCTGATGTATCAAATACTTATGTCATGCAATAAAATGCAAATTAATTACTTAAAAATCATACAATGTGATTTTCTGGATTTTTGTTTTAGATTCCGTCTTTCACAGTTGAAGTGTACCTATGATAAAAATTACAGACCTCTACATTCTTTGTAAGTAGGACAAAGTGCAAAATCAGCAGTGTATCAAATACTTGTTCTCCCCACTGTAGATTCAATGGTTGTAAAGATGGGGAGAGGTCGGTCCGTAATAAAGAGATGCTCTGCTTTTTTGACACCACACTCCACAAAGCAAGTCCTGCAGGCTCTAGTTTTGTCTTATCTTGATTATTGTCCAGTCGTATGATCGAGCACTGCAAGGAAAGACCTAGTTAAGCTGCAGCTGGCCCAGAACAGAGGCACGTCTTGCTCTTCATTGCAATCAGAGGGCTAATATAAATACTATGCATGCCAGTCTCTCTTGGCTAAGAGTTGAGGAGAGACTGACTGCATCACTTCTTATTTTTATAAGAAACATGAATGTGTTGAAAATCCCAAATTGTTTGCATAGTCAATTTACACACAGCTCTGGCACACACACTTACCCCACCAGACATGCCACAAGGGGTCTTTTCACAGTCCCCAAATCCAGAACAAATTCAAGAAAGCGTACAGTATTATATAGAGCCATTATTGCATGGAACTCCGTTCCAATTCATATTGCTCAAATGAACAGCAAACCTGGTTTCAAAAAACAGATAAAGCAACACCTTACGGCACAACACCTCTCCCCTATTTGACCTAGATAGTTTGTGTGTATGTATTGATATGTAGGCTACGTGTGCCTTTTTTAAGTTGATGTAGTTCTGTCCTTGAGATGTTCTTGTCTATTAATGTTCTGCTTTCGCAACAGCTAATGGGGATCCTAATAAAATACCAAATACCTCTATCCCACCCTGCACCATGCACCCCTCGGCCCAGAGTCAAGGATTATTACCCAACATTAACAATGTGACACACCATCATTAATGGCTGGGCCTGTCTAGAAGTGGGGAACATGTAGAGTATTAGAGAGGAGAGACATCTCATCTATAATCTAGAGACCCTCCCTCCCTCAGGTTTTAATATTTCATGTTCTACCAATCTCCTCCTGGACATACCGTCCCCCTGGAGCCCGTCTACATAGACCTATAGGGAGCTATGGTAATACATTACTCAGGAGTGGAGAAGAAGCTTCTTAATGAATATTCATCTCCCAGTTCATCTGCACCATGACATGGAGATGAGGCTTGGAATATAGGTTTTTCACAGGCAGGTATTCCTACTCTCATCAAACCGACACGATAGAAATACTTGGCCATCACCTCACTCTGTACATACATCACCTTACAGAAATCTGACAAATGACCAGGTGTTGCTATGAACATTTCTTAGATACTGTACACACACATTTGATTTATTTACTACAACAAACTTTGGTAAATTTGACCATTTGGACAGTAACTGATCTTATAACAAAACAAATTTATACTGTACATTATTTCCTATGTAGTTTTTGCTTTCGCAAAGCTCACAATTTTGAAAGTACAGTGCATTCGGAAACTATTCAGACCCCTTGACTTTTTCCACATTTTGTTACGTTACAGCCTTATTATGAAATGTATTAAATTGTTTTTTTCCCCTCATCAATCTACACACAATACCCCATAATGACAAAACAAAAACAGTTTTTTTGTGCAAATGTATTAGAAATACACAATTGAAATATTACATTTACATAAGTATTCAGACCCTTTACTCAGTATTTTGTTGAAGCACCTTTGGCAGCGATTACAGCCTCGTTTCATCTTGGGTATGATGCTACAAGCTTGGCACATCTGTATTTGGGGAGTTTCTCCCATTCTTCTCTGCAGATCCTCTCAAGCTCTGTCAGGTTGGATGGGGAGCGTCGCTGCACAGCTATTTTCAGGTCTCTCCAGAGATGTTAGATCGGGTTCAAGTCTGTGCTCAGGCTGGGCCACACAAGAACATTCAGAGACTTGTCCCGAAGCCACCCCTGTGTTGTCTTGGCTGTGTGCTTAGGGTCGTTGTCCTGTTGGAAGGTGAACCTTCGCCCCAGTCTGATGTCCTGAGCGCTCTGGAGCAGTTTCATCAAGGATCTCTCTGTACTTTGCTCCGTTCATCTTTCCCTTGATCCTGACAAGTCTCCCAGTCCCTGCCGCTGAAAAACATCCCCACAGCATGATGCTGCCACCACCATGCTTCACAGTAGGGATGGTGCAAGGTTTCCTCCAGACGCGACGCTTGGCATTCAGGCCAAAGTTCATTAGACCAGAGAATCTTGTTTCTCATGGTCTGAGAGTTATTTCGGTGCCTTTTGGCAAACTCCAAGCGGGCTGTCATGTGGGTTTTACTGAGGAGTGGCTTCCGTCTGGCCACTCTACCACAAAGGCCTGATTGGTGGAGTGCTGCAGAGATGGTTGTGCTTCTGGAAGGTTCTCCCATCCCCACAGAGGAACTCTGGAGCTCTGTCAGAGTGACCATTGGGTTCTTGGTCACCTACCTGACCAAGGCCCTTCTCCCCAATTGATCAGTCTTGGTGGTTCCAAAATTCTTCCATTTAAGAATGATGGAGGCCACTGTGTTCTTGGGGACCTTCAATGCTGCAGACATTTTTTGGAACCCTTCCCCAGATCTGTACCTTGACACAATCCTGTCTCGGAGCTCTACGGACAATTCTTTCAACTTCATGGCTTGGTTTTTGCTCTGACATGCACTGTCAACTGTGGGAACGTATATAGACAGGTGTGTGCCTTTCCAAATCATGTCCAATCAATTGAATTTACAACAGTTGGACACCAATCAAGTTGTAGAAACATCCAAGGATAATCAACGGAAACAGGATGCACACAAGCTCAATTTCGAGTCTCATAGCAAAGGGTCTGAATACTTATGTAAATAAGGTATTTCAGTTTATTTTATTTTATAAATGTGCTCAAATTTATCAAACCTGTTTTCGCCTTGTCATTATGGGGTATTGTGTGTAGATTGATGAGATTTTTTTTTATTTAAAACATTTTAGAATAAGGCTGTAACGTAACAAAATGTGGAAAAAGTCAAGGGGTCTGAATACTTTCCGAATGCACCGTACATCTTTTGATGTTAAAACTTAAAACAGTGTTTATTCCTGCAGATTACTCATGTTTTCTTTTACAACCATACTGTAATTACAGCACCGTTTGGTAAATGTCTCTAGTTTTGTCTTTTTTGGGACCATTTTAACAGTAGCTGACATTCACACAAAGTACATAGTTTATCTATGAGGACATATCCCAAACACATATCTTAAAACAATGAATATACTTACAGTATGTTTGAGGTTTGAAGGCAAAAACATATACTTTATAAAGAGTTGGTATAACGAGCTGGTTGATAGATTATCATTGGAAGGGTCATCCTAATTTCCTGGGGAATACAAGGCTGGCTACGCAGACCCAGTATATTAAACATGGGGAGGAACACAGTAACACACAGATATGCTGAGCTCATGGGAAAAAAACAATCATCCTGATAAACATCACAAGATAACAACTTATAGGATACAGACACAATAAGAAAACAACACAAGAAGCTATAATGACTATAATATGGCAGTATAAGAATGATGATAAATAATATAAATGTTTTTGCCAAGTATACTTTTAAACAATAAGACCATATGAACATAAAGGTCATAAAAATGCAGAATCAAATAATTTGGGTATTGGGTGTAGGTTTTGGTTGCTTTCCCCTGCTTAGACATGGCATGCATCAACCAGTGGTTGCGTGCACTTTATTGACTGTGTCATCGACTGACAGATTGCTATAACATATGATGCTGATACGTAAAATAATTTTCCAGGCGTTGTAAGATCAGGCAGGCGTCAGCAACGCCTTGGCAGAGGAACGCGCCCATTAGTTAGATTTCAGTATGGTCCTATCAGCTACCTATCTCAACACCTCTTGCAATAGCATCAATAGAATTAAAGCCAAGCCTCCATTTATTTTCTTTATTTGGAGGATGACATTACACACTTTTTACAGGCAATCTACAGGTAACTGCCAAAATAATGGAAACACTTGAGTAAATGAGGGATACAAGGTATATTGAAAGCAGTTGCTTCCACACAGGTGTGGTCATTAACCATTTAACATCCCATGCTTAGGATCATGTATAGAAATGCTGGTCAGGCCATTATTTTGGCTACGATGGCTATTCTCCCTGAGGATGACAATGCCCCCATCCATAGGGCACAAGTGGTCACTGAATGGTTTGATGAGCCTGAAAACGATGTAAACCATATGCCATGGATGTCTCTCAGTCACCAGATCTCAACCCAATTTAACACTTATGGGAGATTCTGGAGCTGCACCTGAGACAGCATTTTCCACCACCATCAAAACCCCAAATTATGGAATTTCTCATGGAAGAATGGTGTCGCATCCCTCCAATAGGAACTCTTCCAGACACTTGTAGAATCTATGCAAAGGCGCATTGAAGCTGTTGTGGCTTGTGGTGGCCCAACGCCCTATTAAGACACTTTATGTTGGTGTTTCCTTTATTTTGGCAGTTACCTGTATCTGCCCTGGTTTTCAGCTTCACACTGCCAGGCAGAGGCAGGAAGGGCTGTCAGCTACTGATGGGAAACCTACCCGGGCAGGGGTCTTTCTGCATGCTGTGCAAACATTAGCCACGCAAATTATTGTTACAGTCCCTGCACTGGGAGGCCTCAGCCACATATAGCCTGGCCATGCATAAAGGACACATCTGAGGAAGACAGGCAGGCAGGCACAGACGTTTATTCAGCTGATCATCCATCTCTCTCTTTCTTCATTCCAGCAGGGTCTCTATAGTGTTAAACTGCTAAGGAGGACCTTGATGGTCGTGACTGGCGTCAAATGAGAGAAAACCAAATGTCCCTATGATGACCATAAAGCTGTTCCCAACCAGAGAGACACAGCTCAGTCATCTCAGATGGCTCTCAGTAAAACTAAACAGCATGAAATTAACGACCGACACTGGTGTGAGCACAGACTAAATGAGCCGGAAAGTCTCCATTATATTCCCTCTAAATGACCAGACTCAGAACACCATAACGATTTATTCTACAATGTTCCATCACAACTGACCATTGAAACGTCTTCAGTACGGCTGGAGTACTCATTAGCAAAGCTTAAAGGAAAAATCCAAGACTAACAGTACGTTTTAATGGATCCTTTTTATATAATTGTACTGTATGTGGGTGATAAGACGGAATGGAGAATTGTTGATTTAGATAGCTGTGATACCAAGTATACGTTTTTGCAATACAGTTCCTTATCCTTTCCCTCTGAGTCATAGGCAGTTCTTCCTGGTGAGTAGAAACCACCCCTCTGTAATGGTGAGACAAAGCATATATCAACTGTCCAGAAATGCTGTTTCAGAGAGATGAATGTGGCCCATGCTTCCTGTAGATATACTGAAATGTGTACATTGTGTGGCCTTGCCCTGCTCCTAAGTGTCACAAATGCCCATGGCAACACACATTGACAAACATATACATATATCTATATTTCATCTTAGAAACACACTGAGGTACACAGTGAAGGAGTCACCCACACACACAAAATGTCCCCACTTGTCCGAATTGTCTTTGTTTTACTATCCTTGTTAGGACTTCTGGACCCCACAAGGATAGTAAAAGCAAAAACACACACACACGCACACAAACACACAGTGCCTGGCTGCTCTGCTACCATTCAGTAACTACCACAACAAATGACCCATGAAGCCAAATAAATATAGTAGCATCAAAGAGTAAAACTTACACATATACCTTGCTGGTATTCTCTATCTAATATAACAATTTAAAAAAACATGGTAAGGCACAAGTTTAGGTATAAGAGTCTTTGATTAAGAGCATGGGTGTATGAGAAGGTTATGAGGGTTCAGCCCAGTTTGACTCCGATGTCCTGTCCGTAGTAAAGCACCTGCAACAGGATGGCTATGTCGATAAGGATCTGGACTGCCCCACACACCCAGAACTGGGACGGGCTGTCGTTCATCACAAAGAATGCCGTCTTGAAGATGTCTCCAGCAGTCCACAGCAGCACCATCTTCACACTAACACAAGAGAGATAAGGAATGAGAAAGAGGTAAATCCATATGAATTCAATCACTTTTTGACAGTGAAATAAACAATAAAAATGAACAGTAAACATTACACTCAGAAGTTCCAAAAGAATAAAGACCTTTCAAATGTCATATTATGTATATATACAGTGCGGAAACAATGTGTAAATAGTTAAAGTACAAATGCGAAAATAAATAAATATAAATATGGGTTGTATTTACAATGGTGTTTGTTCTTCACTGCTTGCCCTTTTCTTGTGGCAACAGGTCACACATCTTGCTGCTGTGATGGCACACTGTGGTATTTCACCCAGTAGATATGGGAGTTTATCAAAATTGGGTTTGTTTTCGAGTTCTTTGTGGATCTGTGTAATCTGAGGGAAATATGTGTCTCTAATATGGTCAGTCATTTGGCAGGAGGTTAGGAAGTGCAGCTCAGTTTCCACCTCATTTTGTGGGCAGTGGGCACATAGCCTGTCTTCTCTTGAGAGCCATGGCTGCCTATGGCAGCCTTTCTCAATAGCAAGGCTATGCTCACTGAGTCTGTACATAGTCAAAGCTTTCCTTAAGTTTGGGTCAGTCACAGTGGTCAGGTATTCTGCCACTGTGTACTCTCTGTTTAGGGCCAAATAGCATTCTAGTTTGCTCTGTTTTTTTGTTAATTCTTTCCAATGTGTCAAGTCATTCTCTTTTTGTTTTCTCATGATTTGGTTGGGTCTAACTGTGTTGTTGTCCTGGGGCTCTGTGGGGTCTGTTTGTGTTTGTGAACAGAGCCCCAGGACCAGCTTGCTTAGGGGACTGTTCTACAAGTTAATCTCTCTGTAGGTGATGGCTTTGTTATGGAAGGTTTGGGAATCGCTTCCTTTTAAGTGGTTATAGAATTTAGCGGCTTTTTTCTGGATTTTGAAAATTAGTGGGGTATCGGCCTAATTCTGCTCTGCATGCATTATTTGGTGTTTTGTGTTGTACACAGAGGATATTTTTGCAGAATTCTGCATGCAGAGTCTCAATTTGGTGTTTGTCCCATTTTGTGAATTCTTGGTTGGTGAGCGGACCCCAGACCTCACAACCATAAAGAGCAATGGGTTCTATAACTGATTCAAGTATTTTTAGCCAGATCCTAATTGGTATGTCAAATTTGATGTTCTTTTTGATGGCATAGAAGGCCCTTCTTGCCTTGTCTCTCAGATCGTTCACAGCTTTGTGGATGTTACCTGTGGCGCTGATGTTTAGGCCAAGGTATGTATAGTTTTTTGTGTGCTCTAGGACAACGGTGTCTAGACGGAATTTGTATTTGTGGTCCTGGCAACTGGACCTTTTTTGGAACATCTTTATTTTTGTCTTACTGAGATTTACTGTCAGGGCACAGGTCTGACAGAATCTGTGCAGAAGATCTACGTGCTGCTGTAGGCCCTCCTTGGTTGGTGACAGAAGCACCAGATCATGAGGCCGGGTGCTGCAGACTGTTCTAGTGCCCTCGCCAATTCGTTTATATATATGTTGAAGAGGGTGGGGCTTAAACTGCATCCCTGTCTCACCCCACGGCCCTGTGGAAAGAAATGTGTGTGTTTTTTGCCAATTTTAACCGCGCACTTCTTGTTTGTGTCCATGGATTTTATAATGTTGTATGTTTTCCCCCCAACACCACTTTCCATCAATTTGTATAGCAGATCCTCATGCCAAATTGAGTGAAAAGCTTTTTTTAAATCAACTAAGCATGAGAAGACTTTGCCTTTGTTTTGGTTTGTTTGTTTGTCAATTAGGGTGTGCAGGGTGAATATGTGGTTTGTCATACGGTAATTTGGTAAAAAGCCAATTTGACATTTGCTCAGTACATTGTTTTCACTGAGGAAATGAACTAGTCTGCTGTTAATGATAATGCAGAGGATTTTCCCAAGGTTGCTGTTGACGCATATCCCAGGGTAGTTATTGGGGTCAAATTTGTCTCCACTTTTGTGGATTGGAGTGATCAGTCCTTGGTTCCAAATATTGGGGAAGATGCCAGAGCTAAGGACGATGTTAAAGAGTTTAAGTATAGCCAATTGGAATTTGTGGTCTGTATATTTTATCATTTCATTGAGGATACCATCAACACCACAGGCCTTTTTGGGTTGGAGGGTTTGTATTTTGTCCTGTAGTTCATTCAATGTAATTGGAGAATCCAGTGGGTTCTGGTAGTCTTCAATAGTTGATTCTAAGATTTGCATTTGATAATGTATATTTTTTTGCTGTTTGTTCTTTGTTATAGGGCCAAAAATATTGTAGAAGTGGTTTACCCATACATCTCCGTTTTGGATAGATAGTTCTTCGTGTTGTTGTTTGTTTAGTGTTTTCCAATTTTCCCCGAAGTGTTTAGAGTCTATTACGTTGAGCTGATTTCTGACATGCTGTTCCTTCTTTTTCAGTAGTGTATTTCTGTATTGTTTTAGTGATTCACCATAGTGAAGTCGTAGGCTCAGGTTTTCTGGGTCTCTATGTTTTTGGTTGGATAGGTTTCTCAATTTCTTTCTTAGGTTTTTGCATTCTTCATCAAACCCTTTGTCATTGTTGTTACATTTCTTCGTTTTTTTGTTAGAGATTTTTAGATTTGATAGGGAAGCTGAGAGGTCAAATATACTGATTAGGTTTTCTACTGCCAAGTTTACACCTTCACTATTACAGTGGAACGTTTTGTCCAGGAAGTTGTCTAAAAGGGATTGAATTTGTTGTTGCCTAATTGTTTTTTGGTAGGTTTCGACACTACTTTCCTTCCATCTATAGCATTTCTTAATATTATTCAGTTCCTTTGGCTTTGATGCCTCATGATTGAGTATTTCTCTGTTCAAGAAGACTGTGATTTTGCTGTGGTCTGATAGGGGTGTCAGTGGGCTGACTATGAACGCTCTGAGAGACTCTGGGTTGAGGTCAGTGATAAAGTAGTCTACAGTACTACTGCCAAGAGATGAGCTATAGGTGTACCTACCATAGGAGTCCCCTCGAAGCCTACCATTGACTATGTACATACCCGGCGTGTGACAGAGCTGCAGGAGTTGTGACCCATTTTTATTGGTTATGTTATCATAGTTGTGCCTAGGGGGGCATATGGGGGAGGGAATGCTGTCACCTCCAGGTAGGTGTTTGTCCCCCTGTGTGCTGAGGGTGTCAGGTTCTTGTCCAGTTCTGGCATTTAGGTTGCCACAGACTAGTACATGTCCCTGCATCTGGAAATTGTTGATTTCCCCCTCCAGGATGGAGAAGCTGTCTTCATTACAGTATGGGGATTCTAGTGGGGGGATATACAGTGAGGGAAAAAATATTTGACCCCCTGCTGATTTTGTACATTTGCCCACTGACAAAGAAATGATCAGTCTATAATTTTAATGGTAGGTTTATTTGAACAGTGAGAGACAGAATAACAACAACAAAAATCGAGAACAACTAATGTCAAAAATTTTATAAATTGATTTGCATTTTAATGAGGGAAATAAGTATTTGGCCCGCTCTCAATAAGAAAGATTTCTGGCTCCCAGGTGTCTTTTATACAGGTAACGAGCTGAGATCAGGAGCACACTCTTAAAGGGATTGCTCCTAATCTCAGCTTGTTACCTGTATAAAAGACACCTGTCCACAGAAGCAATAAATCAATCAGATTCCAAACTCTCCACCATGGCCACGACCAAAGAGCTCTCCAAGGATGTCAGGGACAAGATTGTAGACCTACACAAGGCTGGAATGGGCTACAAGACCATCGCCAAGCAGCTTGGTGAGAAGGTGACAACAGTTGGTGCGATTATTCGCAACTGGAAGAAACACAAAATAACTGTCAATCTCCCTCGGCCTGGGGCTCCATGCAAGATCTCACCTCGTGGAGTTGCAATGATCATGAGAACGGTGAGGAATCAGCCCAGAGCTACACGGGAGGATCTTGTCAATGATCTCAAGGCAGCTGGGACCATAGTCACCAAGAAAACAATTGGTAACACACTACGCCGTGAAGGACTGAAATCCTGCAGTACCCGCAAGGTCCCCCTGCTCAAGAAAGCACATATACAGGGCCGTCTGAAGTTTGCCAATGAACATCTGAATGTTTCAGAGGAGAACTGGGTGAAAGTGTTGTGGTCAGATGAGACCAAAATTGAGCTCAACTCAACTCGCCGTGTTTGGAGGAGGAGGAATGCTGCCTATGACCCCAAGAACACCATCCCCACCGTCAAACATGAAGGTGGAAACATTATGCTTTGGGGGCGTTTTTCTGCTAAGGGGAGAACCTTCTTCCCTCAGCCAGGGCATTGAAAATGGGTCGTGGATGGATATTCCGGCATGACAATGACCCAAAACACACGGCCAAGGCAACAAAGGAGTGGCTCAAGAAGAAGCACATTAAGGTCCTGGAGTGGCCTAGCCAGTCTCCAGACCTTAATCCCATAGAAAATCTGTGGAGGGAGCTGAAGGTTTGAGTTGCCAAATGTCAGCCTTGAAACCTTAATGACTTGGAGAAGATCTGCAAAGAGGAGTGGAACAAAATCCCTCCTGAGATGTGTGCAAACCTGGTGGCCAACTACAAGAAACGTCTGACCTCTGTGATTGCCAACAAGGGTTTTACCACCAAGTACTAAGTCATGTTTTGCAGAGGGGTCAAATACCTATTTCCCTCATTAAAATGCAAATCAATTTCTAACATTTTTGACATGCATTTTTTCTGGATTTTTACAAATGTATTCTGTCTCTCACTGTTCAAATAAACATACCATTAAAATTATAGACTGATCATGTCTTTGTCAGTGGGCAAACGTACAAAATCAGCAGGGGATCAAATACTTTTTTCCCTCACTGTAGGTAGCACATAGGAGGACATTTTTCTCTGTTGAGATAATTTCCTTTTGAATTTCTAGCCAAATGTAAAAGGTTCCTGTTTTGATTAATTTAATAGAGTGAGTTAGGTCTGCTCTATACCAAAGTAGCATACCCCCTGAGTCTCTTCCCTGTTTCACATCTGGTAGTTTGGTGGATGGGACTACCAGCTCTCTGTAACCTAGAGGGCAACCAGTGGGTCCATCTCCTCTATACCATGTTTCTTGTAGGATGACAATGTCTGTATTTCCGATTTCTTTGGTGAAGTCCAGGTTCCTGCTCTTTAGGCCAAAGGCAGATGGGGCCTTGGATATTCCAGGATGAGATAGTGAAGGCTTTGTGTTCCATAAAGTGTCTAATGTTGTTGGTCGTATGGTTTGGCCTCAGGCCAGTAAGTGTGAGCAGAGCCTGCTGAGCATCTGGTACATGCCATTGGCCTGTGCTAGTGTAAGAGTGGGGGTTGGACCTGTTTGCCTGCTCAAGGCCTTGGCGTATGTGTGACTTTCATGTTGAGGCCCTCTTTGCGGGAGTGGGGGGCATGGGGTGGGTAGGAGGGGCATAGGTCTGATCTGAGGGGGCCTAAATGGGGTGTGGGCATGGTTGACTTGGGGGGGTGTTAATTGGTTGGGGTGGGGGTGGGGGTGGTGCTGTGGATGTGGCTGGTGGTGCTGTGGTCTGGATGTAGGTCCTCTCGGCGGGGGTCCTCTATGTGTAGGTCTGGGGGGGATCCCGCAGGTCTGGGAGAGTGTCTCGCTGGTCTGGGCGGGGTGTCTGTTGATCTGTTGCTCCTGTGTGAGGTGTTGGGTCTGCGGTTGAGGGCGATATCCTTCTATAGGTGGACCTGGTCGTAAAGGCTGTTCAAGTCCAGCGTGGAGTGGTGGGCCAGGTAGACATTTGGTTTTGAGGCACAGTCACAGGAAATACTTGCGTTTACCTGCTGTATGGTAGCAGGGTGGAAGTCTTTTCGTGGTAGCAGGGTTGAGGTAACCAGTTGTGCATTGGGGAAAGTAGAATACGCTTCTTTCACTCCCTTGAGTGCTGTGGCCACCGTTTCCTGCTTTGCTTTGTTCTCAGGTCGTTTGTGCCTGTGTGTATTATTATGTGGCTGGGTGATCCTAGTTGGTCCTCAGACAGAAGGTCTAGGGCGCACTGGGTGTTTGGACACCAGAGTTTAGACACTGTGTGTTTGGGAAAAAGTTTATTTTCTTGTATGTATTTCCCGTTTGAGTCCATAAGGAGTACAATATGTGGCTTGTGTATGTCCTCAGTGGGTGTGGGGGGGTCGTCAGGAGGGCTATCAGGGTGGCTGACGGGGGGCTTAAAGGGGGTTGGGATCCCCTGGGCTTGGGGTTCTTCATTTGTTTGTTCGGCTGTGATGTCGAGGCTATGGTCAGGGTCTAGGGTGTACTGTTCTGCTGCGGTGTCGAGACTTTGGTCAGGATCTGAGGTGGGCTGTTCTGCTGGCTTCTCTGCGGGTGTGGCCAGCTCTCTAACGGGTTGTTCTCTGTCACCCGTCATTGTTTTCATCTTCACCTCCAGCACTACGATCCTCTCCTCTAGTGCTCTGTTCTTCTCCTGCTCCTGCTCTTTCTCCTGTTGATGTTGTCTCACTACAGTCCAGAGTGCAGATATGTCTCTCTCCACCTCCAGCTCTCCAGATCTAGTTAAGGTGGTGTTGTTGTGCTGGACTGTTGTCTGGGTCTGTGCTGACTGGAGTGTAATCACCTGCTGTTCCAGCTCCACCTGCCTTACCTCCAGCTGGGTGAATTTATCCGTTTGGGGTTGCCCTGTACCAATACTGTTCCAGAGTCCTCGTTGTCTAGTATCCTGAGTTTCCACCCATCGCTAACACCCCCCCTCTTAACAGAGGGGTAGTGTGCTAATATAGCACTGTGCCATGCCAGGGGATGGTCTGTGTGGAAGATAAGGTTGCTTATGTTCCCATTTTTATAAAAGTCAGCAAAAAGTGTCTCTTGATTTTCCATAAGGAGCTTCATTTTGTACTCTTTTTGTGTTTTATCATTCTTTACATACAGAGGGAACTGTATTTGAATTACCTCTGAACAGCGGGAGGGTGCTTCTAAGGCCTCTCCATTCGTTTGGGGTAGACTGTGCGACTCTCCTGCCATTGTTGGGCTCAAGGGCTTTGACACCCCTCACTTCACACGTCAGTGCTAATTGAAGTTGTATCTCTTTGTCCTAGCAAGCTTGGTAGCCTTAGCATTCAGTCCTTATAAAGTAAAATATATCATTGTAATTTATTTTTCTTCTTGGCTTTTGAAAGTAAAAAATAGCTTCTGACTAAACATTACTCACTCAGTTCCAGGTTGGATGGTGTTTTCAGGTTTCTGTTTGTTTGCCAGAGCATATGTTGTATACTGTAGCTTGGGAATAGTAATCCTTGGTAGTAGAAAGCCTTCCAGGTAATTCCAGGTAATTCCGTCCAAAATCAGGTTGTAGGTTTGGAGTTTTGATTTGGAGTGAAGGTTATGTTGTGGAGGGTAGCATCCTGTATATGTCCCTGCCAAACAAACTAAGTTTATCTAACTCTAAATCTATCTTTTTTTGTAAAAACACGCTGGAAAATGCAGGAGCAACGACTTTGAGCTGTCTCTCTCTCTCTCGCTCTCCCTTTCCTCAGGCCATTTTCCTCCCACCCGTATTTATGCAAAAATGAGTTTATTCATTTCATTTGAGCCAGGCAGAGCAGAGGAGAGCAGAGCAGGAGAGGCCTGGGGATGGGTGTGGGACTATCAGTCAGCTGTCCGTTCTGAGGATAACACAGAGAACAACTCCAGCACGTCATTAAGGTCAGAGTGGCCTATCACAGCACAGAAAAACTCTAGCTATCCTTGAGCTCTCCTTTAAGCCTCCTTTAGCATTCCTTGAGCTCTCCTTGAGCTCTCCTTGAGTCCTCCTTGAGCTATCCTTGAGCTATCATTCAGCAATCCTTGAGCTCTCCTTGCCCACGTCAACTCATCTGTCTTCCCATGAATCCCAGTGTAACGAATGATCCATTATTATCCCTGAACAATACAACCTTGGCGATTGGTACAGCCCGGTGACATGCTACGAACACATTATTATGACTGGGGTACAGTGAGGACAAGGTGAGGCTGCAGCTTCTACTGGCCACTCACTGGGGTTGTTATAGAGCTGTATAGGGTGAGTACATGTGTATGTTCACATGAGGTGTGTATGGGGTGAAATAAGGATGAGTGCATGTGTATGTGTACACATCTATAGCATACGCATATGATGTGAGTTTGTATACAGACCAGGAAGAAAACTTTCACTGTATAATAAGGTGTTCAGTAGGTCAGCATAGGTCAGTCTGCACTGTAGAGTTAGTTGTATGAATGTGAGGAGAAACTCATATCTTGCTGCATTAATGGACAAAGGATGACTCAAATGTCCTCCATAACCAATTCAAGTCACATTTTACGGACATACTGTATATGTGAATAGGCTACAGTACACTCTCAGAAAAAAGGGTTCCAAAAGGTTTCTGCGGCTGTCCCCATTTTGGTTCCAGGTAAAACCCCTTTTGGTTCCAGTTAGAACCATTTTGCGTTCCATGTAGAACCCTCTGTGGAAAGGGTTCTACATGGAACCCAAAAGCATTCTACTTGGAACCAAAAGGGTTCTACCTGGAACCAACAAGGGTTCTTTAAAAGGTTCTCCTATGGGGACAGCCGAAAAACCCTTTTAGGTTCTAGATATAACCTTTTTTTCTAAGAATGTACATGTACTTTTGAACAAAGAAGGAATGGGAGCTATGCTCACAGATGGACATGATGTTCTCTCTCTCTGAGCTGCTATTCCACACGGAAGTCCAGTATTTTTGATTGACTAAAACACTCCTGTTTGAAGCACTTTTCAGAATGTGTCCTCTACTGCACAAGAGAGAGCTCTCCAGCAGAACCCCTCCCACTAATCCCAAGCACTTTAATGTTTGCTTTTGACCATTTCCCCCTCTTTTTTTTCTCCTGCCTGCCCCAAGTCCTCTGCTAATTTCTTTGCTCAAGAGACTGCAAACATCATTAATGAGGATGCATCATTAACGAGGTAATTAACAGGGGCAGGTCATCTGTACATCTGTACAAGAGCAGCCCCAACAGCAGCGCATCAGAATGGAGACAAAATGCCACTTTAAAGGTCGTCAATCTCCTGCACAAAACACACTTCCACTTAAACTCATGCTGTCACACACTAGCACACCATTTAACTTCTGGGCTGCGTTCAGTACATTTTTACATTCCATTTTTACATTGAAAAAAGAGAGCACCTCTGCTATCCATCTCAACTCTCTCATGACACTAAGAGTGCAGAAAGTGACATTTACAGTGAACTCCTCCTGAACTTCCTCAGAACCATCAGAGGAGTTAGACCACCTGACCAGCAATCCCCTCAGCCCCCCATCACTACTCTCCTCCCTTCTTCTCTTCTTCTCTTCCTCCCTGCATCAGGGCTCCTCTGAGCTACTTACTGTACTGACAGGGGAAGAGGAGAGGAAAGCAGATGAGAGAGGATGAGAGGTGGAGGAGGAGAGTGGAAGAAAGGAAAGGAAGGACAGGAGGGAAAGGGAAGAAGAGGAGAGTAGGAGAGGAGAGAAGAGAGGGAGGAGAGGAGAGAAAAGAGAGGAGGAGAGAGGGAAAGGGAGAGGAGGAGACATTAACACTCTTTACCTCATGTGGAGGATTCTGGGTGGGATACTATTAAGGCATCCGCATACTAGGTTCGGTTTGCTCCTAGCAGATCTCGGCTAGGCGAAGCGAACATCTGTGCCTCACATACTCCCTTAAAAAGACATTCGCTTGAAAAATGAGAAAAAAGCTACAATATTACTGTTTGTCCCTCTTGAGACACCGTAGCAACAACATACAGTAACACTTCCTCAAAATAGTCAAAATCAATCTGCGGATAAATCAAGAAATCTGTCATTAATGTTGATGTCTTAGTCACGCAATTTTACATCTAAGATGTTTGGTACAGTATTTCTCAAGTGAAAAAAGTGCATGAAAACAAGTCGTCTGTCGTTGAATGACGACAAACACTTAATTGAAGAATCCGTACTGTTGACCAATCACCGACGAAGGGGCGTAGACTTTGGCTACCGAACTTTAGGCAGTGAGCCGTAGCAAGCTATCTGCTTTAGTTTTAAAGATGATCGATCTCTGTTGAGGGAGGAGCTGGTTTAACATATTGTGTATATTTATTTATTCTGAACACATTTCCGTTTGTTGGCAACGTCAATTCTTGCAATTTTGTTTTGAAATACTTACTGTTATGTTCCCTAGCTGGACAGGCAAACGCCGCCTAGTACTAAACTGTAAACCAATCAAAACTCATGTTCAATCCATGGTACTATTTCTGTTGATCACGTCACGTTATCCATACCTAAGGTAGTAGATAGCTGATGACAGCTATAGAGAGAGATCTCCGTCCGACAAACTGCTATCAGGTAAAGTATTTTTTATTTAATAATAGAAATCTGATACCATCAATGAAACCTGTAAAATGACTCCCAACTTAGAACGGAGCAACCTTAGTAATGTAGCTAGCTTGCTAGTTACAGTGGGGAAAAAAAGTATTTAGTCAGCCACCAATTGTGCAAGTTCTCCCACTTAAAAAGATGAGAGAGGCCTGTAATTTTCATCATAGGTACACGTCAACTATGACAGACAAAATGAGAAAAGCAATTCCAGAAAATCACATTGTAGGATTTTTAATGAATTTATTAGTAAATTATGGTGGTAAATAAGTATTTGGTCAATAACAAAAGTTTCTCAATACTTTGTTATATACCCTTTGTTGGCAATGACACAGGTCAAATGTTTTCTGTAAGTCTTCACAAGGTTTTCACACACTGTTACTGGTATTTTGGCCCATTCCTCCATGCAGATCACCTCTAGAGCAGTGATGTTTTGGGGCTGTCGCTGGGCAACACAGACTTTCAACTCCCTCCAAAGATTTTCTATGGGGTTGAGATCTGGAGACTGGCTAGGCCACTCCAGGACCTTGAAATGCTTCTTACGAAGCCACTCCTTCGTTGCCCGGGCGGTGTGTTTGGGATCATTGTCATGCTGAAAGACCCAGCCACGCTTCATCTTCAATGCCCTTGCTGATGGAAGGAGGTTTTCACTCAAAATCTCACGATACATGGCCCCATTCATTCTTTCCTTTACACGGATCAGTCGTCCTGGTCCCTTTGCAGAAAAACAGGCCCAAAGCATGATGTTTCCACCCCCATGCTTCACAGTAGGTATGGTGTTCTTTGGATGCAACTCAGCATTCTTTGTCCTCCAAACACGACGGAGTTGAGTTTTTACCAAAAACTTCTATTTTGGTTTCATCTGACCATATGACATTCTCCCAATCCTCTTCTGGATCATCCAAATGCACTCTAGCAAACTTCAGACGGGCCTGGACATGTACTGGCTTAAGCAGGGGGACACGTCTGGCACTGCAGGATTTGAGTCCCTGGCGGCATAGTGTGTTACTGATGGTAGGCTTTGTTACTTTAGTCCCAGCACTCTGCAGGTCATTCACTAGGTCCCCCGTGTGGTTCTGGGATTTTGCTCACCGTTCTTGTGATCATTTTGACCCCACGGGGTGAGATCTTGCGTGGAGCCCCAGATCGAGGGAGATTATCAGTGGTCTTGTATGTCTTCCATTTCCTAATAATTGCTCCCACAGTTGATTTCTTCAAACCAAGCTGCTTACCTATTGCAGATTCAGTCTTCCCAGCCTAGTGCAGGTCTACAATTTTGTTTCTGGTGTCCTTTGACAGCTCTTTGGTCTTGCCCATAGTGGAGTTTGGAGTGTGACTTTTTGAGGTTGTGGACAGGTGTCTTTTATACTGATAACAAGTTCAAACAGGTGCCATTAATACAGGTAACGAGTGGAGGACAGAGGAGCCTCTTAAAGAAGAAGTTACAGGTCTGTGAGAGCCAGAAATCTTGCTTGTTTGTAGGTGACCAAATACTTATTTTCCACCATAATTTGCAAATAAATTCATTAAAAATCCTACAAAGTGATTTTCTGGATTTTTTTCCTCAATTTGTCTGTCATAGTTGACGTGTACCTATGATGAAAATTACAGGCCTCTCTCATCTTTTTAAGTGGGAGAACTTGCACAATTGGTGGCTGACTAAATACCTTTTTTCCCCACTGTAGCTATCTAGTTACAATAAGTAGGTATGTTGCTAGCTAGCAGTAGCAGATAGCTTTATCACTAGCTAGCATGTCATTCCGGGACAAAAAGCATTTTAGCTATCAATTTATTCCAAGTAAAAATTTAAGACTACAAAACTCTATAGGACAAGTAGTGTAAATCTAATACAGTCATCAAGGCAGGACCCACTAATTTAATTCATACTGACAAATAAGAAATGCCACATTATACCTGTCAATAGTTGGAGTAGGATGATTGCAGAGCACCCTGCCTCAGACTGTCAGGATGTTAATTTTCCAGCTCACAAACGACATTCCTTTGCTGTGATGATTTCTTTCATTCATTCTTGTCTATCAGTTTTGTCTCACATGATCTATTCAGCTCTCCTGTGTCCTGCTCGCAGAGATCAGCCTAGTGCTATTCACCAAGTATGGGCTGATTTACTCACCTGAGAGGAGAACCATCCTACTGCACTTTGAACTAGCCCTGCCGTCACGATTTAGACATTGGGAACACATATGCATTTGCCTGATGTCTTTTCTTTGTGGATTTTGTCTTAAACAGTCTAGTGCATTTTAGAGTTACTTACAATCGTGCCGGTATCCAAACATTCCTACCAAGACGGCAGCTGAACCCGTGTGTCTCATGCACTTCTGTTTGTTTGTTTGCAAGTGTTTTTTTGTTATAATCATTCCAAATACAACAGTATTTTTTAAAATATAGTAAACAAGTTACTTGGCTATATAAAAGATTGTCCATCTGGTTGAAAGCCTCCTCTCATACCCAGCCTCCCACACAAGCATCTCCCAAGCGGGTGTGGTACCTAGGTTACTCCCGTGGCATGCTGCACTGCTTGGCCCTCACCTTTCAGCCTGCTGACTTTGATACCGACTACCCAGGCCTGCTCCCCCCGTCTGGTACAGGTACCGCTGCCAATTGCCCCCTTCTTCCCTGAGCTTCGCTCACCTTCAGCACACATTTACACGCACACACCGCGGTCTCTGATCCAAATGTTATCTTTAGCCTGTGGATTGTTAAATTTGTTTAGTTATTAGGATCCCCATTAGCCGACGCCAATGGCAACAGATAATCTTACTGGGGTCCGACACATAACGAAAAAGACAAAATACTTTACAATTGATATACATTTAAAATCTATCAGTTACACATTTATGTCAGTACATACACACAACAAGTAGGTCACATGGAGGAGAGGCGATGTGCAGTGAGGTGTTGCTTTATTTGTTATTCTAAACCAGGTTTGCTGTTCACTTGTGCTACATAAGATGGAAGGGAGTTCCATGCACTCATGGCTCTGTATAATACTGTACGTTTCCTTGAATTTATTCTGGGCCTGGGGACTGTGAAAAGACCCCTGGTGGCATGTCTGGTGGGGTGTGTGTGTGTGTCAGTGCTGTGTGGAAGTTGACTATGCAAACAATCTGGAATTTCTAACACATTCATGTTTCTTATAAAAACAAGAAGTGACGCAGTCAGTCTTTCCTCAACTCTCAGCCAAGAGAGACTGACATGCATAGTATTAATATTTGCCCTCTGATTCCAATGAAGAGCAAGACGTGCCTCTCTGTTCTGGGCCAGCTGCAGCTTAACTAGGTCTTTCCTTGCAGCACTGGGCCATATAACTGGACAATAATCAAAATAAGATCAAACTAGAGCCTGCTGGACTTGCTTTGTGGAGTGTGGTGTCAAAAAAGCTGAGCATCTCTTTATTACGGACAGACCTCTCCCCATCTTTACAACCATTTAATCTATATGTTTTGACCAACACAGTTTACAATCTAAGGTAACACCAAGTAATTTAGTCTCCTCAACTTGTTCAACAGCCACACCATTCATTACCAGATTCAGCTGAGGTCTAGAACTAAGGGAATGATTTGTACCAAATACAATGCTCTTAGTTTTAGAGATGTTCAGGACCAGTTTATTACTGGTCACCCATTCCAAAACAGACTCTTTGTTAAGGGTTTCAGTGACTTTGTTAACTGTGGTTGCTGATGCATATATGGTTGAATCATCAGCATACATGGACACACAGGCTTTTTTAAATGCCAGTGGCAGGTCATTGGTAAAAAATAGAGTCGAGAGCTGCCCTGCAGTACACCACACTTTACATGTTTGACATTAGAGAAGCTTCCATGAAAGAAAACCCTCAGAATTTTATTAGATAGATAGCTCTGAATCCACGATATGGCAGAGGTTAAAAAGTCATAACACATACGTTTTCTCAACAACAGGTTATGGTCAATAATATCAAAGGCTGCACTGAGATCTAACAGTACAGCTCCCACAATCTTCTTATTGTCAATTTATTTCAACCAATCATCAGTCATTTGTGTCAGTGCAGTACATGTTGAGTGCCCTTCTCTATAAGCATGCTGAAAGTCTGTTGTTAATTTGTTTACAGAGAAATAGCATTGTATACAAACACATTTTTTTCCAACAGTTTGCTAAGAGCTGGCAGCAAGCTGATAGGTCTGCTGTTAGAACCAGTAAAGGCCGCTTTACCACTCTTGGGTAGCGGAATGACTTTGGCTTCCCTCCAGGCCTGAGGACGAAGACTTTCCTCTAGGCTCAGATTAAAGATATGACAGATAGGAGTGGATATAGAGTCAGCTACATTCTTCAGTAGCTTTCCATCTAAGTTGTCAATGCCAGGAGGTTTGTCATTATTGGTTTGTCATTATTGATCGTGTGGACCTTTACTCTGGAACTTGTATGAATTTTGATTTTTAATACTTGGACTTTATTGTTATTTTATTGTAGTTTATGTAATGTAGCTTAGGCCTATTTGTGATTAGTGTGCAACCTCATAGGCCTGTTATAAACAAACATATTCCTGTTGCTATTTTCTACCCTTGAATCTTACACTGAGGATAATGCATTTAGGGCCCGATACCTCTTAAATGCGGAGAACTTTGAGTGTTTTTCCCATGTTGCGTCCAGGGAGGAAACATACCCTTGCCCCGCTATTGCACTGGAGAACTCTACATGTTTTCCCCATTCGACATGGGAGAAACCGCACGCTTGCGTTTACATGTCTGGATTGTTCTTTCGGTACATAACCATGTCTCTGGACTGTACGCACCTTTTGAAATACATTGTGTTAAAGACTCTGGTTCCTCTGGACTATGGTTCTAGTACTGTTTGTGAATCCAAATGCTGTAAAATCCCATCTAGACTTGCCATTATTTGCTGCTTTTACTGTCAGGAAATGTGCAATCTAACCCAGATCCTGACATTTCTACCCCATCTGAATTGAAAAGTCAAAATGGTCTGACGTTTCTGCACATAAATGTAAGAAGTCTTCTTCTGAATCTTGATTTTGAGAATATTTGGATAAAAACCGCACACCCAGATGTATTTATGCTTTCTGAAACCTGGCAAAAAAATCTATCACTGACAAAGACATTGGCATTGATGGTTACAACGTTTTTCGGATAGATCACAAATCTAAGGGTGGTGGTGTTGCTATATACATAAAAGACAAGTTCTCGGTGACCATTCTGACTTCTGTTACCAAGCCCAATTTGAATATCTGTCTTTGAATATAAATCTCTCTGCATCCTTGAATCTTGTTGTCTCCTATTGTTAAAGACCCCCATCTGCTATTGCTGGCATTCTGTGATAATAATTCAAAAATACAATCCAATGTCAAATCTGAATTCGTGCTTATGGGTGACTTGAACCTAGACCTCATTTAACCAACACTCCTCATCGTTCTAATGCTTCTGGTGTTTTTGCAAATGATATAAGTGATCACTGTGCAGTTGCCTGTGTAAGGGATGGTACATTTCCTAAATTACCTCCACATATCACCATGAAAAGATTCAGGGTTTTTTACATTATGTTTTTAACATTGCCTGGAATAGATTTGAATTCATTCCTGATGTTGAATTAGCCTTTTCTTACTTCCACAAAGTATTCCAGGATGTATGCAACAAGCAGTCCCTTTTAAACAATACAGAATTAAGGGCAGAGACAACCCTTGGTTCTCAGATGAACTAGCTGGAATCATAAGAAAAATTGAATGCTGTGTGGGCTAAAGCAAGAAGGTCTGATTCGGCTGATGATAGGATGGCTTTTAAACGCCTTCGGAATCAGGGTGTGGCTATGACCCGAAAGCAGACCACTACCTCAAATATACTGCTGATAATCTGAATAATCCTTCAAAATTTTGGCAAGTAGTGAAAGGTTTAGAATGCAAAAAAGATGCACAGTTTCCTAAACAATTGCTGGTAGACTCACAGGTGGCAACCGAGAAATCTCTACTCTGAACTATTGATAGGGTTAAAGTTCAAAATTAGCCCCATGTGAAATATTATCAAATGTTATTTGTCACAGGTGTAGACCTTACTGTGAAATGCTTACTTATGAGCCCTTAACCAACAATGCAGAGTTTTTAAAAAGTAAGTAAGAAAAATGTGCTAAATAAACTAAAGGAAAAATAGTAACACAATAAAATAAGAATAACAAGGCTATATACAAGGGGTACCAGTACCGAGTCAATGTGCAGGGGTACAGGTTAGTCGAGGTAATGGAGGTATTATGTACATGTAGGTAGGGGTAAAGTGACTATGTATAGATAATAAACAGAGAGTAGCAGCAGCATATGTGAAGACTGTGAAGGAATGTGAATGTATGTATGTGTGAGTGTTTGACGTCAATATGCATGTGTGTGTGTGTGTGTGTGTGTGCATGTGTGTGCATGTTGGAGTATCAGTGTAGTATGTGTGAGTGTGTGGCGAGAGTCCAGTGAGTGTTACCTGATACCCCTGTCCACTCCTTCTCCAGGTTCTCCTTCTCACCCTTCTCTGTCTCAGAGGTGTGTAGAGCCCTGAAAGCAATTTATTTAAAAAAAATCCCCTGGCACTGATGGTATAAACCCCGCCTATTAAAATTAGCTGCAGACATTGCATTTTTAACACCCTAAAATGTAATGAAATCCCCAAGTTGTGGAAATCAGCATTTGTCAATACCTCTTTTGAAAGGAGGTGAGCCCACTCTACTGAATAACTATCGGTGAAAATTGTCAAAAGTATTGGAGTCCCTAGTCAATAAGCAGCTTAAGGCCTACCTCCAGGTAAACAATATTTTGAGTGGTATGCAATCAGGTTTCAGGTCAAGCCACAGCACTGTTACAGCAACATTGAAGGTTTTGGATGATATTCACTGTGCTCTGGATAAGAAGTTGCATTGTGTACTGTATCTCTGTTCATAGATTTGTCAAAGGCATTTGACACTGTGGACCATACTGTATTGGTGCAGATACTGAATTGTATTGGGATTACTGGTCATGCTCTAGAGTGGTTTGTTAACTACCTGTCAAATATAACCCAGTGTGTTAAGGCAGATGGTTGTAAGTCTGACATCATAGAGCTGCACTCAGGTGTGCCATAGAGCTGTGGTTTTTATTACCGGCATAAGGCTTGTTTTTCTTTGGAGGCCAGAAAAGAGCTGGTACGGTGTTCATTCCTTTCTGTCTTGGACTACTGTGTTGTCATTTATATGCAGACCTCAAGAACTACCCTGAAGGCACTTTATTCCATGTATCATACAGCTCTTAGGATTATTACCAAGCAAAAGCGTCTGACACACCACTGTGATCTCTATAGTGCTGTTGGCTGGTCTTTGTTGACTACATAGGCTTAAATATTGGTATACTATGATCTATATTTTGGGAAAACTGCCACTTTATCTCTGTTCTTTATTGATAAGGTCATTAAATAAATACCAGTTACGGATCAAGGCAAAAAGTGTTTTCGCTATTCAGCTCCGTGGTCTTGGAATTCTCTCCAGACCAGCTTGAAACTCCAGGATCTTGTTTCCTTGGAGGAGTTTAAAAGTTTGGTTGACTCACATGTTACTGAGGAATGTGATTGTTACTTATTTTCCACCATAATTTGCAAATAAATTCATTAAAAATCCTACAATGTGATTTTCTGGAGAAAAAAAATCTCATTTTGTCTGTCATAGTTGACGTGTACCTATGATGAAAATTACAGGCCTCTCTCATCTTTTTAAGTGGGAGAACTTGCACAATTGGTGGCTGACTAAATACTTTCCCCCCCCACTGTAGATGGTAAAGCTCTCATTTCTGGACTGCAACATTGTAAGATTGTGCCCTCCACGACACTTGATATACATTGATTGGTAGGTTACATTATATTTAGATACTTCAAATACTGCCTGAGACACCTTTGCTATTTGTCTCCGTGCTCAATAAATGGTGAAACACTATTTGTGATGGTGTTC
Source organism: Coregonus clupeaformis (assembly GCF_020615455.1). NCBI lineage: Eukaryota > Metazoa > Chordata > Actinopteri > Salmoniformes > Salmonidae > Coregonus > Coregonus clupeaformis. Next base: position 57,039,499 of record NC_059220.1, on the reverse strand, counting down.
TTTGTTCGAACGTATATGCATGGTGTCACACCCTGATCTGTTTCACCTGTCTTGTGATTGTCTCCAACCCCCACCAGGTGTCTCCCATTACCTCATGTGTATTTATACCCGCGTTTTCTGTTTGTCTGTTGCCAGTTCGTCTTGTCTCGTCAAGTCCTACCAATGTGTTCCCATGTTTCCAGTGCTCTAGTTTTTGCTTTTTCTAGTCTTCCCAGTTCTGACCTTTCTGCCTGTCCTGACCCTGATCCTGCCTGCCGTCCTGTACCTGCCTGACTCTGATTTGGATTACGACTCTTTGCCTGCCTTGACCTACCGATTGCCTGCCCCTTGTACTATAATAAACTCTGAGACTCGTACTATCCGCCTCATGTGTCTGCATCTGGGTCTTATCCTGAGCCGTGATACATGGAAAACATATCTCACAGTAAGTCATAGTTATTATGGATTAGCAAGATTTTGGCACCGTCAACTTTTAGAAAGTTAGTAGGAAAGTGAATCATTTAAATCACCATAATATACTCACATTCATTAAATATTTAGTATTTGAAACTCAAATATTCATTTCCCAACAGATTTTTCTATTTAAGTGATAATGCCCGAGAAGCTGGTGTTTGGAGGATATATTGGCACGGGTGTTGTTAGGCCCGAGACGAAGTCGAGTTACCAATGAGTTACCAACATATTAAAATAATGATTGACATATTTTCATTAAAAACATTATTTTTATGAATTTATTCATACTATTTAATCCTTCCACAAGATATAGCCCCGACACAAATCTAGGGTTGCTACCCAAGCCGGCTTGTCTTTCGTTCTATCGGTTCGGTTGCTCAGTCTTTTTGTTCTGTATCTATGGACGCTACCCAGTCGTTTGTTCTAAATGTTCCATTGCCATGCTGGCTGGCAACGTTCTTATCACTTGCTTGCTTGCTAGCTAGCCAACTAAGGCAAATTTACAGTCAAGCCAAAAAGTGCAGCCAGAATAACAGCAAAGTAGCTGCATTTGCATTTGTTTAAGCTGTTTTCTAGTGACATTTATTTGGATACATCCATAACAATGAGCTAATGAGGCGCGGTTTCGCCTGGCATAGAAAATGTGCTCACTCATCAGAACACACTTGTGAGGAGCTAGCCAACAACAAAGCTAACACAATCACTTCAAACTGAAGCTGGAAAGACTGCAAACTAGCTCCACTTCATTTCGTTTGACCTTTTTTCAATTGACATTTCTTTGTATACAGTGCATTCAGAAAGTATTCAGACACCTTGACCTTTTCCACATTTTGTTACGTTACAGTCTTATTCTAAAATTTATAAAATTATTTTTTGCAATGAGACTCGCAATTGAGCTCAGGTGCATCCTGTTTCCACTGATCATCCTTGAGATGTTTCGACAACTTGATTGGAGTCGACCTGTGGTCAATTTAATTGATTGGACATGATTTGGAAAGGCACACACCTGTCTATATAAGGTCCCCCAGTTGACAGAGCATGTCAGAGCAAAAACCAAGCCATAAGGTTGAAGGAATTGTCCGTAGAGCTCCGAGACAGGATTGTGTTGAGGAACAGATCTGGGGAAGGGTACCAAAAAATGTCTGCAGCATTGAAGGTCCCCAAGAACACAGTGGCCTCCATCATTCTTAAATGGAAGACATTTGGAACCACCAAGACTCTTCCTAGAGCTGGCTGCCCAGCCAAACTGAGCAATCGGGGGAGAAGGGCTTTGGTCAGGGAGGTGACCAAGAACCCGATGGTCAGTCTGACTGAGCTCCAGAGTTCCTCTGTGGAGATGGGAGAACCTTCCAGAAGGACAACCATCTCAGCAGCACTCCACCAATCAGGCCTTTATGGTAGAGCGGCCAGACGGAAGCCACTCCTTGATAAAAGCCACATGACAGCCCGCTTGGAGTTTGCCAAAAGGCACCTAAAGACTCTCAGACCATGAGAAACAAGATTCTCTGGTCTGATGAAACCAAGATTGAACTCTATGGCCTGAATGCCAAATAAAATAAAATCAAAATCAAAATTGATCAAAACTTGCTCCAAAGCGCTCAGGACCTCAGACTGGGGTGAAGGTTCACCTTTCAAAAGGACAATGACCCTAAGCACACAGCCAACACAACACAGGAGTGGCTTCGGGACAAGTCTCTGAATGTCCTTGAGTGGCCCAGCCAGAGCCCGGACTTGAACCCGATCGTACATCTCTTGAGAGACCTGAAAATAGCTGTGCAGCGACGCTCCCCATCCAACCTAACAGAGCTTGAGAGGATCTTCAGAGAAGAATGTGAGAAACTCCCCAAATACATGTGTGCCAAGCTTGTAGTGTCATACCCAAGAAGACTCAAAGCTGTAATCGCTGCCAAAGGTGCTTCAACAAAGTACTGATTAAAGGATCTGAATACTTATGTAAATGTTATATTTCATTTATTTATTTTTTATACATTTCTACAAACCTGTTTTTGCTTTGTCATTATGGGGTATTGTGTGTAGATTGATGAGGGGGGGGAAAAAACTATTTAATGAATTTTAGAATAAGGCTGTAACGTAACAAAATGTGGAAAGAATCAAGGGGTCTGAATACTTTCTGAATGCACTGTATATCCATAAAAATGATGCCAGCTGACTCATGATTTCGACTGGCTGAGAAATGCTGCTTGCCTCTCTGTCTCGCCCTGAGACATTCATTACTATGGGACAGCTGAAGATCGAATTTGAATATTGAAACAATGTTGCAAATGTCGGAGAGACAGGCAGCAAGGTTTATACAAATCTCCCCTGTTGAAAACTAAATGTTAGTCTAAAAAAATGTGAGATAATGTATTCAAGTTTATAAATTGCTTGGCTGGGCTGACGAGACAGTGGATTGCTCAGTCAGATGGAACAGAGTAAATAGGCAATTTAACGTCATAGATTTAGCCGGTGGTGACTTGTGGAATAGACACCGGCTGGAATGCAGTTTTAACCATTCCGCATTCAGGATTAGACCCACCCATTGTATAACATTCTATAATTCTACAGGCCATTGGCTGCCTTCATCACGAGGGTATGTACATACTGTAGAGATCCTATTAAATTACTAAAGGGCCTATGTCATAGATCATCAAAGTTCCAGTATGGGGTGAATATGGCAGCCATATTGGTCAGGGAGAAATCCAAAACAGCATAATTGGAATTAATGGCAGTAGATGCAACATCCTGATTTTTCTTATGCAGGAAAATAAAAGGCATGTGATATATCAGAAATTGTGTTATAGAATTAGTCAATATAAAATGGTCATATAATTATAAAAACAGTTTATAGCGGTTTTAAACATATTTTCTGTATAAATACCCTCTAAAATATATGTCAACTGACCATAAATGTCTAACTTTTTTGTTTTCTTGGAAGGCTGTGAGTGATATAAGATACAATATCAGTACTTTTTGCATTTACAACTTGTCTAAGTCCTATCATCAACTGATTTCAGCCAGTGTGTGGCTGTGGATTGACTGCATTGTTTTAATGGAACGTTGGCATATTGGCTGTTAATTTGAAAAATGTATGAACCATTCCTCTAAAACGGTCTGGCTAGCTAGCTAACAAACATACAGTGCAGATAAATTCTTCAAGTTCATTATTTTACACAATATCTTATCACAGCACTGGTAAACCAGGGTTGACCAACTCCCTGACCAAAATGGCTGACCTTTAGACCATCATAAGAAGGTTCCTGTCCATTCTAGTATTCTAATTCCTACTTTTATGGGTATGTATAGGAGTTCAAATTCAAGTTTAGCAGTTCGCAAATTTGCAGACAGTGTTGAAATATACATTTTTTTCTGAGAAAATGTGCAAGAATTGAAGGAGTCAACAAATTTTACAGTAATCATAAGAATATACCAGAAACAGCTCCTCCTTCGATGTAGATCGATCAACTTCACTGTTTTCGGCGTCGGCCCACCACCTACCTCAGCTTGCCTCAAGAATAATAATATGTGCGCGAACTGTTTCAACTGGGATGCATAAGGTACGCTTTAGAGTAGCTCTGTCCAACCCACTGCGGTCACATTGAGACGCGTCCCTCATTCCCCTGCTCTTCCTCTCTCTCTCCTTCACCCTCTCTCTGTGCCCCGCTGACGGAGTGTGCTGCTCATGAAGACATGACTTACATACAGTGGGGAAAAAAAGTATTTAGTCAGCCACCAATTGTGCAAGTTCTCCCACTTACAAAAGATGAGAGAGGCCTGTAATTTTCATCATAGGTACACGTCAACTATGACAGACAAATTGAGAAGAAAAAAATCCAGAAAATCACTTTGTAGGATTTTTAATGAATTTATTTGCAAATTATGGTGGAAAATAAGTATTTGGTCACCTACAAACAAGCAAGATTTCTGGCTCTCACAGACCTGTAACTTCTTCTTTAAGAGGCTCCTCTGTCCTCCACTCGTTACCTGTATTAATGGCACCTGTTTGAACTTGTTATCAGTATAAAAGACACCTGTCCACAACCTCAAACAGTCACACTCCAAACTCCACTATGGCCAAGACCAAAGAGCTGTCAAAGGACACCAGAAACAAAATTGTAGACCTGCACCAGGCTGGGAAGACTGAATCTGCAATAGGTAAGCAGCTTGGTTAGAAGAAATCAACTGTGGGAGCAATTATTAGGAAATGGAAGACATACAAGACCACTGATAATCTCCCTCGATCTGGGGCTCCACGCAAGATCTCACCCCGTGGGGTCAAAATGATCACAAGAACGGTGAGCAAAAATCCCAGAACCACACGGGGAGACCTAGTGAATGACTTGCAGAGAGCTGGGACCAAAGTAACAAAGCCTACCATCAGTAACACACTATGCCGCCAGGGACTCAAATCCTGCAGTGCCAGACGTGTCCCCCTGCTTAAGCCAGTACATGTTCAGGCCCATCTGAAGTTTGCTAGAGTGCATTTGGATGATCCAGAAGAGGATTGGGAGAATGTAATACGGTCAGATGAAACCAAAATAGAACTTTTTGGTAAAAACTCAACTCGTCGTGTTTGGAGGACAAAGAATGCTGAGTTGCATCCAAAGAACAGCATACCTACTGTGAAGCATGGGGGTGGAAACATCATGCTTTGGGGCTGTTTTTCTAATTTTGTCTGTCATAGTTGACGTGTACCTATGATGAAAATTACAGGCCTCTCTCATCTTTTTAAGTGGGAGAACTTGCACAATTGGTGGCTGACTAAATACTTTTTTCCCCCACTCTACAGCAGTCTAATGTGGGCAGAGATTTACAGTGCTGCTTCAGGGAGGTCAACCCAGTGAGACTCAGTCTAGGACACTCATAACACTCCCACTCACACTGGTCTCTCAATGGGCAGAGGTCATTGGCAGAGCAGACAGTGGTTCACAATGTCATGTGTCCCTGACTCCCTGCTCCAGTCTGCTCCCACTCACCTTGTCTAGCCCCACTGTAATCTGTGCTGTGGTAGACAGTAGACAGCAAACAGTAGGCTGCTGCTTGAATGCCCTGTCTGTAGTGTTACCATTGAGAATTCAGACACGTTTTTTGTAAAAATAAATAAATAATGAAATTCAATAACTAACACAACTGCTGCTTCTGTGGACACAAAGACTCCCCTGAGCGAGTCTAGAATGTTTCTGTTAATTGGGTCATATTAATAATGCTAGCTAGCTAACTTACTACAGTGCTGTTTCTCAGAGTCAGACTTGGCTCAGCACCAGAGTCTGGTGTGAAAACCCAGCGAGAAAGGCCTTCAGTTGAGACAGTGTTACATCTCTACTTGGTGGGGGGATTTCACAGTGGGACCGCAGACATCCACACCGTTTTCCCAGTGGGGTGATAGAGGAGAAATAAAAAGGCACAGCAGGGAAAAAAGGCTGCTCATAACCCAAAGGATGAAATATGCATAGCTATCGATCGTCAAGAAGAAAACTCTGGAAGGTCCGCAAACTGCCAGAGAAAGATGGATCTGCTTTCCCAAATGAAGGAGAGAGGGAGAGTTTGCCTACAGACATTTCAAATTGTTTACAAGAAAGTAAATAAGTCCTCATTCAAGTGTGAGAGCCAAAAAGGGACCCTCGACTGTGCAAATGTTCATCCATAAAAAGCCCAGATTTACATAAAACTGCAGTCATTTTTCTTCCCAGGCCAGACTAGGAGAAACACTAGCATATGCATGTATGCTCTGACACTTTTTAATTCCCAGCTTTAATGTAACTTCTGTTTTCAATGGCCCCCGTGAGAAGCATGGGTCAAACTGAAGGGAGGACGAGGACGAGGAGGATGAATACTGATACAGGAGAGGTACAGATTATAGGTAACACGAGCGGAATAAAAAGTGTTCAAGTAGTTTGACATTAAACCTAAAACCATTAAAATATAATTACCTCAATGATTAAATTCACAATGCAAAAAGCGAACAGCAGGGTTGTTCTTGAATTGCGGTGGCATTTGGGCATGGCATTATAATTATATGACAATGGCATTCTTTTTAAATGTAAATGTTTTTGGGTACATATTCTAAATCAACTAATATGGCAGCTTAATGACTTTAAATAGTTTTTACCATTATGATAACATTGTGCCTCCAGTAGGAGTAGTAAGAGTTAACACCTATGAGACATTTTAGGTTATTAAGGATTTTCTTAAAGGTCCAAGGCAGCCATTTTTATCTCAATATCAAATCATTTCTGGGTAACAATTTTGACAGGGTGGTGAAAGTGCACAGTGATTAGCTTGATGATCCTTTCCAATAAATATTGAGGGTCTTATTCTGGTGACATGATGATCAATGCTTGACTGCCATAGTAATCTCATTATGTAGACTATCCTACCCGCACTGTATCTGCGAGCTGTTGGCTAGAGCGCATGTGCCAAGACCAAAGTAGGCACATTTGCTTTTAAATGCAATAGTTTTGTGACAAAACTATCGGTATAGTTGAAAATGTGATGGAAACATATTGAAGTTTAGATTTTTACTTGGTACATGGAAACTTAAGCGGAAAAGTACATTGTGTGCACTATGTCATCACGCACTGATTTTTTTCCGCAATAAGTCAATTTGGTGGAAACATGAGAAAATACGTAGTTCAAAAGCCTTCTTCGTTTTTATTGATTTATACAATATATTAAATATTTTGTTCACTTTCTAGCTTTCAAAATGATAGATACAGTGCCTTGCAAAGGTATTCATCTCCCTTGGCGTTTTTCCTATTTTGTGGCATTACAACCTGTAATTTAAACTGATTTTTATTTGGATTTCATGTAATGGATATACACAAAATAGTCCAAATTGGTGAAGTGAAATTAAAAAAATTACTTGTTTCAAAAAATTATAAAAAATACATTACGGAAAAGTGGTGCGTGCATATGTATTCACCCCCTTTGCTATGAAGCCCCTAAATAAGATCTGGTGCAACCAATTACCTTCAGAAGTCACATAATTAGTTAAATAAAGTCCACCTGTGTGCAATCTAAGTGTCACATAATCTGTCACATGATCTCAGTATATATACACCTGTTCTGAAGGCCCCAGAGTCTGCAACACCACTAAGCAAGGGGCACCACCAAGCAAGGGGCACCATGAAGACCAAGGAGCTCTCCAAACAGGTCAGGGACAAAGTTGTGGAGAAGTACAGATCAGGATTGGGTTATAAAAAAATATCAGAAACTTTGACCATCCCATGGAGCACCATTAAATCCATTATTAAAAAATGGAAAGAATATGGCACCACAACAAACCTGCCAAGAGAGGGCCGCCCACCAAAACTCACGGACCAGGAAAGGAGGGCATTAATCAGAGAGGCAACAAAGAGACCAAATATAACCCTGAAGGAGCTGCAAAGCTCCACAGCAGAGATTGGAGTATCTGTCCATAGAACCACTTTAAGCCTTACACTCCACAGAGCTGGGTTTTACGGAAGAGTGACCAGAAAAAAGTCATTGGGGTGAATAGTTATGCATGCTCAAGTTTTCTGTTTTTTTGTTTTATTTCCTGTTTGTTTCACAAAAAAATTATTTTGCATCTTCAAAGTGGTAGGCATGTCGTGTAAATCAAATGATACAAACCCCGAAAAAATCAATTTTAATTCCAGGTTGTAAGGCAACAAAATAGGAAAAATGCCAAGGGGGGTGAATACTTTCGCAAGCCACTGTATCTCTAAACCCCAAAACATGTCACAACAACTCTACACATTACTACTGGGAAAAGCCTATTTGCTCACCCTAAGTACTTTAAACAAAGCATTAATACACTTTTTCAGTATAAAGGACTTGCATTATGTTTTATCCTTAATAAACAGTTCAATATAAACGAAAACATGTATTATGTGTAACTATTTGTCATATTAAAATGTTTTTCATTGATGCACAGTCAAGGGGCGCATATGCCACCGCAATTCAAGAACGACCCACCAAGCAAAAAAGTTTTTTAAAAGTGCATGGGCAAACTGTCACAAACTGTCACAACATACAGGTGGAGATCGTAGCCATTTCGACACTTCACAAGCAGCTGTCAGTCAGGGAAATGGCTGGAGAATACTCTCTTAACTCCATGAGCAGGTTCTCTGCTAAACTGATGAGCTCTCCCCAGCTTTTTCATTCTCCCTCTCCTTCTCCTCCTCTCCTGTGCTGGCCTGGAGGGGATATGAATAATTTCGGCTGATTTCCCGGTACAGGAGCTGTGCAACGGCAGGCAGGGCCTCTAATTCAATCATGCAGCTTGGTTTGATCAATGGCTCTTCAGCAGCTGCAGCACCAGCCTCTCAGCCTCTCTCCCCTGGTTAACTCACATTCTAGTATTCTCCCCTGGTTAACTCCCTCGAAACTCCCATCACCAGTCGGAAGCTGACCATGACACTCTGCAAACAGTTCTCCAACAGGTGCAAATACACTAATTCACCTGGAACTGAAAACATATATAAACTCACGAGGCAGGGGCAAGAATGTTCAAATTTCACACTCCAGTGAGACCTACACAATAGAAAGACTCAACTTAATTTGACCAGAACACTCACATCTTTAAAGAAATTCAATGACCTTGCTAAGGTTCTCCTTTATTTCTTGAAAGGAAAGTATGGAGGTGTGTGTGTGTGTGTGTGTGTGTGTATATTAGAGAAAAATACATTAGAAACATAGTTTCTTCCGCTCATTATTCACTCAGTTTAAGGCAGTTGCTCTGGGCCAGGATTTTTCCCAGTAAACACCTGTGAGCAGGTGAGAGTTTCATGTGTGTGCTTCCTCTTTCAGGTCATACAGAGGAGAGGAGAGGACTGGGAGTACCTACTGGGACAGACAGGATGGATTCACAGGTCACAGCTGGCACACACTCACACACACATACACACACCCACACCCACACCCACACCCACACCCACACCCACACCCACACCCACACACACACACACATACACATACACATACACACATACACACACCCACATACACACACAGACACACACATACACACAGACACACACATACACACCCTTCCAGTTCTCTGCTGCCAATGACTGGAACGAACTGCAAAAATCTCTGAAGCTGGAGACTTTTATCTCCCTCACTAACTTTAGGCGTCAGTTGTCAGAGCAGCTTACCGATCACTGCACCTGTACACAGCCCATCTGTAATTAGCCCATCCAACTACCTCATCCCCATATTGTTATTTATTTTGCTAATTTGCACCCCAGTATCTCTACTTGCACATAATCTTTTACACATCTATCATTCCAGTGTTAATACGAAATTGTAACTATTTTGCACTATGGCCTATTTATTGCCTTACCTCCATAATTTCCTACATTCGCACACACTGTATATATATTTTTCTGTTGTATTTTTTACTTTATGTTTTGTTTACCCCATATGTAACTGTGTTGTTGTTTTTATCGCACTGCTTTGCTTTATTCTTGGCCAGGTCTTGGCCAACTTGTTCTCAACTGGCTTTCCTGGTTAAATAAAGGTTAAATAAAATAAAAATAAACACGCACACGGCTCCACGATAAAAACAAAAACAACCTCATAAGGCATCTATCTCTGGTGGTAGCTAGTCTCCAGTCTCAATGAGGTAGATTCCCCAGGTCCTCTACGGTGAGTAATCTCCACACGGCCACGCAGCACTTGGTTATTTTTATAAATCAGGAAACCTTTCTTTCTGCCTGGGCCTCCCTTGGGTAATCAGCTGTGGTACGGGCTGGGTGTCTCTAGCGATGGCCCATGGAGAAGCAGCCTCCCCAGGTGGCCCCATGGGAGGGAGGTGACTACGTGCCCCTACTTGTTTGAAAGACAAATTTGTTTTCTCAGCTCCACTGCACAGCAGGAACCAGCCACTAAATACCTATTTGACGTAACCCTATGGATCCCACAGTATCGCCAGCGCATATTTAGTGATTCTAATATTAATAAATGTATGACAAACACACCAATTGTGCTGAAAATCTGTGATCTAATAGTCCCATCGATTCTGAACACGGCCCTATACTACACTGCCCTTCATTCCTAACCCGCGTTTGGCTTGTTTACGGAAGGGGAGCGCAGATTCTTGCTCCCACCATGGAGGGTTGACCACTGAGAGACGCGTGCAGTAGTCATCTCAGTGTCACTTCGGGATGGATTACCAGGACGCGTACTCCGAGCATGCACTGACCAACTGGCAAGTGTCTTCACTGACATTTTCAACATCTCATTGACTGAGTCTGTAATACCAACATGTTTCAAGCAGACCACCATAGTTCCTGTGACCAAGAACACTAAGACAACCTGCCTAAATGACTACCGACCCGTAGCACTCACATCTGTAGCCATGAAGTGCTTTGAAAGGCTGGTCATGGCTCACATCAACACCATTATCTCAGAAAACCCTAGACCCACTCCAATTTGCATACCGCCCCAACAGATCCACAGATGATGCAATATCTATTGCACTCCACACTGCCCTTTCGTACCTGGACAAGAGGAACACCTACGTGAGAATGCTATTCATTGACTACAGCTCAGCGTTCAACACCATAGTGCCCTCAAAGCTCATCACTAAGCTAAGGACCCTGGGACTAAACACCTCCCTCTGCAACTGGATCCTGGACTTCCTGACGGGCCGCCCCCAGGTGGTAAGGGTAGGTAATAACACATCTGCCACGCTGATCCTCAACACGGGGGCCCCTCAGGGGTGTGTGCTCAGTCCCCTCCTGTACTCCCTGTTCACCCATGACTGCATGGCCAGGCACGACTCCAACACCATCATTAAGTTTGCAGACGACACAACCGTGGTAGGCCTGATCACCGACAACGATGAGACAGCCTATAGGGAGGAGGTCCGAGACCTGGCCGTGTGGTGCCAGGATAACTACCTCGCCCTCAACGTGATCAAGACAAAGGAGATGATTGTGGACTACAGGAAAAAAAAGAGGACTGAGCACGCCCCCAATCTCATCGACGGGGCTGTAGTGGAACAGGTTGAGAGCTTCAAGTTCCTTGGTGTCCACATCACCAACAAACTATCATGGTCCAAACACACCAAGACAGTCGTGAAGAGGGCACGACAAAGCCTATTCCCCCTCAGGAGACTGAAAAGATTTGGCATGGGTCCTGAGATCCTCAAAAAGTTCTACAGCTGCACCATCGAGAGCATCCTGACTGGTTGCATCACCGCCTGGTATTGCAACTGCTCGGCCTCCGACCGCAAGGCACTACAGAGGGTAGTGCGTACGGCCCAGTACATCACTGGGGCCAAGCTCCCTGCCATCCAGGACCTCTATACCAGGCGGTGTCAGAGGAAGGCCCTCAAAATTGCCCCCGCACCGGTACCCCCCTGTATATAGCCTCCCTACTGTTATTTTATTTTACTATTGCTCTTTAGTTATTTGCTTTTTTTTTTTTTTTACTTAGCACTTAACAACAACAAAAATCTTTAAAAAATGCATTGTTGGTTAAGGGCTTGTAAGTAAGCATTTCACTGTAATGTCTACACCTGTTGTATTCGGCGCATGTGGCAAATACAATTTGATTTGATTTGATTTTACCCGCCCTAGCAGAGCTGGTTAGGCTGTTTTCATGTTATCCAGAGCATTGGTTACGGTAATTGTGCTGCTGGCAACAATTAAATTACACTTTTTTGCAGACGTTTACTGACACCGGCCATATTCAACTAGTGTTGAGCATTCGTAAATTAATCAGTTATTCTGCGCTCTGGCACAGGTACACATCAGATGAGAGTGCTCTGAAATCGGAGTAGATAGCCAGAGCGAATTTACGAACGCACCCGAATGTCCATTGAGAACGCACAACAACTATACCACTTAGCTAAACTAAGAATGAGGGAATAATCAAGTCAATAAAATGTGGGTAGTTAGTTACATAGCATATAGTTAATATACTGGCAAGTTCGATGTATTAGTAGCCAACTAACGTTAGGTAGCTAGCTAACATACCTGTACATACTGCTGTAATGATATGCTATGATGTTCGTAAGGATAGCGTAGCTAACAAATTGTCAGCCAACATAACATGTACGGTAACTTATTTGAAAAGTCATTATTTTATTACATTGCTGAACATTTTCTTAATATTTTTCATAATTAGTTAAAGCAATGAATTTGTATCCACTCTCGTTGGACTTCGTCTGCATATTTTCCGCCATTTTCTTAAAATCTGAAAACGTTGTGAAGTCACGCCCATTTTCTGAAGAATTGCATTATGGGCCCTAAAAGCACAGAAATAGTGTCCCCTGCTTGTATACTGTAGTATGACATACGGGAACTTTTGGCATACTAACTATATCCATACTATGACCAGTAATCTTACTATATACTCAAATACGTCACAAATAGTACGGTTAGTGCGGTTAGTATGAGTATTCGAACACAGCTCTAGACTGGTGAGTTCCAACTGTTTTATTTATAGAAAATAGTATTATTGTCAACTAATTGTCTAATCACATGCTTTATTGAGTAGGCCTATCCAGCTAGATTGTATTGACTTAACTGAACCATTATTTAACAAGAAGTAACCTATTACTGGAATTAAAAATGATTCACAGTCTGTGATTATTCAACAGATTGTGTTATAATCAGATATTAATATCAGATTTTTCATAATATAAATACATTTATATTACAATACATTATAATAAATACGTATAAATATGTCTAATATGTTTGCTCTCAGAATCAAGGTATCTCTCTCTTTCTGTGTAAAGCCATAAATAAACCAGAGCCTGTGCTGTCATCATGGTAACTGTGGGGTCACAAGGGGTCAGTCAACTACTAGTGCAACTACTGGTGTTGACTAGTAATAGACTGATCCCTTGTGACCTTACAGCCACATCACAGACATGGGTTGGTAGCATTAGACAATGGGTGTTGTTTTATGGATATTATAGTTGATTTTAGTCGTTTCCCTCCATGATATAGTGTCTATAATATTGTAATACACTCACATAGTTGCTGTCGCAAACTCCAAACGTTACACAGTTGTCAAAGACTAGTTCAATATTCATTTCCCAGTGTGTAAACTATTTATGTATTTACAACATTCTATAAATATTTTCTTTATCCGGTTTTTGCTTGGCGGACCTTATTTTAAAAAATTGACATTTGACAATAAAACTCATGAATGCAAATGTTTATGTCAAATAGTTGTATGCGCTACTTTTAGCCCTGGTAGTCCTGAAAAGGAAAATATGTGACACTCCAATATGAGCCTAAAAATGTAGTAAAACAAAACAAAAAAAAACACGGATTTTAGCTTGGGATCCATTGGGTTAAAGAGAAGGATCAGGACTGTGTAATGTGTGCATACAGTAGTGCATGTTAGGCTCTAGTCAGGAGACCAAAACAGCAACACCCTTATCTCTCTCTCCCTTCTCCCTTTCTCTTCAACCCCCTCTCCATCCCTTTCTCTCTTCAAGTCTTCTATAACTGTATACCAGGGGCAGTCGGTGCTGTTTAAGATTAGGGAGATTTGTTTTAAAATGAGCATGGCCTTAATTTATATTACAGCATATTGGATGACTGTCATTCATATTCCAGTCACCCAGCTCAATATAACATCGATAGGTTTAGGCTACTACATGATACTCTAATTTTCAATTTACCCATCATGAGGTTGCTACAATCTAGCCAACGAATGGAAGTGTATAACGTAGGTGCACAGGTCGAGACACAAATTGGAGTAATCAAGGTGACAGTGACACATTCAATACCGCCTTGCACACGCTTGCCTGCATCTAGTTGATCTAGGGTGTAATCATTAGTCCAAACAGTTGCAAAAGAAAGTTTCTATTGGACAAATTGAGGTAGGTTTATCCTAGTTTCTTTCCGTTTGCTTCCATTTAAGAAACATATTTCAATAGAATCAGCGGAATGAATACACCCCAGATCAACAGCACACATGGTTCACTTTCATAGCTGCCACATACAAACAGCATCATCACTTTGCTTGTTGTATACAGTGAGGGAAAAAAGTATTTGATCCCCTGCTGATTTTGTACGTTTGCCCACTGACAAAGAAATGATCAGTCTATAATTTTAATGGTAGGTTTATTTGAACAGTGAGAGACAGAATAACAACAACAAAAATCCAGAAAAACGCATGTCAAAAATGTTATAAATTGATTTGCATTTTAATGAGGGAAATAAGTATTTGACCCCTCTGCAAAACATGACTTAGTACTTGGTGTCAAAACCCTTGTTGGCAATCACAGAGGTCAGACGTTTCTTGTAGTTGGCCACCAGGTTTGCACACATCTCAGGAGGGATTTTGTCCCACTCCTCTTTGCAGATCTTCTCCAAGTCATTAAGGTTTCGAGGCTGACGTTTGGCAACTCGAACCTTCAGCTCCCTCCACAGATTTTTTATGGGATTAAGGTCTGGAGACTGGCTAGGCCACTCCAGGACCTTAATGTGCTTCTTCTTGAGCCACTCCTTTGTTGCCTTGGCCGTGCGTTTTGGGTCATTGTCATGCTGGAATACCCATCAACGATCCATTTTCAATGCCCTGGCTGAGGGAAGGAGGTTCTCACCCAAGATGTGATGGTCCATGGCCAAAGTCCTCTGTTCTCTGTAGCTCAGCTGGTAGAGCACGGCGCTTGTAACGCCAGAGTAGTGGGTTCGATCCCCAGTACCACCCATACACAAATGTATGCACACATGACTGTAAGTCACTTTGGATAAAAGCGTCTGCGAAATGGAATATTATATTATTTATTATAAAGCATAATGTTTCCACCTCCATGTTTGACGGTGGGGATGGTGTTCTTGGGGTCATAGGCAGCATTCCTCCTCCTCCAAACACGGCGAGTTGAGTTGCTGCCAAAGAGCTCGATTTTGGTCTCATCTGACCACAACACTTTCACCCAGTTCTCCTCTGAATCATTCAGATGTTCATTGGCAAACTTCAGACGGGCATGTATATGTGCTTTCTTGAGCAGGGGGACCTTGCGGGCGCTGCAGGATTTCAGTCCTTCACGGCGTAGTGTGTTACCAATTGTTTTCTTGGTGACTATGGTCCCAGCTGCCTTGAGATCATTGACAAGATCCTCCCGTGTAGTTCTGGGCTGATTCCTCACCGTTCTCATGATCATTGCAACTCCACGAGGTGAGATCTTGCATGGAGCCCCAGACGGAGGGAGATTGACAGTTATTTTGTGTTTCTTCCATTTGCGAATAATCGCACCAACTGTTGTCACCTTCTCACCAAGCTGCTTGGCGATGGTCTTGTAGCCCATTCCAGCCTTGTGTAGGTCTACAATCTTGTCCCTGACATCCTTGGAGAGCTCTTTGGTCTTGACCATGGTGGAGAGTTTGGAATCTGATTGATTGATTGCTTCTGTGGACAGGTGTCTTTTATACAGGTAACAAACTGAGATTAGGAGCAGTCCCTTTAATAGTGTGCTCCTAATCTCAGCTTGTTACCTGTATAAAAGACACCTGGGAGCCAGACATCTTTCTGATTGAGAGGGGGTCAAATACTTATTTCCTTCGTTAAAATGCAAATCAATTTATAACATTTTTGACATGCGTTTTTCTGGATTTTGTTGTTGTTATTCTGTCTCTCACTGTTCAAATAAACCTACCATTAAAATTATAGACTGATCATTTCTTTGTCAGTGGGCAAACGTACAAAATCAGCAGGGGATCAAATACTTTTTTCCCTCACTGTAATTCCTTCTCGCATCTACGTGCTCTCCTTCTCTCACCTTTTCTTTTCGGTTGTGGACTTCAGCGCACAACACAACAGCTGTCTGTGACCAGGCGAAAAAAACTTTACAAGCCAAACCTTCATACCATAACCGCTAACCGCTATACACAACCTACATCGTTGTCACCATATTAGCTAACGTCATAGTCAACATAGCTATTATAACCAACGCGTTAGTAAACCCGCTACAATCAAGCAGTACAGTGTACAGCAAGCAGTTTCGCAGTTACACCGGCAGACCCCGGTTGCAATAAATTAATAAAACCGAAAGCTTACCTTGACTTGGAAGAGTTCCAGTGTTGGATAGCCTTAGCCAGCTAGCTACATTTACATCATTTAGCAGACGCGCTTATCCAGAGCTAACATATACTGAACAAATATATAAACGCAACATGCAACAATTGCGATGATTTTACTGAGTTAAAGTTCATATAAGGAAATCAGTCAATTGAAATAAATCCAGTAGGCCCTAATCTATGGATTTCACATGACTGGGCAGTGGCTCAGCCATGGGTGGGCATGGGAGGGCATAGGCCCACCCACTTGGGAGCCAGGCCCACCCACTGGGGAGCAAGGCCCAGCCAATCAACCAAGTTTTTCCCCACCTGGGCTGGGGGGGTTCATGTGGTCTGCGGTTGTGAGGCCGGTTGGACGTATTGCCAAATTCTCTAAAATGACGTTGGAGGCGGCTTATGGTAGAGAAATGAACATTCCATTATCTGGCAACAGCTCTAGTCGACATTCCTGCAGTCATTATGCCAATTGCACGTTCCCTCAGAACTTGAGACATCTGTGGCATTGTGTTGTGTGACAAAACTGCACATTTTAGAGTGGCCTTTTATTGTCCCCAGCATAAGGTGCACCTGTGTAATGATCATGCTGTTGATATGCCACACCTGTCAGGTGGATGGATTCTCTTGGCAAAGGAGAAAGGTTCTCTAACAGGGATGTAAACAAATTTGTGCACAAAATTAGAGAGAAATAAGCTTTTTGTGTGTATGGAAAAATTATGGGATATTTTATTTCAGCTCATTAAACATGGGACCAACACTTTAAATGTTCCGTTTATATTTCTGTTCAGTATAAATAGCATTCCTCTCTGTTTAAGCCGGGTGTTTGAGTAGGCTAAATTAGCTAGCTGCATTAGCTAAGTGAAAGTTAAAAATATACAATGAAATATAACTAGCTCTCTCTCTCTGCTGCTGCTGCATTACTTTTGAAGAAATTAATTTGTTCAAAACTGTTCAATCATTTTCATTCTCTGAGTCAACTACTCACCACATTTTATGCACTGCAGTGCTATCTAGCTGTAGCTTATGCTATCAGTACTAGATTCATTATCTGATCCTTTGATAGGGTGGACAACATGTCAGTTCATGCTGCAAGAGCTCTGATAGGTTGGAGGACGTCCTCCAGAAGTTGTTATAATTAGTGTGTAAGTCTATCTAAAAGGGTGAGAACCATGAGCCTCCTAGGTTTTGTGTTGAAGTTAATGTACCCAGAGGAGTGTGGAGAATTGCTGTCCTCCGGCTACACCATGTTGCTTCCCAAGAGAGTGCTGTTGAGGCTACTGTAGACCTTCCTTGCATTCTCATCACCAGCCCCACCACCAGCACACAAACACTCCACCACCAGCCCCACCACCAGCTCACAAACACCCCACCACCAGCTCACAAACACCCCACCACCAGCTCACAAACACCCCACCACCAGCTCACAAACACCCCACCACCAGCTCACAAACACCCCACCACCAGCTCACAAACACCCCACCGCCAGCTCACAAACACCCCACCAGCAGCTCCAGCTGAGACCTGAGAGTGTCTCTCTCTCCACTAGTCACCTGCTGCTGTGGCTGGCCAGGCAGAGACACTGTCTGACTGACTGTATACACTATGTACCACTGACCACAGGAATACATTTCAGTCTAGTCAGATTTACACAAACTAAAGACAATCATATTAATTCAATGCATAGCAGATAATGTACTGTATGTTATCATGCAAGAACATAAAAAGCCTTTTTAGTACATGGCCTTTAGCCAATTATATAGGGAGTCCACTTTTACTATATCCTGATAATCTGTCTATATTCACAAATTGAAAATATATATGTATTCACAAATCGAAAATATATGTATTTACTCAAGGATACGGTAAGATTACAGCTATTAGACTATATCTGTGCGAGAGGAAAATGCTATAATCATACTACCAAATCCCAGGGGTGGAAGCCTATCTGCAAAGAGGGGAAACACTTGAAACACTTGCAAAAATCAGTTTCAAGAGAAATGAAAAAGAGGGTTAGCCTCAAACTTAGCAGACCCTCCTGCCATAGAAAAGCAGTTGATCCTCCTGGGGTTGGAGTGACTGTACTGTGACTGTGAGGTGCTGGGAGCTCAGTGCATTGCTGCCTGTCACTGTCTCAGGGAATGGGACACAACAGCCTGGTCTGATAGACTAGATGTAACATAGCACTCAAACGGAAAAGGGACACTCAAATTAGTATGATGTTACGTTTGGTATGGTTACATAAGACAGAAGGCCAGGCACCACATCCTAATAAAATATGCAAATATATGCACAAAACATATGTGCATATTTGCATATCACACAAATATTATTTTCTGGAAACTGGATGAAGTCAGCCTAAATTGTTTGGTTTCATTTTGTTAAGAGACTCAAGGACCGGACGTATACATAGCAGATTGTGGATAAATATTTTTTGTTATCTTTCTATCTGTAAAATACTAAAGAAAGGTACGTAAAATGCATTTTTTGCATATTTTTCAGAAGAAAATGTAATCTAGAATGGAAATTGCACAACATATCAACAATTCCCTACGTGTAAGTCTAGAGAATACATCTAGAAGTCTGACTTTCGGGAAATGGCAGTTAAAGACACAGAATTTAGACTACTAAACATCAAACACCTATTTAGACCCAATCACCATCTCTTCATAGTAAGTTACTACATATAATAATAATATGCCATTTAGCAGACGCTTTTATCCAAAGCGACTTACAGTCATGTGTGCATACATTTTTACGTATGGGTGGTCCCGGGGATCGAACCCACTACCCTGGCGTTACAAGCGCCATGCTCTACCATTTGAGCTACAGAAGACCACACATATAGTCCAGTTTGTAACATTCACTATGAAATGGGCTTTTAAATTGTGTGATTCAATGTAGTGAGCTTTGAAATTATGGATGTACAGTATGTCCATTTAAAAGTGGTTACAATTCATGAAATGTTGATGACGTTAGTATGATAAACTAACTAAAATATAATTGTTTTAGCTAATTAGCAACTATTTACTACTGTTTAGTTACTTTGCAACTACTTAGCATGTTAGCTAACCCTTCCCATAACCTTAACCCTTTAACCTAACTCATAATATTAACTCCAACCTTAACCCCTAGCCTGGATAACATTAGCCACCTAGCTAACATTAGCCACAACAAATTCTAATTTGTAACATATTGTACTTTTTGCAAATTCGTAACAAATTGTACGAATAGCAATTAGTAACATATAATATGAATTGTAATTCGTAACATATCATACAAAATGTATGATGGACATCCACAAATGAATACCATACCAAACGTAACATATCATACTAATTTCAGTATTCCGGATTTTCGTTTACTATGTTACGTCTAACCCTGAGTCCAGGCTGGACAGAATGGCACAGGAAAATACTACACATAACACACAGGTATATTTATACCTGCCTCCATCTCTGGGAGTGTTTTGTGTTTCCATTGTACCATTTGTTTTAATGCTTTGGGGATGAAGCCTAACACAGTGGATTGAATGAAATAATGGAGGAGAGACGCAGTCTAATAGAAAACACTGTCAGACAGGAAGAGAAGATAAGAAGATAAAGAGAGGGGGAAAAGGAAGTAGAACAGTGAGCAAGCAGTTACAGTATGTCCTAAAGGTACTGTGAATCTGAGTTATTGCTAGACCTCTGTCTTGCCTCACATTATCTAATGGAACACAGCTGATCTGTCCATCTCTCGCTCTCTCTCGGCTGCAACTAAGAGGACACACACTGGGCTGCCTGCTGCTGTAGACCCACACATATTCATACAACATACTTACTCTCACAAAGAATGAGAATGTATCACCAGAATGTCTCACCAGTTTCACACATCCATGTACGGTACATACCTAGTTTTATAACCAGAGACCTGTATTTCTATAGGAGAACTCTGGGGCCTGTGGGGATTGATGCGGAATGCTGATCCCCTAGGTAGTTCCTGAATGATGCTATGAGGTTATCACAGCACATGAAGGTTAAACTCCTACCCAGCGCTGCAGTCTGGGCACTGACCACCCCAGGGACATGACAA